>NC_142874.1:83649909-83956380 GCF_051225735.1 Oryctolagus cuniculus
CCCCACATTTGTTGAAGATCTATAATTTACCTGTTTTTACTTTCTTTGTTGTTACATGTATTCAAAATTTAGATAGGTTAACAACATTTATAGTGCCATACTATTTCTGAATAACGGATAAGGAAATCTTGACTTACAGAGGTCCTGGAAATGCTTAAATCATCCTGGTCCATTAGTAACCATATTATGTGGTAAGAGCAGCATTGCTTGCAAGTCCCATTATCCCAGGACCGCTATGTACTCTTCATTACAGCACATCCTTACCTCGCACATCTGACTCTTCAACCACAAAATGAGGAGACTGGACTACAAGATGTTTAAACTTCTAACATTTAATCACTGATATTTTTCCCTAACAACAAAATAATAAATTGAAATCTCAGTTTTCATAGTTACACTGGTTTACCATCTATAACATATTACCTCTGGCTTCAAGTCTTAACAACATGTATGGTAAATTTAACTGTAGACATTCGACTGAAACTTGCATACTCATCTAACATTTTTCTGAACTTGTGAAAAATCAAATTGATGTTCAAGTAATGTAGCAATTAATTATTCCTATATGAGTTATGAGGTTATGTTTGTGGAACAGGATTATAAAAGAAGTTTCATAGCACGTAAAAATAATTTATGAAGGATGAAAATCACTTTGAAAGAATTCTCAACTGCTATATTTAACCAATTTTGTACCATTCATATAGTTACAGTTTATATAATATAATTTTTAAATATATCTTCCAAAATATTGAATTATGATTTACTTATATAATTGAAGCCCAATTCTGCTATTATGCAGATAGCACATGCAATCAAAAGCAGGCAGTTTTGAGTAGCAAATACATCATAATGGAAAATCAAGAAAAATGATAAGATCTTTGCCCTTTACAGATCTTTAAATAGAACCACAAGTTGCCACAATTGAGGTGAGAATTCAATGTATCCCATGTCATTTAACATAAGTGGTCTTCAAATGCAGACATCAAAAGAATAATCAACTCAAAAAGAATCTATTATGAACGATAATATTATGACATGAAGTTAGAGTTACAGAACATAAGCTTTTACACTTTCATGGACTTCAACATAATATTGTATTAATTATGTCAATGAAAACAAATAGACTTCATATGTTGCATTTTGTTTGGAGGAGTGATTTTTTTAAAGTTCTAAAATAAAGTATCAAGGCTATTGTGTCTATTTTGTTCACATCCATCCTTTTATGTCCGGAGGGGTTTTTTGGTGTGTGTGTGTGTGTGTGTACGTGTGTTTTCTGTTTTCAAGATTGGGTAATGTGAACTTCACCATATCCTTTCTTTTAAAGTTTTGAAAAACTCTGGATTCTTTCTTTATCAGCAAATAAAGATAAGAGTAGCATGCTAAAAATGCCAATTTTGCTTCTTGTCTTGAAAGGTGATAATGTGCTTTTGAAAGCAAATTTTCTTTTCTAAATCCAAAGACTCAGTAATATCACCTTAATAATCTTTTCATCTTGAATAGCACGATCCTTTGAAAATATTAATTACTGAATCATCCACAATATCATTTTGAAATTATGTTATACCACTTGTAACACTTTAGCAAATTCAAAATGTTGTACAAAGAGAAATCAACATTATTAGAGGGCTATTGACCGAGTAAGATTTTTAGAAACACCGCTGTTCTAAGATTAAGTGTGCACAGCAAGTTTGAACATTAATTAGCAACTGAAAACAACAAAGTTTATTTGGGTGGAGAAATATGTCATTAGTCATAGGTCTTATGAGTGGAAAAATTTTAAGATACTTGAATCATGATATTTAAAAATAAATACAGCTATCTATAATAAGCCCCTCATCCCTCATTTTAATCAGGTTTTTGGTAGCTTTAATTAATGAAATCTTGAGGTAAATAACTATGTAATGGAAAGAGAAGATAAAAAATAAGTAGCATGATTATTTTCAACCATTCATATTGATGTATTAGGTATAATAAATCTTAAGCCATGTATTGTAAATAATATAAGGTTTTTGACTTTTCATGTATGCTTCAGAATCCTAACCACATTGTCTCACTTATTTGTAATCCATCAACCCAGGTGACAAATAGTCTTCTATATTTACCAAGTCAGAATATACAAGAAGCATACTGTATTAGCAGCTGAAACTACAAACGCTACTGTCAATCAAACAGTCTGGCAGAGTACCATATTTCTTGTCACCAAGAGGCTTAAAGCAAAGAATCTGTGCCTAATTCTTTTAAACCTTATAGGTCAAAAGGTTGTAAAATTATTTTTGACACCATTTCTTTGCTTTGTCAACAAGCCTGGGTACTTTTTAGCTTGCAAAGGATATAAAAAATGATTCATTCTAACATTACCAATTTATGGGTTTTAAGACATCACTTTTCACAGTAACATAATTCTTCAGGCAGATTAGATGATTGCCATGCCTCAGAAAGATGTTGATCTGATTTTGAAAGCTGTGTGCTAAAAGCTTGGCTCCATGGTACCTGAAACCTGGCTGAATGGTCAGTGGATACTCAGAAATGTTGGGGACCATGATAATGCCTATGATCCTGGAGTAAGTGGCTTTTACTTGGCTAATCTAACCAAAGCTTCTAGGAACAATGTTAGTTCCCCAGCACCTACACTGAATCATAGGGGGAACACGTTAGTGGTTGCTTTAAATTAATTCCCAAAAAAATCAAATCATGAAACCACATACCCCCTGCTAATTCAATCACTCTCTCTGTGTGGGAAGACTTGAAAACACGTCTTCTTCCTTTGAGAATTTGCTCTTCCTTTACTTTTTTGGTATCCAGGCTACTTCAATGTGCCTTCTGATATTTTCCAAAGCTTGTTCTATCTCTCTTCACATCTCAGATATCTCCTCCTCTCAATCCTATGAACTGAATCCATGAATGGACACTCTCCCACTGGGTACATTTTTCTATATTTGATTCTTGACACTCCTGCTGAAGTTATTTTTCTAAAGAATCTCTGATGCTTGGAAAAAGACATGGAGTAATCGGATCATTCTATTAGGCCACTACTCCTAGGAGGCGAAGTTTTATCTCTCCATCTTTGTTTGATTTCCTTACCCTAATGTCAATAAGCCATCTTCATGATCACATACCTTACACCTCATACATTCTCTCTGCAAACTTAGTGATTCTACTCCCTTCTTTAAAGTCTTTCTCTGTGAAGCTTTTCTTGACAATGCCAAGCTTCACCTGGCCTCATCCTTGCTAAACACGAAACATTTTTCACCACCCCACGGTGATACACAGTGCTGTTGTGTGAGTTTTCATTTTTTTGTGTGTTTTTCTCTGTGTGTTCTAATATTATAGGGTGTATACCTCTCAAGTAAGTCTGTGTGAATTTGGTTGATCAGCAACTGGAGAGCATTAGGAGTTAGAAACATTGCAGGAATGCATTGCTTGCAAATGCTGTACAGTGAACACTTTTACAATGGTGTTGATTAGTGCTTAGAACTATAAGCCTTCTTCAAACCCCACACTGACTTCAGATGTATTAACTCCTCCTTTTTTCATTTATTAAGAGGCCCAGAGGTACCACATAGTCAATAAAGGGAAGTGACTCAGATAACAGTGATTATGATATTCACTTATATATATATATATAAATTAGAAAATAAGCAAAATTGCATGTATAATTACACAATAACTAAGATAAGTACTTAAATTTACATACACATAAACAAAAAGTATTTGCATAATGAAGCACCATCCCCAGGGATGAGGAAACATCTTACAGATGTCTTCAAGTTCTCTCTCTCAGCCCCAACTTGTGACACTTAGAAAAGCAATCACTATTGCACTAATAATGATTGCTTTACTATGATGTTTTAAATTCCATCTCCAATAAAAAGTGAGCTTACTGAATCCAGTGCATCAGGATTCCTCAAAGTTCACATTTTTTTAATTTAGAGGTGACCATAGTATACACTAAGCCATAGCTTAGGTTTATAGTTGTTGTGCATGTGTTACAAAGCTAAGGATTTTGTGGTTTTTAAAATCCACCACATTATATCCAAATGGTATTTTGCAAGCTACACGTTTATAAATGTTGGCTGTAATTGCTGTTGTAAATGAATAACAAACAATAAATACACACTCTGAAATGTTTTCCAATTAGACTAACTCTCCAATGTGTTTAATTTTTTTTTCTCTTAAAAAGAATGTTACAATTGCCAATATGTACACTAGGATGATGTGAGACAGGGATGTAAATCTTACCTGAGTTTGCCAGGAAGCTATTTTTAATAATTTTGTTTTTATAACTTTATTTCTAAAGCCTAGCATCTTAAATGATTTTTTCCTCAGGCATTTGTCTCCTTATTTAATTTTTTTTTTTTTTTTTTTTTTTGACAGGCAGAGTGGACAGTGAGAGAGAGAGAGAGAGAGAAAGGTCTTCCTTTGCCGTTGGTTCACCCTCCAATGGCCGCCGCGGCCGGCGCGCTGCGGCCGGCGCACCACGCTGATCCGATGGCAGGAGCCAGGATCCAGGTGCTTTTCCTGGTCTCCCATGGGGTGCAGGGCCCAAGCACCTGGGCCTTCCTCCACTGCACTCCCTGGCCACAGCAGAGGGCTGGCCTGGAAGAGGGGCAACTGGGACAGAATCCGGCGCCCCGACCGGGACTAGAACCCGGTGTGCCGGCGCCGCTAGGCGGAGGATTAGCCTATTGAGCCGCGGCGCCGGCCCTCCTTATTTAATTTTTAAAGTGTTTCTTTAAAAAAAAAAAGAAAGAAAGAAAAGAAAAGAAAGAAAAACACTCTGCCTGAA
Organism: Oryctolagus cuniculus; assembly: GCF_051225735.1. Classification (NCBI taxonomy): domain Eukaryota; kingdom Metazoa; phylum Chordata; class Mammalia; order Lagomorpha; family Leporidae; genus Oryctolagus; species Oryctolagus cuniculus. The sequence continues at coordinate 83,654,696 of NC_142874.1, forward strand.
ACACTAAGCTCCCTTCCTAAATCCATGGTAAAATCCATGACTTTCACATTTGCAAATAATTTTACAATAGACCCTTCTATCACATTACTTGCAACTAAACAAAATGGGCTTTAACAGAAAAGGGCTGTAGACATGTTACACATTGAAACATGAGGCCATTGTCTTAACAAAATTAATCTGCTTTTAAGAAATTTCTTGGATATGAAGGTTTCACATATAATGTACAGATTGCTTAGTGATATGCATCTCTGAACTAAAAAATAAAAATAAGAAACATCTACAAAGCTTAGAGTCCTTTCACCAAGGGCAATGGGTTTCCTTGGCTGTAGGGGCATTTCCTGTCTGTGGGACTCCATGCCCAATAAGTCATGCTTGTACTAAATTGCACCTGAGAGAGAGAATATCATTATGATGATGCTCGGGTGGACCATGTGCCCTTTTACATAGCAAATGTAAAATTATGTTCCCCTACCAAGTCAAAGCAATAGAAACCTCATGGCTGGGTAGTGTTTGAGTTGTGTGGAAGCCATGGGGAAGCAACCCTCCCTTCTTCCTCTCACCCTTCAGGTTCTAACTGCCCTGCTTTAAGGAGAGGCAAATCATCTGTACAGCTAGAATTGGTTTTAATGACATTACTTATATTAAATATCCAGGATTTTCTTCTAGGAAAATTATTATATAGTATTCACATGTTTGACAATAAAGTAACTGAGATTACTGCCTAGGTGAAAAAAAAAAATGTCACCATGACTGGATAGAGGGAACTCAATAAATATGGAGTTTATTAAAGGGAACTCAGCGGGTAACTGTGAATTAATAAGTTAACGAATAAAATACAGTGATAAGTTACCATAATAAAATTAGCCAGTACTATATATGAACTACCATCATAAGTCAGCTCTCATGAAAAAGCACTTGCCATTTTTCATGAAACAGCAACTGGCATGATTCATTTTATTCTGTCTTTAATAAAGTCTCATAACGGAGTCTGAAAAGGTTGGCATTACTCTTGAAAAACATACTGAAGAGAAACTTGTTAAAGAATGGATTTCTTTAACAATGCTTTTTCCTCCAGTTTTATTTTATTTCATTGCTATCCACTGATCCAAGCCAAACCAAAAAATTTCTTCTAAGAACTGGAAATGGCTATTCTAATTGTCATGGAATACATGGTTAGAGTTACTAAATGCAAACTTTGCAGTATAACCCATCTCTTAACCTATAGCTGATGAAATTCTTTGTGCAGTAAGATTCAGTTCTCTTTCCATAGATTACACTGTGTTGATTCTGTTTTGCTTTTGGTCAAATGCCAAGGCAATACATCTAGCAACAAGAAAGCAATGCCGCTAATTAAAACAACATATTCAACCCCAACATATGCAAAAGGAAATAAATATTTAAATAAACATGGATTTGATAAAGACTGTCATGATTAAAATTATACAAAACAAAATGAAGGTCTAAGAATAGTGTGTTCCCTCCCAAAAGTCTCCCATCTTAAGTATTCAAATTATGAGCTATTTCAAGATAGACAGGATAGTAAATTTGAAATGTCAAAGTGGACAAAATGAAAGAAAGAAATTCATATTATGAAATAGTTTTTGTTTTAAAACAAGGTTCACTCACATGTTTTTAAAGCCTTCCTAAAATTTTTAAGTATAAATTCATTTTTATTTTCATTTTCACATTAAATTGTTTTAATTATCAGATACTTGTAAGTCCCTGTCTTGACTTTTTCAATAAATATTATTGAGCACCAACTAGGTGATGTGATTTAAAGAATGAACAATAAATACATTTTCCCTTGCATTCATAGAACTAATAGTTCAAAGATAGCTAACAGCATGATGAGAGAAACAAAGGAAATAAATAAGCCAACAGGAAATAAAGATACTTACCAAACATGATTGAAAAAAGAAAACGGCCTGAAGTGGATAATAATGTTAAAAGTCTACAGAATACAAGGTAACCAGAGAAGATTCTCTAAAGAAATACCACCAGAGCTGACATCAGAAAGATGAGAAGGACATGGCTGTGCAAAGGACACAGGTGAAGACAAAGCTGGGAAGATATGAATGTGGAGGTCATGGGAGAGAACTTTGAGTGGTCCAGGAGGTCAACAAGACAGGACTGTAGCTTTAAAACTGTAGAGAACATGGAGTATGAGACTCAGAAATGTTAAATTCACTGGGCCAACTGACACATATAAATGGCTGTGCTAGGACTAAGTCTCCGATATCCCCAATCATAAACCTAGGTGCCTTATATTACGTACATTTTTATAGTTTTTCACATCGTATGTCATATTTACAACATTTGTATGTGTATTACAATATCACTCTTAGGAATCTAAGATATATTTTTGAATACATATGTATATAAGTGAATGAAAGGAACACGAAGTTTTAATGTTAATAAGATCAAAAAACTTTTCTTAACTAAGAACTCAATGAGAGCTGATTGTTTTTATGTTCTCCTGGTCATAGTCATATTTGATACAAATGTTGTACACCTCATGATTCTCAGCACATTCTTCACGGTGGAACTGCTAGCTGCCCACCAAAATTCCATTCTCCCCTTCATTCAGGACACATGGCTGCCCAGTTAGCACATTTTCCAGCCTCTCTTGCATTACAGAGCAACCGTGTACTAAATTCCCAGCAACAGAATGGAAAGGAAATGCTATTTCCCTGTTCTGGATCTGGCCCATAAGCTCACCTCCTGGAAATGAGTTTACTTCCCCATGTTCCTATTTCCCTTGTCACTTGTCTAAACACAAAGATGAGAGTGACCCTGCAAAGACCACACCAATGATGGCAAAACCCAAGGAGATGTCACAAAACTGACTGTGGGCAGCCCTGAGTCCTTGAATGAACATGAGGAGCACAGCTTCCGGGCCATATTGGAAATCTTATGTGAGAAAGAAATAAAATTCACTAACTTCAAGCCACCATGTTATAGGATCTTTGTACTTCAGCAGCCTACCTTTATCCTAAATCTTCAATACTTCCAAATTTCTACATGTCAGTACAAGCAACACCCCATATTAGGGATAATCTTGAACATTTTTTAAAAGGTTGATTAATTGATTGATTGAATGAATGCTTTGAAAGGCAGAGTGACAAAAAGGAAGAGTCAAAGAAAGAGAAGAGATATGCACACAGAGACAGGCGTTGGGGGAACGGAGGAAGAGGAGTTTCTTTCATTTAATGCTTTACTTCCCAATGGCCACAACAGGCAGGGCTGGACCAGACTGAAGCCTGGAACCAGGTACTGCATCTGAGTCTCCCACATGTGTGGCACGGGCCCAAGTACTTGGGCCATTATTGACTACCCTCCCAGGCACATTAGCAGGAAGCTGGATTCAAAGTAGAACATTTGGAACTTGAACCAGCACTGTGATATAAGATTCCAACATTGCAAGCAGCAGCTTAATCCACTGCACCATAATGCCAGGCCCATGATCTTGAACTTTAATAAGAAGCAACATAAGGAATTTTGCTTGAGTAGTTCGCTGTCCTATCTGGCAATTTCAGGAGGTATAACTGGAAGTGACACCCTATCTCCCATACACATAACACAAGCATTGAGATCCATTACTATATATGATTTTACTAGGTAAAGATGGCAATTCTTAAATGGGAGGCAAAAATCCTGTATTCTTTAATCAGTCACAGATCTGAAGGTACAACTGATGAACATATTATTAATATAATGCCTATAATTTGTCATTAAGATGTGTATATAAAATGTGGGACAGATTGAACAGAAATCACTGTGGGAAAAGCATAGACTGGCTTCCATTCAGTACTAAAATGGTGTCTCATAAGCATATGGGTGAGATCTGTGTGGCAAATGCTTATGCAGCCTCATGGTGTTAAAGGTGACTGCATCACCAGAACACCATCTGTGAACGGATTTCAATCTCTTCAAGGCCAGTAAGAAATTTTCTACTATTCAAAAATATGAGGGAACATCAAAAAATTCATTCAAAAATGAAATTAAAAGATAAGTTAATTTTAGTGCAAAAAAATGGCATTAGAATTCATGCATAGGTTTTTCACAAGAAGGTTTTTCCACGAACTTTTAAAGACCCCTCTTAGGTCACAAGGTAATTCAGAGCCATTACGTGGTACCAATTCCTGATCCAATCAGTTGTGGCCAGAATTGTGGGATCACGTGGCAACTTTTACAGCAGATGACAACCCAGGCTGTATTCCTGTGACTTGGAGGTTACATTAAATTTGTAATGCATTTACTATCTAATAATGGGTGCAATAGAAGTATAGTAGTCATTATTATAATGATGATAATAATAAACATTTAGTGGGTACTTAACCTAGTTCCAGGTACTATTCCAAGTATTTTATATATACTATTCAATTAAGTCTTTATATAACATTATTACTATCTTCATTTACAGCTAAAAAAACCTAAGCTTAGATGCCTTAAGTGGGAAAACCAGTACTCAAACTCAGGCAGTATAACTCCAAAGACTCATCCTGAATCATCATGTCACACTGTGACCTTTATCCACCCAGAACTGGCCAGACTCATAGTGTGTGTCCCCAGCACATCGAGTGTATAGTAACCTGCACACAGTAGGTAACAAATACACAGTGCCAAGCCTATGCTTAACTAATTAACACAGTCAGGGTGTTCACAGTCCATTTTCACTACTGCTGTAACTGCAAACCATCTGAAAGGTGTGTCAACATGGTAAAACTTTAGCTCAGGGTTCCAAAGGTATTTGTAGATTAACACCTTCTTTGTTAATTGTGCCAATACTCAAGTTAAATTGCAAAATATGAAGAATATGACAGCCTCACAGATGGAACTATTAAAATACATACCACACATTTCAACTTCAGCTGACAGAAATAAGGCTGCTCTCCTTTCTCCATATGAATCATCACTGAAGAAAGAATTTCCTCCTCTCCCTGTGCCGTTCTTCCTTCATGTCCACTCCCACACCAAGAAGCAAAAGAGTTGCTAATGCAATTGACAAGAGCCTTATATACACCAGGTTCTTTTACTACTGGGCAGGGCTGCTGTAACTAAAAAGCAGGTTGAAAAACAAGCTAAGGGGCCAGAGCTGTGGCAAAGCAGGTAAAGCCGCCGCCTGCAGTGCTGACATCCCATATGGACACCAGTTCAAGACCCGGCTGCCCCACTTCCTATCCAGCTCTCTGCTGTGGCCTAGGAAAGCAGTAAGAAGATGGCCCAAGTCCTTGGACCCCTCCACCGGGAGACCCGGAAGAAGCTCCTGGCTCCTGGCTTTGGATTAGCGCAGCTCCAAAGGGCGCAACTCCGCCCTTTGCGGCCAATTGGGGAGTGAACCAGCGCATGGAAGACCTCTCTCTCTGCCTCTCCTCTCTCTGTGTAATTCTAACTTTCAAATAAATAAATAAATCTTTAAAAAAAATAAGCTAAGTGAGTTATAGAACTGATGAAGCAGGATAAGGGAATAGGGTGGCTCACACTTGTAAATTTATGCTGTTTCTTTTTAAAAAAAAAATTTAATTTTATTATTTATTTATTTACTTGAAAGTCATAACTACAGAGAGAGAGAGAGATCTCCCACCTGCCCATTCACTCCCTAAGTGGCTGCGACAGCCAGGACTGGGCCAGGCCAAAGCCAGAACTGGAAGTTTCCTCCAGGTCTCCCACATAGATAGCAGGGCTACCTTCCACTTGGGCCATCTTCTACTGCCCTTCCCAGGCCATTAGCAGAGAGCTGGATCAGAACTGGAACACCCAGGACACAAACTGGAGCACACATGGGATACCAGTCTCGCAGCAGCAGCTTAATTTGCTCTGGCACAATGCTGGCCACTGTTGTTTCTTAAATTGTGTAATTCTGGGTAGATATCACTTTTTGTGCTTTCAGAATTTTTCAAAGAAATTTTTAAGTGAAATACAATTAATACAGAAATTCATGAATATTTTTCAGAAAAAGAATAGGCTTATGGTTAGTATGAAGATACAACATAGCTTCCTGGAATATAATAAACTTTGGGTTTCTGTTTTTATAATTTTTTGTTTTATTTTGCTTATTTATTTGAGAAGCTGAGAGACAGAGATAGAGACTGATCTCCCATCCCAAAAGTTCACATCTCAAATGCCCACAGCAGCGAGATCTGGGGACAGAGCCTGGAGCCAGGAACTCAATCAGGCTCTCCCATGTGGGTGGTAGGAGCTCAGCTCCTTGAGTAATCATCCCTGCCTCCAAGGGTCAGCGTTAACTGGAAGTTGGAATCAGGAGCCGGAGGCAAGTCTGGAATCCAGGCATTCTGAGATGGGATGCAGGCATCTTAACTGCTAAGCCAAATACCTGCCCCAAATTTTGGTTATTTCTAATTTGGGAGATGCCTTTTATTTAGTGAATCATTCCACCATCATTCTCAATGAGAACACAATGTGTTAATTAAAATAAAATTGTCATACATTGTTATATGCAAACACGGAATGTGCGCTAAATAAGGACTTCAGATAAGGAAAAGTTAATAGTTCAGGAAGCTTTCACAAAATGTTCTGATGAGCACTTCAAAGGTTCATGGAAAACAAAATGAAATGATGACTTTATTTTGGTACAAAGAATTTTAATCCATTCAGTTTCATCATAATATCCATTTCCATGAACTTTTTGAGGACCTCTCATTAAATATGAGAAAGTTTAACTCAGGTTATCAACCAAGACTAACATATTTTCAGATATGTTATCAATTCACAAGTTGTACATCAAAGAAATTTATTTGAATACAACAATGAAAGACACATGTTCTGTTTCTGTTTACTTGATAAAACTTTAACTTTATGGTAGAACATTACTTAGGTGAGCATTTTGAATCAAAGAAAAAAATAACATTGACACAGCACTGCAGATTTGAAAACAGCTGACTTTTAAAACACTGTGGCTTCCAGCATCTGCGAGGCTTGTGTTTAGAACTTGCTTGTGATTCTTGCAAGGTATGTGTAAGTATGTGTGTGTCTGTTCACAAGCATCTACACTTGTTTTACTTGATACATTACACTATTCTACCAGTATAATCAGGCTGAATTTGAGAAAAGTACTAATCTAAATATAGAATTTTTTTCAATGAGATATAAGGCAGGCTTGATTTCGTTCTTCTCAGAACTCTAGAATCTTTGTGACTAAGCTATTGACACCATCTGGTAATTGCTGACCTTCCAGCCCCATGAACGATACTGAGTTTTTAGTCTACTGTTACATAAACTGACTCCTAGACAGGCAAAGAAAGACAAGTACTGCATGAACTCATTCATATGTTAAATGAAAAAATTGATCTCAAAGAACTTAAGATTATGATGGTGGTTACCAGAAACTGAAGAGAATAAGGGAAAGATAGGGAAATGTAGATTAATGCATACTAAGCTATAATTAGATAGGAGAAAGAAGTTCAAGTGTTGTGTTGCACAGGTGCTACAGATAATAATGACTCTATACATCTCTTTAAAAAAACTAGAAGATATTTTGAGTGTTTTCACCATATATAAATTATAAACATTTGAGGAGATAGATATATTTACCCTGATTAGACAGTATGCAGTGTATACATGCATCAAGTTGTTATATGGTATCCCATAAATATGCAGAATTTTTATGCCACTTAAAAAATAAACTGACTTGGGGAGATCCAAGATGGCTGAAATGGAAAAGATATACTGATGTTGACTACAGGAAGATACCAGAAAAACAGGAGAGAGAACACATTCCCAGGGAACAGCTGGAGAGAATTTTTCGGTGCAAAATGTACAAAAGAGAGACTCCATGGAACAGCAAAGACAGTGTACAAATGCAGCAGCTAGCAGGACACTCCCAGTGATGCCTGTAACTTGTGGCCAGAGGGGAAGCTGCCATCTTATCAGAGCAAGATGAGGAAAGGCTGCATTAGCCCACACACTGCTGGTGATACTGTGAGGAAGAACCTCACAGCCCTCACTGACTTCAGGTTTGGCTTGGAGAGCTGGTGGGAGTCAAGGCAGCTCCTAGCTCTGGAAAGGGTGTCTGTGATGTTTCCCGTTCCTCCCCTCTGCCAAGGTACCCAGAGGCTGACAGGGAAAATGCCATCTCCCCGGAGCAAGGCAACCGGAGGCTGCAGTGGCCTGCATGTCACTGGTGAATGGTGTCTGAGGGAGAACTCCAGTCTCCACTGACTTTCAGTCCATCCTGAGAGTTGGCAGGAACAGGGCACTCACTTAGCTAAAGGAAGTGAGGAAACATTGCTTCCCTCTGCTAGCACCAGCAAAGCACCAGATTCAGCTTCCTAAAGCAGAGCATCAGTAGACCTCTGTTGGTAAGGTGGCTGGCTCTGTGGACAGGTGGCTAGCCCATGGATATGGAGACTCACAAGGCAGAGGGCAAATCCCCTGAACCCTTAGACACAGGAGCCCTGCATCCTATGACTGTGGGACTCATGTGACAGTGTGACATCTACATAGGCTTGGAAAAGAATTGGGGGATGGAGGTGAGGCACTGGGTCTTTGTGCATTCAGGATACACAATGCTAGAGAGAAACTTTGTAGAGAGGTCAGCACTCATGCTATGCAGCACAGAAATTCTTTGTGAGGTTCCTGCACTTCAGTGAGTGGGGTGTGCCAGCAATGTGAGCCCACCCTAAGCAGTTTGTTCACCTTGGTTCAGAGAAGGGCTGAGGCTATGGACACATCAGTTATTGCCACCATCCCATCCCCTTACTAAGGATACATGAGATCCACCAGGCCCAATTTAAGTGTCAATCTGTAGTCTTGCCCCAACTACAAATGTTGACCAGAAATCCCCAGCCCCACCCAGCACACTCTGGATATCCTTGTGGACCACAGGCATTCCACCAAGCCATAGAAGCACACTCCAAGAGCAAAGCCTTAAGAGGAGACACCAACAAGTGTTTCACCAGATTTATAAAAGTGAATGTAGAAATACAAGAAACAAACAAGGACGACAACATGAATCCCCAAAAGGAATGCAATAATACTTTAACATTAGAACGTGAAGATGAGGGAATCAACAAAATGTTGGAAAAGGAAATCCAAAAGGAATCCAAAAAACTGTAAAAATTACTCAAAAATACAAGAAACAATTACACTAAAGAAATTAATTACTCAAAATACAAAGAAACAATTACACTAGTTAACGAAATCTGTACATGACATGCATGAGAAATTCTGCTGTGAGATAGAGATATTAAAGAATCACACTGAAATATTAGAAATGAAGAATTCAGTATGTCAAACAAAAAATATAGTGGAAGACCTTAACATCAGACTCAAAGAGGCAGTGTCTGCAAATAACTGATAGAATTAAAAAGGAGAGAATGATCCTACATGGGAAGCAGGATACAGGCAGACTCATAGAATGACAAATGCCATAAACAGCACTCTGGCCTCCAAGTCAGCCCTTAAACCATTTGGATCTGGCTAAAAAGCCCATGAGAGTTTCGCAGGCATGGAAAGCCAAGACACTGTGGCAAAAAAAAAAAAAAAAAAAAAAAAAAAATGACCTAAATAAAAGATCTCTGTGAGTGAGATCCCAGCGGGAAGAACAGGCCATCAAAGAAGGCAGAACCTTTCTCTGAAGGGATGAGAGGACTTCCACTTTGACTATGGCCTTGTCTAAATAAGATTGAAGTTGGCGAACTCAAGAAGCTTCCATAGCCTTGGCAGCTCATGAAATGAGCCTCGGGTGATGACTGACGTCATAAATAAGAGTATCAATTGTTAAATCAACAATGGGAGTCACTGTGCACCGGCTCCCCATGTAGGACCTCTGCCCTTAATGTGTTGTACTAAGAATTAATGGTAAATCTACTACTCAAACAGTACTCTATACTTTGTGTATCTTTGTGGGTGCAATCTGCTGAAATCTTTACTTAGTATATACTAAGTTGATCTTCTATATATAAAGATAATTGAAAATGAATTGTGATGAAGAATGGAATGGAAGAGGGGGTGGGAGATGGGATGGTTGAGGATGGGAGGGAGGTTAATGGGGGGGAAGCTGCTATAATTCAAAAGTGGTACTTTGGAAATTTATATTTATTAAATAAAAGTTGAAAAGAGGAAAAAAAAAACAAATAAACAATCTAACAATGCATTACAAGGACCTAGAAAAGCAATAACAAACCAAACCCAAAATTAGTAGGAGGAAAGAGCTAATAAAAATTAGAAAAAAATCAATAAAATTGGAATTTAAAATCCATACAAAAGGTCAGTGAGACGAAAAGATGGCTTTTTGAAAAAATTTTAAAAATTGATAAAATAATTCCCCCCAAATAATTAAAACAAGGGAAAGTAACAATAGAATAAAGTCAGAGGCAAAAAAGGAGATGTTACAAATGATGCCACAAAAATAAAGAGTAACCAGGGAATATTACAAACAGCTATATGCCAACAAATTTGTTAATCTAAAAGGAAGATTTCTGGACACATGATATATCAAAAAAGAGGCAAAAGGACAAATAAAACCTAAGTAGACCAATAGCCAAGATGGAGATTGAAACACTAATAAGGACCCTCCCAATAAATAAAAGTCCAGGAGCGGATGGCTTCTCTGCTGAATTCTACCAAATTTTTAAAGTGGAACTAATGGTAATTATTTTTAAACTAATCAAAATAATTCTAAGGGAGGGTATCCTCCCAATCTCCTTCTGTGAAGTTAGCATCATCTTAATTTGAAATTACAAAGATACAACAAAGAAAGAGAAATAAAGATCAATATCCCTGATGAACAAAGAAACAAAAATACTTGCAAAATATGAGCTAATAGAATCCAACAAAACATTAAAAAGATCATCTGCCCAGACCAGATGGGATTTATCCCAGGAATGCAGGGATGACTTACCATATGCAAATCATAAACCTGATATATCACATTAACAAATTGAAGAATAAAAACAATATGATTATTTCAGTAGAAGCAGAGAAAACATTTGATAAAATACAGCATCCTCTCATAATAAAAACAAATCAGATATAGAAGGAAAGTATCTCAACACAATCAAGGCAATATACGACACATCCACACCAGCATCACATTGAAGGTAGAAAAGCTATAAGCATTTCCGCTAAGATCTAGAACCAGACGATGACACCCACTTTCACCATTACTGTTCAATATAGTTCTGGAATTACTAGTGGGAGCCATTTGGTAAGAAAAAGAAATCAAAGGGATATGAATTGGAAAGGAGGAAGTCAAATTACCCCTGTTCACAGAAAACATGATCCTTTATTTGGGGGAACCAACCAACCCAACTAAGAGGTTATTGGAACTCATTAGAGAGTTTGGTAAAGTTGTAGGATATAAAATAACACACTAAAATCAATAGCATTTGAACACACAAACAATGCCATGCCTGAGAAAGAACTCATAAGATCAGTCTTATTCACAATGGCTTCAAAAATTTTCAAATGCTTTGGGATAAATTTATCCAAGGAGATGAAAGATTCCTACAATGAAAATTACAAAACATTAAAGAAAGAAATAGAAGGTGACACACAAAAAATGGAAAAAATCTGCCACGTTCGTGGATTGGAATAATTACTATCATCAAAGTGTCCATACTACCCAAAGCATTTTACAGATTCAATGCAATCCCAATCCAAACACCGAGAACATTCTTCTTAGATTTAGAAAAAAAATCCAAAAATTTATATGAAACACAAGAGACTTTGAATAGCTATAGCAATATTAAACAATAAAAACAAATCTGAAGGCATCACAATACCAAATTTCAAGACATACTACCATGCAGTTATAATCAAAAAAGTCTAGTACTGGCACAAAAATAGTTATGTGAACCAATGGAATAGAACTGAAACCTCAGAAGTTAATCCACACATCTACAACCAACTAATCTTTGATAAATTAGCTAAAATCACTCCCTGGAGAAAGGACAGTCTCTTCAACAAATAATTCCAGGAAAATTTGGATCTCTACATGTAGAAGTATGAAAAAGACCCCTTCCTTACACCATATACAAAAAGCAATTCACAATAGATCAAGGACCTAAACCTAAGACCTGAAGCAATCAAATTACTAGAAGAAAATATAGGTGAAACATTGAGAAACATTGACATAGGTGAAGACTTTTTGAATAAGACCCCACCAGCACAGGCATTTAATTAAAACAAAAATAGACATATGGGATTTCCTCAAGTTAGGAAGCCTCTGCAAAGCAATGGAAATACTCAACAAACTGAAGAGGCAACTGACAGAATGAGAGAAAATATTTGCAAACCATGCATCTGAGAAAGGATTAATAGCCAGGATATATAAGAAGCACAAAAACTCAAAAACAACAAAATAAGCAATCCAGTTAAGAGATGGGCTAAGGACATGGAGAGGTATTTTTCAAAGGATGACATAAAAATAGCCAACAGACACATGAAAAAATGCTCAGGATAACTAGCCATCAGGAAAATGCACATAAAACCCACAACGAGGTTTTACCTCACCCCAGTTAAAACGGTTATCCTCTGAAAAACAAAAAATAATAGCTGCTGGAGATGATGTGAAGAAAAAGGTACCAATACATTGTTGATGGGAATGTAAACTAGTACAACCATTGTGGAAGACAGTCTAGAGAGTCCTCAGAAATCTGGAAATAGACTTACCTAATGACCCAGCCATCCCACTCCTGGGAATTTTCCCAAACAAAATGAAATCAGCATGTGAGTTGTCTGTACTCCCATGTTTATAGCAGCTCATTTCACAATAACTAAAGTATGGGATTAACCCAAATGTCCATCAGCTGATAACTGGATAAAGAATATGTGGTACATATATACACTAGAATACTACTCAGCCATAAAAAAGAATGAAACCCTGTCTTTTACAACAAAATGGATGCAACTGGAGAACATCATATTTAGTGAAATCAGTCGGTCTAAAAAATAAATACTGCATGTTATATGTTTTCTCTAATTGGTTGTAGCTAAGAATACAAATTTTTAAAAGAATCTTATTAGGTCGAGTTAAACTGATGTCTTGGGATTTGATTTGGTGCCTATAATCCTTGTCTATACCCCTGTGAGACGGTGGTCTCTCTACATTTTACTTGTGGAGTTCTTGGTTTAAAGGAGCACTAAGCCTGTGGTTATAAAGGAAACTGAGGGTCCTGCACTGTGGCATAGTAGGTTAACCATCCGCCTGTGGTGCTGGAATCCCATATGTGCACTGGTTCCAGTCCCAACTGTTCCACTTCTAATCCAACTCCCTGCTGATGGCCTGAGAAAGCAGCAGAGGATGGCCCAAGTATATGGGCCCCAGCAGTCATGTGGGAGACCTGGAAGAAGATCCTGGCTCCCAGATTTGGATCAGCACAGCTCTGGCCATTGCATCCGTTTACAGAATGAACCAGCAAATGGAAGACCCCCTCTCTCTTTATCTCCCTCTCTTTGTCTGTAACTCTGCATTACAAGTAAATAAATAAATTAAAAAAAAACTGTAAGTATGTTATCACAAAAAAACTAAAGGAAAGAAAAGAAGGAGAAGGGAGGAAGGAAGGGAGGAAGGAAAGTACCTATGTATTCTTTGAATCATATCTGTGACATTTAAGAAGTCTGTTTCTATATATTAACAAGTTCAGAAATGTAACAATCACATACACACACACACACAAAAAACTGGCTCCTAGATTCGAAAATACAATCTATGTGGCAAAATATGCACACTGTGAGATAGTCTTCTCCAAAGGAACTTGGTCCATTATGTAGCAAGGAATGTGTATTTTCATGTTATTAAATTAATTATTCTTGGAGCTGGTGTTATGGCACAGTGGATCAAACTACTACCTGTGACACTGGCATCACGTCAGAGTGCCAGTTAGAGTCCCAGCTGCTTTGTTATCTATGCAGCTCCTTGCTAAAAAGCCTGGGAAAGCAACAGAGATGGTGCAAGTGCTTGAGCCCATGCCATTCATGTGGGAGCACAGATGGCGTTCTGAAAATCTGACTTTGGCTTGGAAAAGCTTCTGTCACTACGGCCATTCGGGGTAAACCAGTAGATGGAAGATCTATTTCTCACTCTGTCTCTCCCTCTCCCTCCCTGTCACTCTGCCTTTCAAATAAAAAAAAAATCTTTTCAAAAAATGATTATTGGGGCCAGTGTTGTATGGCAGTGGGTGTCTGCAATGCCAACATGCCATATGGGCATGAGCTTGAGTCTTGACTGCTCTACTTCTGATCCAGCTCCCTTCTAATGCACCTGAGAAAGCAGAAGAAGATGGCCCAAGTATATGGGCCCCTGCCACCACGTGGGAGATCTGTATTAAGTTCCTAGCCCCTGTCTTTGGTCTTGCCTAGCCCTGGCTGATGCTGCCATTTGGGGAATGAATCAGCAGATGAAAGTTCTCTCTCTCTCTCCCGCTCTCTCTCTCTCTCTCTACCTTTCAAATAAAATAAATAAATCTTTAAAAATTATTTTAGTAATTAAATGTCAAAACTTAAAATGTTATAGCCAGGCCGGCGCCGCGGCTCACTAGGCTAATCCTCCACCTTGCGGCGCCAGCACACCGGGTTCTAGTCCCGGTCGGGGCACCGGATTCTGTCCCGGTTGCCCCTCTTCCAGGCCAGCTCTCTGCTGTGGCCAGGGAGTGCAGTGGAGGATGGCCCAAGTACTTGGGCCCTTCACCCCATGGGAGACCAGGATAAGTACCTGGCTCCTGCCATCGGATCAGCGTGGTGCACCCGCAGCGGCGGCCATTGGAGGGTGAACCAACGGCAAAGGAAGACCTTTCTCTCTGTCTCTCTCTCTCACTGTCCACTCTGCCTGTCAAAAAAAAAAAAATGTTATAGCCAATAATTTCATCTCCAGTCCTTCAGGGCAACTCTCTTCTTATTCAGATAAAGTCCAGGGAGTTTTATAAATGGCAAGAAAATTATGTGCATAGGAGTCACCGGATTTCCTGACATTCACCCCAGGAGTGGCTGTCACAGAGCCTTCATTGCTCAAATAGCCTGTCACACAGACGACTCAGTACACAAGGGTTGATTCACTGGCACCAACAAATTAATAGTGCAGAATAATAACAGCAGGGAATGTCAGGTTGTACTGTGCCACTTAGAGATTTCTCAAGCATACTCATATTTAAAAAGGAGTCGATTTATTTTTCCACCAGAGATCTGCCTTAAGATTTTATTCCATAATACCCCTAGCTAAAAGGAACCTCGCACCCTTCTTTGCAATTCCTCTCTGCAGTCCCATTTCATCTCCCAAATCTTCCTAAAACAAATTCTGTACCCATAAAAAGCATCATCTAATCATGACACTGCTCAAAACCCTGTGATGGCCCCCATCTCATGCAAAGAAAAAGGCCAAGACCCCAGTTTATTCTCTGACTTCAGCTTAAACCAAATCCTCCTTCCACTCCATCCCTTCAGCTGCTCCTGTCTGGTTAGGTCACAAACACCCAAGGTCTTCACTCCAACACTCCAATTTGGCCTTTACTCTGCCAAATTTACCAAGAGAGTTACAAAAACAAATGTCTGTGATAAGAAAACGCATCCTCATATGATCAGAACTTGGTATTTAGCACCACCTGTTTGTTCAATCAGAGGCCAACAAATCTATCTGACTTGATGTTTTCTCAATGGATACTATAGAAGAGATTAATAATTCTCAATAAATTGTGCTGATTGACTAACAATGGATACTATAGAAGAGATTAATAATTCTCAATAAATTGTGCTGATTGACTAAGACCTTCCTAATAATAGCAGACCTAGAAAAGACAGAGTTACAGAGAGAGAGAGTGAGACAGAGACAGAGAGAGAGAGAGGTCTTCCATCTGCTGGTTCACTCCCCAACTCGCTGTAACGGCCAGAGCTGGGCTTGATCTAAAGGCAGGAGTCAGGAGCTTCTTCCAGGTCTCCTATGTGGGTACAGGGGCCCAAGCACTTGAGCCACCTTCCACTGCTTTCCCAGGCACATTAGCAGGGAGCTGGATCAGAAGCACAGCAGCTGAGTCTCGAACAGTCTCTCATATGGGATGCCAGCACTGCAGGTGGTGGCCTTACTCACTATACCACAGCGCCGCCCCCAATCTTACCCATTTTTAAGTGTGCAGTTCAGGGACATCAAGTCCACACTGTCTCCAGAACTTTTTCATTTTCCTAAACCAAACTCATAAGACAGTAACTCCTATTCCCCCCTCCATCCAGCCCCTGACAATGGCCACTCTACTTCCTGTCTCTTGCAATGTGACTGCTCTAGATACCTCACGTAAGTGGTGCCATACAGGACCTGTCCTTGTGAACCTGTCTTAGTTGAAGCATAATATCCTCATGCTCCAGCCATGGCATAGAATGGGTCAGAATTCCCTCCTTCTTAAGGCTGATAATATTCTATCGGATGCACACGCTAGAATTCCTTTGTCCATCCCCTGTGAATGAACACTCAAGATGCTTCTACCCTTTGGCTGTTAGGAAGAATGCTGCTGCAGACTTTGGTGTAAGCTTCTCTTTGGGACCTTATTTTCAATTCTTTGAGGTACATGCACTGAGCTGGACATGCTAAATCATATGGTATTCTATTTTTAAGTTTTTTTTTAAGTTTTTAACGAACTGCTCTACTGTTTTCTACAGTGGATGACTGCACAGTTGTGCACTCCTACCAATGATGCACAAGAATTCCAATTTCTCCATGTCTCTGCCAACATCTGTTATTCACTATTTTTTTAAATATTTATTTATTTGAAAGGCAATGAAACAGAGAGAGAGGGAAGAGTGAGAGAGAGGGAGCGAGCTTTCATCTGCCAGTTCACTCCCCAGCTGGCCACAATGGCAGGGGCTGGGCCAGGCAGCAGCCAGGAGCCAAGAGCTTCATCAGGGTCTGCCATGTGGGTGGCAGGGGCCCAAGCACTTGGGCCAACTTCCGCTGCTTTCCCAGGCTATTAGCAGGGAGTTGAATCATAAGTGGAGCAGCCAGGACTCAAACTGACACATACGTTGGGATGTCAGCATTGTAGGCAGCAACTTAACCTGCTGTGCCACAATGCAGGCCTCTATTTTCCTGGTTTGCTTGGGTTGTTTTTTTTTTTCTGGGTTTTTTTTTTTTTTGATAGCAGCTCTCAAAATGGTAATGAGATGGTGGTAGCAAATCAAATTTTTTGCATAAAAAGTTTGCAAATGTGTCATCTTTGCCCCCACATAGGTATTTAAATTGGCCATGTTTCTGCAAACATTGGAGCTATCTTTATGTTATGCACAAATTGGGTATTTTCACACTTAACACTCCATTTCCGCACATGAGAAACAGCATAACCAATTACCTAAATTTATTTAAAAAAATACCTAAAGTAAAAGGATAGGGACAGATCAAAGTGGAAAATATGGTGAAAAAATAGAGATGTATTTAGGTGAACTGAGTTTATGAAAAGTTTGGTCAAAATTCTACTGCTCCATGCATTTTGTCTTTGATGGGGAAAATGGGAAATTTTAGTAACTCTGTATCAAATGTTTTGATTTTTTTTTTTGCATTTTTATTTCGCAACAACTTGAGTACTGCTACTCAACTGTGACAGTTTCCGTGCTTCTGTTGCTTTGAGGATTATTGTTAATATTTTAGTGGGTGTGTTATTTTCCTTTAAATGTGTATTGTCAAAAGTCCTGAACACTTGAGAGGATCTTATTACATTCTAGGATTAGCTTTTTTTTTCCCCAAGAGTAATAGTCAATAATTGTATAAATCTAGTCAACAGCAAAACAGGATTCACTTAAGAGAATTTGTTTTTCAGTTAGCTTTGCAGGAACGCACTCATTGCACCGAGAACAGGATACCTGCACTGACATCCACTCAGAGAAGTAATAACTTGCCAAATCCTACTTATCAACATGTATCCTTTTCTCAATTAATTCAAGATTTCCAGTTTGTTTACTTTCATCTCCAAAATAGCAACAACTTCCTTTAATATGTCAGACAGTCTGGCAATGAAGTAACTGATTGATGAATGTTCAATTGCACTCAGAAGGCCACAGCAGTTCTCATCATCCGTAATTCATTAGCATATAATGGGAATGTCGTGCCAACCAAATCAAAGTTGCATGTGATAAGAGCTCTTTGTTATTGATGGGAATTTTCTCCTCCTCAGCTGTTGTAAGTGCATTTGATGGAAACAGGTTCTCTGCTTGGAGCTGAGTTGTTTTGAATCCTTTCCCCTCCTGGAGCATTCTTATTTGGTGCCCCCGGCAGCAGTGAACAGCATCTCCCCCCGTGGAGCTAGCTTTCAGCTGCATGTTTTTGTTTTTCCCTTCCTGGGCTCTTTGCATTATTCATTGTTGCGCTACCGCAAAATATTGGAATGTGCAGCATATGGCAAACGAAAGAGAGGGGCATCCCCTCACAGAATTACTGTTGTATATATTTCACTGCTTTGGGCTTTAAGAAACTGCCATACCAAAAGGAAAGCTTTTTGCACATATCCGAGCCCCATGGGCTGATGCCACTACATGGACGATAATCACCAAAAATCCATGTCCGTGTTTTCAGAAAGGCATAAAAAGATGATTTATATACATTTTTTGTTGTGCTTTTTTAAACAAGGGTTAAGTAACAAAATAAAACATGTCACATTTTGTTTATTCTTTCAGGCCTCACAGCCGAGTATGTCTTTAGTCTGCAAACATTTAAAATTGTTAACTTCAACATTTCACCACAGAAAACATCTGAAGGTTATCCTCTTCCCTGTACTCTAATAAATTCTATAACTCAGAGCTTGATCAAAGCACTTCTTTCTTAACTCTAACAATGTAAGGAAAGAAAATTTTAAATTGAAGTCATTTAGAATTCCTCAGTAGTTAAAATGTTTTTCATAGACACAATCAAACCTTCTTTAAAGTTGCAATTAATTCTTAGTTAGGGAAAAAATTCCATATGGAATAAAATTCTCTTTGGAAATCACGTGTTTGCATTCCTGCTGTATGCTTATTTTTACCACACCAGAAACTTCGTAATTAATTGCACTCTTCAGGGCTACACTAAAACAGATGTAAATACGGGCTTTTTATAACCATTAACTTTCACAACAGGCTTCTCCAGGAGAGCTGTATGGTTGAATTGGTGAGAGGCAGCAGAGGGTGTGGGCTGCTGAAAGCTTACTGGGCACAGTGGCACCCTCCTCATTTGCATAGGCAGTTTGTTTTACATCCAACAAATGGGCAGAAAGACATTTCCAAATGTAGAGGCTCAAGAGTTGCCTGTGTTTAAAAAACAAATTGGACTTACTGTGTTGAATTTTGAGTGGTGATTATATAATTAGTGCTGTGAGTTGGGGAAAAACTCACCCTGGCACTAACTTGGTTTTATTTGTTTTGTTTTCATTTTTTTTTAAGTTGGCAAGCAAGCAAGACTACCGCGAGCTTAACCCAATGAAAAATGTAGCAGTGAGAGAAATCAGAGCGGCAAGAACTAATAAAAACAAAATACAGACGAGGTCTTGTAAGGAGTCCAAGGGACGCTGACCTGGCCTGATGCCAGTCCTCGATGATTTCAGGGCTGGAATTTGTTAAGGAGGGAGCGTGTCGTGTCTTCTAGGAACTGCAGTGTACAGCACAGTGCAAAAGAAGTGAGCGAGCCCACATGCATAACTCCAATAGCAGAGCATCTGTTTCAAGGAGTCTTCTCAACACGATTGTGGAGGTTGCATGGGGAAAAGAAACTAGCCACAACGTGAAAGCTACAGGAATGGATTGTGCCCAACATTCCTCCAAAGGCATGGGTATGCCTCTTTGCTTCGGGGTTTCTATCATGAGTTGCCTCTGACTTGAGTGTATGTCAGTGAATCTCTGAGGGTGAGCTACTTCTCCACAGCCAGGGAGACTTCTCTCAAAGCAAAAAAAGAAAATCTGCATCTCAAGGCAAGATGTGGTCCACTGCAAATCAAACTTGAAGCAGGTGCATTTTTATAAACCCAGGTAAATTTTACTCCAGAAATGAGATAGGGTAAGGAAAACCATCAAAGTGCAAACCAGCATACACCAATGAGAGCTATCAAGTAAAGTTTAGGTTCTGAGAGGTTTGGCTCTGTGCTATTAAAAATAGTCCATTAAATTTCTCTCCAGGGGATTAAGTAGTACCTGCTATTTAGAAGAGAGCTCTCCAAAATGAGCTCAGATCTGCTGTCTCTTTGTGGTTTCTGAGGACTTTTCAGCTTTGCAATCAAACAATAATATCAATAACAGTAACTGGGGTAGGAATATCAAATGTAGTGATTAGGCTGCCGGCTGGGACTCTCGCAATCCCTATTGGAGTGCTGGAGTTCAAGTCCCAGGCTCTTCTGTTCCCAGCTACCTGCTAATGTACAGCAAGTGACGGCTCAAGTAGTTGGATCCCTGCCACCCATAAGGGAGAACTGGATTGAATTTCCAGCTGCTGGCTTTGGGAATTCATTCCCAGCTATTGAAGGCATCTGTGGAGTGAACAAGTAGATTGTCTCCCTCTCTCTAACTTTCAAATAAGTAAAATAAATGAATACAAATTTATAAGATAAAAATATCATAGCAACTACAAAATATAAATGCCAAACACTATGTGCTTCATATACTCATCCCTTCTTCCCCAGGTAATTCTGTAATTTGAGTATTATCTCGCTTTTTACAGAAGAAACCACATGGGTCAAAGAGGTTAACTAACATGTCCAAAGTCACAGTGCTAGATAGTGCAAAGCCAGAGGCCAAATTCAGCGCTGCCTCACTCCAAAACCTACGTTTTTTTATTACCCCTGCTTCAGTGAGATGCCCTCAGTCCCCTTCTAGATAACAAGAGGAAACCCAGACTGTCTCTGGAGTACCACTCCCTGTGTGCCCGAGTTTCCATTTTGCAAAGGTCTCTTGTTTTTCCTTGAATGAAGCTGAAGGACAGCCTTTCTGTTTACATCCTCCCATAAAATGAGATTAATCCAGCTTCACAGGATTTATAACTCTGATTTAAGGGATGGGAGCAACGTCCAAATACAGATGTGGAAATGATGATGATTCTTACACCTATTTTGCAGAAGGCGATCCCTGCGCCATCACACAACGTGAGGGCCCCGTCTGTCTCTGTGACTTACGCTGCCCCATCTTTTATGTTTGTCTTCAGAGTTACAACCACAACTCCTGGCATTAAGGCATATTGCTGCACACACTGACGTGCACAAACACACACACTTCCTAAGTCTATCAATTATTGGTCCTTTTTCCTCCCCAATCTATGACACCCAAGGTTTGAGAGTATTAGTTGTGCTCTAACTTTTTTTATTATCATCAATTGCCCAACTGTCCCCAAGAATACTGAAAGAAAAGGGAAAAAAAATCCAGCTTAAGAAAACAGATGTTAAGGCCCCCTGCTGATACCCTCCCCACCATTTTTTTATGACTGGAGAATTTGTCATTTGGACTGAGAAATTGCCTTCCCATAGCTATGTTTCCTTTATCCAAACTGATCTCTATGTGAAAGAGAAAGGCAGTTAGAAAAATTAGTATAAATTATAATTAAACTGGAATTCCCTGCATTGCATCAAATTTAAATTCTGTGGCTTAATCTTTAAATTGCCTTCCTTGGGGTTTTCCTTCTTGCTTCATTGCTTGGGCAGTAACTTCTCACCAGCCCTTTTAGCTAATTGTGCCCAATTTACTCAGGAGAGGGGGTGGGGAGCTTTAAAGGGCTGTCCTGGTGTCCTGGGATTTGCATTTGGAAGATTCCCTTCCATTGTGTGATAGCCTCAGAGCTGAACCGGCTGCCCCTGTTGCTCAACACCAGGCTCACCAACAGCAGTGTCAGGAGATGTATCAGCATCCTCAGAAAGAGAGTCAGGCCACTTGCAGTTAGAAATAGCCATAATCTAAGCTAACCTATGTTCCTGGCTCAGTATCTGAAAGTCGAAGATATGGCTGGGACCTGTGCTCCATAGGTTCCGTCATCCCTATCAGGTGTACAACACCTTTGTGATATTCTGAAAAGGCAGCAGTTCCTTAGCACTGATCACAGCCTGAAAGGCCTTGAGATTTGACTTGGCTCGCATCACCTAATATTACGCTACCTCCTGAGAGAACATTCGTCAGGAGAACGCACATCCAGCCACATTTACGTTAGTGAAGTAGCTAATTGGCTTGCCTGTAGTCCAATGGTCCCACTTCTGTAATAAAGAGCAGTAGAAGAAATACACCAACACTTGGAACGATCACGGCTAATATAAAGACATCTTCTGGGGCAAATGTTGCAGGATGCAGAGGCTTCTTTTAGCTCTAATTAGTGGGGGAAGGGAGTTAGAGATACTTCTGATTTGTTCTTTGGGCTATAAAAATTACATGTAGGGCCTCCGAGAATTGACTTGATTTTCAAAGATCTGAAGAACAGAGCCAGAAGTGAAGATGCCCTTTTGTTTATAGAAGCAGATTTCTAGTGCTAACTGGCTGTATGGGGGGTAGAGCAGAGTATGGTTTCAATTCTTCGCTGGATCAAACTCTGAGTAGTGATGCAGCTGAAGCAGCACTGCCAACACGCACTCTTCCGCTCAGACCGTCCACCAAGTCTGCATCCGTGAAGGCTTGACTCTAGATTCTGCAACCCGCTGGTCTCAGTGCAATGTTTCAAGTGCCTCATATAGGTTAAATGCTGATCCTGATCTGGCTGAGAGCAGTCATCCAGAATATCTTTTTTCTACATTTCATTTTCCATTTCTTGATTTTTACATATTTATTTCAAAGAAATGTGTGCAGTGACTCAGGAATTTTTGCCCACTGAACCTAGAAGTGCCCTCATCTTGCTACTCTACATATATTCCAGAAATGTAGAATGGATTTTAACTCCTTGGGAATTTTAAGTAAGATTTCCTAGGAATAGAGCACTACTTGGAAACTGTTGATAAATCCTATTTCTAACTATCCAACTGAACTAACAGACCTCAGTAAACAAATCATGTTATCATCATTACGGATGACTTCAAGAGTGAGCATTTCAAGTGGATTTGGATGAAGTTGTTAATGAGAGCTGGGGCAGAGGTTTAGTTCACTGGATTTTCACTTCTTGAGACAAGGAATCAGTGTACGGAATAAATCAAGTGCAAACGGCTTCATCTTAGCCTCCAATGATCAACACCATGTAGTAATGGTGGATTCAACACAACCAGCAGGCTCCAACATGGCAACCTAGGAGCCTGGAAAAGGAGGAGGGCTGCTAGCCAGCTCCAGAGGGTGTATACAGGAAAAGGATCCAGGAAACAGACATGGCATCAGGGGTCAGGATATCATGGAAGATGTTGGAGAGCCAGATCTACAAGGGTGATCCCTAGACCTCTAACATCATCTCTCCCAAGAGTAGTAATCTACAGCATTTTTGGTTATTCCTACAAGGTTTTGTTACTGTTTACGAAGTGGAGGGGGTAACAGAAATGACACAATCACTGTCTGTATTCCTGGCACTTATCATTCAAAAGGGCTGACAGGAGCATCAGACATCTCCCTCCACCACCCAGAAGAGAAGGAGGAGTAAGTTACCTGGAGACCCACCGCAGTGCAGCGCAGCCAAGCAGGGGAGCCTACTCAAGTTCTTCCTCAAAGCGGCCCCAAGTTCAGAATACAGCATGACTGCTGTTTAAGAGCAACAGTCTGGGAAGGTGAAGAGAGAAACCCCCTTGCACCTGACTGGCTTTTTATCCACATGGGTCATAGCGACTACAGTGAAGCACTATTACTAAAGCTTTTTCCGAAGGGCTTAGTGCCTAAGAGCACATAAGAAGCACTCAGTAAATGTTGGGTCTTGGGTCTTATCAGTAAGAAAATGAGATTGAGCACATAATAGGCAGCCCCGGTCTCAAGCAAAAGAAAGACACACACACATTTCTAACTAAACTAAAGAACAGCACAAACGGACCAAATTGAGAACCTCGTGGAGATCCATGGAGTCCTGAAAATACCTTTACAGACTAGCAGGGACTTGTTGGGACTTTATAAGAAAGGCTTAGGAACATTTGTTTATTTTTTTTTAAAGCCTGCCCTATGGGGACCAAGTGTGCAATATGAGGCTTACAGGCTTGGGCTGATCCTCCCCAAATTTGGGGGTTGTTTAATGTAAGTCATCTCGGGTTTTAAGCTGCCTATTCCGGACTATTCCCTTAACTAAAACAAGACGGCCTCCTACCTTCGCTGAGAGATCTCAGAATCCCTGAAGTCTGGCAGCCTCCACTAAGCCAGCTGCTGTTTGCAGGATTCTGAGGATCTGGGACTT
The DNA here is from genome assembly GCF_051225735.1 of Oryctolagus cuniculus. NCBI lineage: Eukaryota > Metazoa > Chordata > Mammalia > Lagomorpha > Leporidae > Oryctolagus > Oryctolagus cuniculus. The sequence goes on from NC_142874.1 coordinate 83,678,916, forward strand.
CCCAGGTGTCAGAAGCAAACAATAGATCACAGCTGGCATTAATTGGCAGCACCCTGGTTGGCAGTCTCAGCAGAGAGAGGCCAAACACTGAACAGGCCACAGAGAGAGGACTCCCCTCACTCAGCTAATATTAATTGAAATGTCTTCGTGGAATGCTGTTTTGCACATTGCAATGAAAACAGTTTGTTTTTAGGATTTAAACATCCCTCCGCTGTGTTTGCAATCTGAACACTACAGCATGTGTTAAAACATAAGATCCAGGGAAGCAAAGCAACTATAAACAGAGTAGTTTAGGAGCTGGGGGTAGGGAAGCTGTGTCTTTCTTTTGCAATTTTCAAGCTCACTGAAGTGCACAGGACTGATAACACAGCACAAGAAAGGGAAAGGCAAGAGATATGTAAACTTTAGAGGATTTCACAGTGTATGTGCGTTGGTGGTGAGAATCCCAGGAGAAAAAAAGGTATAAATCCATGACTTTCCTCCCCGATATTGCCCTTTAAAATCCTAGGTCATTGTGCTAAATATTATCCTGGTTATCAGGGGCAATAGTCTCAATCCATCTAGTTAAAAGATACCAAGGAATGTGGTCCGTGGCCAGTAATATAGATTAGTATGCTAATGTTGTTCTAAGGGTAGCATTGTTAAATAAGCCCGAGATATCCCTGGAATCAAGCTGAGCACACTGTGCCAGCCCATGTGTATCAGTTGGGATTATACTGGGACTGTTAAGAATACTGAACAATTGCTTCACATTTCTCTGCGCTGGTGTCATCTCCCTTTTGAATCTGGGAACAACACCCATATCTCGTCTTCAGCTACTGACATTTGTCATAAATTTCAGCTGACCTTTTGCCAGAGAGCTTCAGGATGATTTTCTTTTTATCTTTTCACAGTCGTCAGCATGTCATGATTCATTCCGGAAGTATCTGGGGCCCAGCACTGTGCTAGATACTATGGGAGATGAACAGGAGAAGGAAAATAAATTCCTACTTGGGGAATCGCAACATGTTTTCATGATACAGCAAGACCATCTGAAAGACAATGATAACTGGCTGGTATGGACTGAATAACATCAGGGCCGACGAGGTTAAGCACAAAAAGACAAGGATGTTTACGCATTTAGTTTTAACCATTCATTAAAAGCTCATGTGGAACACACGTTTGGAACTGTGTTCTGAAGAAAACATGGAATTTGTATGGAGCAAAGTAACTCATATACAAACAAAAGCAGAAGGAAAACATGATAAGTAAGAAAGCCACAAGAAGGGAAACCAAGCAAAGTGTGCTGCCTGGCATGCAGGGTCCTCCCAGACTTTTATCCAACAGAGAGAGACAGAGCCTTCAAAAACTGGAATATTCCATATTGTACAAATAGGACCGTTGGTTCAAAACAGTTCCATAACTCTAAATCTTATGAATCTAACCCCTGTTGGTAAGTCATAACATAAAACCCAACAAAAACAGCAGGAGAGTATTGTAAACCGTTCATAGAAAATGCATTTGGAAGATAAGTTTACATTGGTGCAAAACATTTTTTTCAGAATACACATTTTTCATGAACCTTTTGGAGACACCTGGTAAAAGCTAGCCCTTGCCTAGTATTCACTCAAGTTCTGGTCCTCTTGAAGTGTTTGCTTAAAGTGATTTAGATCCTCTCCTTTTCCACCAGTTAGTGGAATACGAACACTTCTCCAAGCCTTCTTTGGCATCCTCAACTTCCTATCTTCTGCAGGGGTGCAAGCCTCTCCATAGTCCAACTAAGCCACCCTTGCTCCTTTCCTCTGGTCCTCTCTTATTTTTCTCTCACCTTCCCCTTCCCATTCATATTCAAAGGATAAGTGAAAAACACCTTCAGAACCTTTCTCCCTCCCCTCCTTGCCGGCTTGCTTGCTTGCTTGCTTCCTGTCCCCTTTTAATTCACCATGTAAACATAAGCTTGCTATCTTAGACTCGGTTTGCACAACTGTTAATACTTAATAGTCAGGATGCTATTAGAAACAAATTATATGTAAGTAAAAACATTTTGCTCAATTTCAGGGGACAGGATATCATGCAAAGAATGAACAGCATTATCTTAAGACTACCAGCAAGGCTCTTCATTGCAATATGTATAATGCAATTTTCATCCCAGGTTGAAAAAAACGTTCATTTAAATTGGCTTCCAGGGAACTTTGTCTACTCTTTATCACAAGAAAAATCACGCTATTTAGGGCAGCCCATTGTCTAGCAAATCATTCCCCAGTGACATTCCTTCCTACCTACTGATTATCAGGCACAAGAATGGGGAATTTAGGAGTTTTAAAATAGAAGTACTAATGCAAATTGTGCTAGTAAATGGAAATGCCATCTCCAGTGAAGCAGCTTACTTTTGTAAGTAGCCAATTCTTTTATCACAGATACAATATCTAGTGGTGGAAATGAACTCACATATCATTCTCTATTATGTGCTTAGAACCTATCAATCCACCTGTTCACAAATGGGATTTAAAAAAAAGGGTTCATTAATGACATTTGGAAAGGACAGACATGCAAAGCTTCCATATTTTCATAGGTGACATAATCTACTGGATTCAAATGCTGCAGTGGGAAAACTGGGAAGCCTGAATTTTTTTCTCACTCTGTCTACACCCCTGATGAGCTATCAGTGTGAACTCTGGCAAGTTCTTAAGCATTCAGAGCTCATTACTTACGACCTAATAAACAAAAAGGTGTGAGAACCAGAGTAAAAATTGGAGCTTCAAGTCAATCTGAGAGATTTTCCTCAGGAATGGAACAGATTAAGGCAAGCTCTTACCAAACAAAGATAAGGCAGAAAGGAAATCATACAATTATAGAATTTTAAAGCCAGAAACAACCTCAGAACGTATTGATTCCCACCTGCACACTGTGCAAATGATGGACCTGAAGTCTGTAAAGAATAAATAAGATACCCAAAGCCATGCAGCTAAGTTGTGCAGCCATGAATAGATCCTGAAAACTGAAACAACACACACACACACACACACACACATTAAGATGTTTTGAAAAGATGATTTCCTCATGTGCAGAAACTGCTCAAAACAAGTTATTAACAGAGTAATACACTATATAAGAGCCTTGTTCTCTCTTGATTTCTCTTACACAGAGCTGGTACTCCAAAAATGGTTCCATTTTCACATGCTTCCTGCCCCAATAGCTATGGAGATGTAAAAGAAAAGAATGAAAATGGAGTGGGCACTTTGGCACAGAAGGTTAAACCACCACTTGGGAGGCCCACATCCCATAATGGAGTACTAATTTGAGTCCTTGTTATAGCACTGCTGATCCAGAATCTTTTTGATACACTCTGGTAGACAGCAGATGATGGCTCAAGTGTCTGGGCCCTTGTCACCTACATGGAGACCCAGATGGAGTACTGGGCTTTTGGCTTCATTTTGGTCCAGCTCTAGATGTTGCAACCTTTTGAGGAATGAACCAGCAGATGGAAGAGCTCTCTCTCCCACCCCCACTTTTTCTCTATCTATCTCTCTTTCACTCTCCTTGCCATCCCACTCCCCCAAATCCATGTAGCTCTGTCTTTCAAGGAGATTAGAATAAATATTTTTCATAAAAAATGAAAAAAGAAAAAAGATGATCATGATTAATATTGGGTCACCCAACCCAAAGGGAAAAGAGGTAGATGATAGATAAGTGGATATATACGAAGAACATCTGTACTTGTTGTGATTAATCAATAACTTGCTGCTATAATTTATGTTTTTGTACTGTCCCACAAAATTATTATCCATATTTGGAATTCTTAATTTTCTTTTTCTTTTGTTTTTGTTTCTGATTTTGTTTTTCCCAAAGAAACCTTTTATTTAATGAGTACAAATTTCCTAAGTACAACTTGACGAATATACTGATTCTTCCCACCATAGCCAGCCTCCCTCCCAAAATCCCACCCCACATCCTCCTCCCTCTCCCATTCCCAATCCCATTCTCCATTAAGATTCATTTTCAATTAACTTTATACACAGAAGACTAACTCTGTATTAAGTAAATATTTCAACAATTTGCACACACATGCACAAAAAAAAAACTGTTTGAGAACAAGTTTTACAGTTAATTCATAATACAACTCATTGAGGACAGAAGTCCTACATGGGAAGTTAGTACACAGAGACTCCTGTTATTAATTTAACAACTAACACTCTTATCTATGATATCAGTGATCACCCAAGGCTCTTGACATGAGCTGCCTAGGCTATCGAAGTCTTTTGAATCCACAATCTTCTTCAGTATTTAAATGAGGCCATAAGCAAAGTGAAAGTTCTCTTCTCCCTTCAAAGAAAAGTGCATCCTTCTTTGATGGCCATTTCTTTCCACTGGGGTCTCATTCACAGAGATCCTTCATATAGGATATTTTTGCAACAATGTCTTTGCTTTGCATGCCTGATGTGTTCTTGTGGGCTTTCTAGCCAGACCTGAATGCCTTAAGGTCTGATTCTGAGGTCAGAGTGCTATTTAAAGTGAGTGTCATTCTATGAGTTTGCTGTGTGGACTGCTTCCCAAGTTGGAATATTCTCTCCTTTGTAATTGTATCTATTATTATTACCAGACATTTTCTCTTATTTATATGATCCCTTTAACACTTAATCCTATCTATATAATTACTTTAACTCTTAATATGGTCACTTTAACATGTAAGGTGGTATTTTTACCACCCAGCTTAATGAGATTTGGGGGCCCAAGGCAAGTTTTTAAATTATATCCTTAGAAATAAGTCTGTAGGAATGTATGCAGAATTATACAGCTTTACAGTTATAAACCTTCTCCCTCTCTTATTCCCACTCTTATTTTTTATTGAGATCTATTTTCAATTGACTTTGTACACATTTGATTAACTCTATGCTAAGTAAAGAGTTCAAAAAATAGTATGAAGATGAGAAAGAAAAGCTGTTCCTCAACGCTGAAGACAAGGGCTGCTCAAGTCATTGCTTCTCAAAGTGCCAATTTCACTTCTACAGATTTCCTTTTAGGTGCTCTATTAGTTATCATAGATCCAGGAAAACATAGAGTATTTGTCCTTTTGGAACTGGCTTATTTCGCTGTTTTCCAGATTCATCCTTTTTGTTGCAAATTATCGGATTTTGTTTTTTTTTTTACCACATTAGCATTCCATAGCGTACACATTCCATAATTTCTTTATCCAGTCTTCCATTGATGGGAATTTAGGTTGATTCCATGTCTTAGCTATTGTGAATTGAGCTGCAATAAACATGGGGTTGCATATAACTCTTTCATATGCTGATTTTATATCTCTTGGGTAAATTCCCAGGAGTGGGATAGCTGGGTCATATAGTAGATTGATATTTAGATTTTTGAGGTATCTACATACTGTCTTCCATAGTGGTCTTATCAGCACCCACAGTGTATTAGGGTACCTTTTTCCAAACATCCTTGCCAGCATTTGTTGTTTGTTGATTTCTATATGAAAACCATTCTAATTTGGGTGAAGTGAAACCTCATTGTGGTTTTGATTTGCATTTCCCTGATGACTAGTGATCCTGAGCATTTTTTCATGTGTCTGTTGGCCTTTTGGATTTCTTCTTTTGAAAAATGCCTGTTTAACTCCTTTGCCCATTTCTTAACAGGGTTCTTTGTTTTGTTGTTGTGGAGTTTCTTGATCTCTTTTTATATTCTGGTTCTTAATCCTTTATCAGTTGCATAGATTGTAAATAATTTCTTCCATTCTGTGGTACCTTTTCGCTTTCCTGGGTGTTACTTTTGCCATACAGAAGCTTCTCAATTTGATGTAATTCCATTTTTTTAATTTTGGCTTTGATTGTCTGTGTCTCTGGGGTATTTTCCAAGAACTCTTTTGCTGTGCCAATATTTTTTAACGTTTCCTCAGTGTTCTCTAATAATTTGATGATATCATGTCATAGATTTAGATCTTTAATCCATCTTGAATGGATTTGCATGAGGCATAAAGTAGGGGTCCTGCTTCATACTTCTGCACATGGAAATCCAGTTTCCCCAGCACTGTTTGTTGAAAAGATTGTCCATGCTCCAGGGATTGGTTTTAGTTGCTTGGTCAAATATAAGTTAGATGTATATGCATGGATTGATTTCTGGCATTTCTATTCTGTTCCATTGGTCTGTCAATCTGTTTTTGTAGCAGTACCAGGCTGTTTTGATTATAACTGCCTTGTAGTATGTCTTGAAATCTAGTATTGTGATGCCTCCAGCTTGTTTTTGTTCTATAAGATTATTTTAGCTATGCAAGGTCTCCTGTGTTTCCATATGAATTTCAGCATCATTTATTCTATATCTGAGAAGAATGTCCTTGGTATTTTGATTGATATCACATTGAATCTATAAATTACTTCAGAAGAATAGACATTTTGAAATCGATTCTTCCATCCATGAACATGGAAGTTTTTTTACATTTTTTCATATATTCCTCTATTTATTTCTTTAACATTTTATAATTCTCATAATAGAGATCTTTGACATCCTTGGTTAAATTTATTCCAAGGTATTTGATTTTTTGTAGCTATTGTGAATGGGAATGATCTTAGAATTTCTGTCTCAGCCATGGCATTGTCTGTGTATATGAAGGCTGTTGAGTTTTCTGTATTGATTTTATATCCTAATACTTTACAAAACTCTTCTATGAGTCCCAGTAGTCTCTTGGTGGAGTCTTCTGCATCCCCTATATATACAATCATGTTATCTTCAAATAGGGATAGATTGAATTCCTCCTTCCCAATTTATATCCTTTGATTTCTTCTTCTTGCCTAATGTCTCTGACTAAAACTCCCAGGACTATATTGAATACAATGGTGAGAGTGGTCATACTTATCTGGTTCTGGATCTCAGTGGGAATGCTTCCAACTTTTCCCCATTCAATAGGACACTGGCCATGGGTTTGTCATAAATTGCCTTGATTGTGTGGAGGAATGTTCCTTCTACACCCAATTTACTTAGAGTTTTCATCATGAAAAGGTATTGTATTTTATCAAATTCTTTCTGTGCATATTGGAGATAATCATATTTTTTTTGTTATTCAGTTTGTTAATGTGATGTGCTACATTGATTGATTTGTGAGTGTCAAACCATCCCTGCAAACCAGGGATAAATCTCACTTGATCTGAGTGAATGATTTTTCCGATGTGTTGTTGGATTTAATTGGCTAGAATCTTCTTGAGTATTTTTGCATCTACATTCATCAGGGAAATTGGTCTGTAGTTCTCTTTCTCTGTTGCATCTTTTTCAAGTTTAGGAATTAAGGTGATACTGGCTTCATAGAAAGAATTTGGGAGGAATCCCTTTCAATTGTTTCAAGTAACTTGAGAAGTGGAGTTAGTTCTTCTTTAAATGTCTGGTAGAATTCAGCAGTGAAGCCATCTGGTCTGGGACTTTTCTTTGTTGGAAAGGTGTTTATTACTCATTCAATTTCTGTTTTGGTAATCTGTTTTAGTCTCTCACCCGAAGGAAGCTTCATTCACTCAGCACTCAAGTTAGAAACCTTGGAATCATTTTCCATTCTCTTTCTGTCACCTCTCACCACCCATGTGCTACCTTGTGTTCTTCTGTTTATAATCCAATAACATCCTGGGTGATGTGGTTACTCCAGACTCATTCCACTTCACTCCAATCCTTATACTACAGCAGTTTTCATTGTACATCAAAATTCATTGTGTTTCTCTTTCAGTTAAAAATTGTCAGCAACTATTACTGAGGGGGAATGCACATATGAATTTCAGGATAGGAGTTGGGGTGGAGGTAAGGAGGGTGGTTAGATATGAATGGGACTGGAGCTGGCACTGTGGTGCAGTGGGTTAATCCTCCACCTGCTGCACCAGCATCCCATATGGGCACTGGTTCTAGTCCTGGCTGGTCCTCTTGCAATTCAGCTCTCTACTATAGCCTGGGAAAGCAGTGGAAGTTCACCCAAGCATTTGGGCCCATGCACCCACATGGAATATCCAGAAGAAGCTCTTGTTTCTTGGCTTTGGATCAGTCCAGCTCCAGCCGTTGCTGCCATTTGCAGAGTGAACCAGTGAATGGAAGACCTCTCTCTCTGTCTCTCTCTGTCACTGTCTATGACTTTGCCTCTCAAATAAATAAATAAAATCTTAAAAAAAAAAAGAAATGAATGAGACTAGAGGGGTTTTCATTCAACATCTAAAATTCTATGTAAGATTATACATGCAGTGCCATTTTCTCACAAAATCAACAACTTTCATTAGAAGCTCTAAGACAGTCATTGTGCAGACATCAAAATCTCCTGAAGAGCTTGTTAAAACAGATTTCTAGACCCCATCATAGTTTTGAATTCACTAGCCCTGGATTTCGGGCTGAGAATTTGCATGCCTATCAAGTTATTAGTTAATACTAATACCACTGATCTTGGGACCATTTTGGAAAATAATGTGTTACACTGAAAGCTCTGGAGATTCTATAAAGCACTGATCCATGGGTCTCATTTCCAGAAGTTCACTGGGGTGTGGCCTGGTCTTCTGTAATGTGGGGAGGAGGGGAAATGTTTCCTCCCTAGGTGATTCTACTATGCAATAAAGCAGTGACCCACTGCTCAAAGGGATCCATTACCCAAAATAGGTGAACAGTCTAGAAGATAGAGCAGAAGCTGCTTAGGATAGAATCTCCTTATCGAGCCTCAACCTACCTTTCAGGTCCCTATGCCATCCCTCTTCTCTTTCACTCTCCCCCCTCACCTGCCACTTGACTCTCTAGGTGTTTACACTAATTAGATTCTCCACATACACCATGAATTCTCTTGCTACCATACATTTGCTCAGACACTTCCCTATACAGGTATGTTCTCCAAATTTTCTCTCTGGACAAGTCTACTCATCCTTCAAACCAACCACTACCAAGATGGAATTATCACTCCCTATTTCATGTTTTTGTAGCACTTAATCAATATCTTCTACTTTCCATATACTACAAAAATATGTTGTTTAATTGTTGTGTGTTATTAGATTTTTAGGTGCTAGGGGTCCTGATAATATCCAGTGCCCCACACAGCACCTGACATAAACAGGCATCAACATTATGTACTCATTCACTCACTCATTCATTCACTCATTCATTCACTCATTCATTCATTCACAGAGGCAAAAGGAAATCTCCTCTGCCTAAACTTTTCCCATGTGTTCTAAACTTTTTCTATTGTAAGATTTGTCTGTATTTTAAATAGCAAGCAAATTTTAGATAGTGAAAATTCTGTGAATACACAGCGGTCTTCTGTATGATAATGAAAAGAAAGGGAGCTGTGCATACAAGACAGATCTCCACGGCTTTATTTGCTTAAGTATCATAAGTGAATATTTAATTTAACATATTCAAATACATATAGTTCTCACATGTAAACCTGCAGATAGTTACTTAAAAGATGTGTGTGGTGGGAGAAATGGCTATAAAAATGTCAAGTTAGGACAGCATTGATATGTTTCTCCAAGTCTAATGGTTGTCCTACGTAACTCAATGGGAATTCTCACAGTGAGTTACATAGGATGTGAATCAGGCCCAGATGTGCTCTCTGAGACTTCTCAGCTTGGTTTCTAATAAACCATTTTTATGGTGACTCTTTCCTGCCATTCTAGAATGGCTACAAATAAATAGTTGCAATTTACTTTAATTATTTTTTAAATTTTTTACATCAGTCCTTTTCATTCCCTTAATTTTTATCTATTTGAAAGGCAGAGAGGCAGACAGATAGACAAAGAATCAAACTAAACCACCTGCTGGTTTAGTTTCCAAACATATGTAGCAGCCAGGACTGGGCCAGACCGTACTCAGGAGACTGGAATCTGGATCTCCTGCGTGAGTGGCAGGAACCCAACTGCTTGAACCATCTCCTGTTACCACCTAGGGTGCACTTTAGCAGGAAGCTGGAATAGAGATGCAAGCATTCTGAGCGGTACCTTAACCACCACATGAAACATCCACCCCAGCATCCTTCACATTAAGTACTCAAAATAAAAAAATAAAAATACACTGTACAATATAAATCAAGTCTAGCCTTGTGGTTTAAGGGAGGATTAAATAGGGGGAGGGATCGCTATAATTTCAAATGTCTACAAAAACTTAGAGAAGTTGTTCATTGATATGATTTTCTATCAGAATTTAGGTAATCAACAAAGCATCAAGTGACTTCAGTGGAATGTGACGGTTTCTGTAGACACTTTGTCACAATCATAACTGAAAGCAACAAATTTTCTCAGGTTTAAATACTTCAGTTATTATAACTTTTCACTGCAAAATTGTCATCAAGAAAGAATATATCATTTTCCTGACTCTATATTTACTATATTAAACAATATGAATTTTTCAAGACAAATTGTTCACTAAAAGAATTACACAAAAATGTTTTAAAAATGTAATCCTGTCATCATCTATTTTTATCATTAGCATCTCCATTTTTATAAATGTCCAGTAGTTACACAGAAATTCCACCAAAACACCAATACTACCTATCTTGCCTTTTTATTCCTAATCCCTTAACTGAATTATTGGAATTAAGCAATTCTCGTTTGACAAAGTCTAAAAAATTCTTAAGCCTACATAATTTTTTCCCTAGGCTTACATGTCTGGGAATCAATTTGTCATTCCCTTTTCAATTCTTCTCATTAAGTGGTTTTATTTTAACTTGTTTTTCCACTTCTTAAAGATAAACAAGACACAAGATAAAACTTACAGTTTTGATGGAATTCTTTCTATTAATATTTGTGTGTATTCTTTGCCATCTAAGAAAACAATGAGAGGTCAGTGCTGTGGCGTAACAAGTAAAGCCGCCTCCTGCAGTGCCAGCATCCCATATGGGCGCCAGTTTGAGACCCAGCTGCTCCACTTCTGATCCAGCTCTCTGCATGGCCTGGGAAAGCAGTGGAAGATGGCCCAAGTCCTTGGGCCCCTGCACCCATGTGGGAGACCTGGAAGAAGAAGCTCCTGGCTTCGGATCGTTGCAACTCCAGCCGTTGCAACCAATTGGAGAGTGAACCAGTGGATGGAAGACCTCTCTCTCTGCCTCTCCTCTCTCTGTGTAACTCTGACTTTCAAATAAATAAATAGATAAATCTCTTAAGAGAGAGAGAAAACAATGAATTGTTAAGCATCCTCAATTTGGATCAGTAGAACCATTAATTTACAATAACACAATCCAATTACGGATGACTGGTGGCATCATTTTGAGTCTGGTGCCTCCAACCCAATCCTGCCTATGATGTCCTTTTTTTTTATTTTGGACAACATGAATGACCCTCCAGTGACAGTCTCTGTCTCTGGCCATTTTCTTGAATTCCAACAATTCCTTGGATAGATCTGTAACGTGTAGTTACAGCATCATCAATAAGGTTTTAAAATAAGCACCACAATTGACTATGCTCTTTTTTCCTCCAAGTCCCTGCCTCCTTCTCACCACCCCAAGGCAACATGAGAAATAAATCTAATTAGTTAATTTAACAAATTAAATTACCTCACTGGAAACTTGATGGGACACTGTCCTCAGGCGCCCTGTCTAAAAAGACAACACATACCTACAGGTGAAGTTATCAAATGAGATTCAACTCTGTTGCTTGCTCTAAATAAGCTTCATTGGACAAGATTCAAAATAGATTCAGCTTACCCTGAATTCCTAGCAAGAGTAATTTAGCTAATTTTGCAGCAGGGATTCCATGTCCCAGCATAAGTCACAATGAGTGAGTGGGTGGGCAGTAGATAGTCTTTCAAGTTAAAAATAAATTTTAGTTAGAAGAGTGTTTTAATGCCTTGCCTATCCATGACAGCTCTATAGATAAAAGGTTCCTCTTCCGGGATCCTGATGAATACTAAACAAGCCCACTCAAGAACTAGTTTCATAACTATAATTAGCAATTCACATTTTAAATTCAATAACTATGCAGACCTCTCCCAAAATTGAATGTTACTCTCATACTTTGGGTTTTGGGAAATTTAAGCTAGCCATATTTTAGTGACTTAGGTATTTTTCAAGCAGTCAACAATTATCTATTTCATAGCAGAGAACAATATCAAGTGAAAAATCATAATGCACTTTAAAATATGCTTTTGATTCAACCTTATGGCCAAAGTTGGTTCTATTTTAATCAGATATTTTAACCCAGATGTTAAGATTTGAGTTACAAAATATTTTTGGTGTCCATGAATATAAGGGGTCTTTAAAAACATCATGGAAAATGAATATTATGAAAAAATTGTATGGATTTCAAAATTATTTTGCACCAGAATAAACTTATTTTGATTACATTTTCCCACATAATTTTTAAAGTACCCTTGTACAAATTTATTGGCAAAGGAGGACTATATCATGCTAATCGGATATCTAAGGGTGATTCTATTAGATGTGATAAAGATTTTCTGTGGGCCCAGTGTTAGTGATAAGAGAACTTATAATTCTTTAGGGTGTAGGGTCAAAATGGAGCAGGTTCAAAACTAATAATGACACTTACATAACAGGTATACATAACATCTGACAACTGATAAATGTCCATCAAAGCTCAGCAAACTGCCTATGTTGATATTTTCTGTATCTGTGATTATGAAACCCCTAAAATTATATTGTTAAACCTGGAACAGCAATAAGTTTTCCTTTGTCTAATCTTTTATTCCACCTCTTGATAGTTGATTTTCCTTATCATATTATACACAGTAGTAGCAGGAAGACTAGTATTCTGACACATTAAGTAACTTGCTTTCTCCTCAGCATTCTTTCTTAAGCTGTGTACCATCCCAGTCAGAGATTTTAAGGCATCCATTGCCTTTGGGCAGGTGGATATTTTGGAGAAGAGAACAAAAGAGTCAAATTCTTGGCTTTGGAGTGCCAAACTGAGACCCAGGCACAGAACAAAAAGACCTGGAATGCTATGCATTCTCAGACAGAACCAGTTTTTCCTACCTAGCCACCACCAGAGATAGAGTTTGCTCTCTATAAGGGAGATAGAAGAAGCACACAAGAGGAGAAGGCAATGTTTGAGCTGCTCTGGGTACCTGCATGTGAGGAGAGCTGACGAGGCTGGAACCTCCAGAGAGCTCCAGTGCATCTGAGAAAGGAGGTTGTTGCTAAAGGACAGAAAGTGTCCCCCGGAAACTGGAAGAAAGATGGCCACTTGGACAGAGTCTGAGGGAGCTACAGAAAGTTCCCCATGGGCCCATGTTGTGGTACAGCAGGCTAGGCCATCATCTGTGACACCAGTAACCCGTATGAGCACTGGCTGCTCCACTTCCAAACCAGCTCCCTGCTTGTGGGGAGCAACTGAGACTAGACTAAATTACTGGAACTAGGACTAATTCTATGCATCTGATCTCCCACAATATGGCGCTGGGGAGGAGTAAACAACTTCTACGCAGCTGCCTCACCAGTTTGACTGATAAGCTACAGGAGCTGATCCTGCTCCTGATTGGAGGAGAGCAGCGTGCTCGGCATGTGGGCAGCAGAGCATGGATTGGTGGAAGAGGACTATAAAGGAGGAGAGAGACAACATGCACCGGAAAACATCTGAGGAACATCTGAGCAGCCCCTGAGGGAGCCGGCCAGCGGTGTGCCTCTCCTCCGCGGAAGCGGGGAAAGTGGCAGGGGTGCCACCCCTCCGCAGAGGCGGGGGTAGGGGGGGCGGCAGCTAACCTGGGACGGCGTCATTCCTATGCAAGTGAGGGAATGGCAGCTAACCCGGGAAAGAGCCAAGCAGAAAAAAGAGCAGCACAGGGTCCAGTGTCATTCCTCCACGAATGGGGGAGTGACATATCCGAGCCGTGACTCGGATATGAAAGCTAGGAGGGAAAAAGCAGGAAATCACTGGAGAGAGACTAGGGAAGAGCCTAGGGAAAAGCCGAATGGGAAAAGTGCCGGAAGAAGCTAGCGAAAGCCTAGGCATAGACTTAGATATGGACTACAGGGAGAAGCTAGGAGAAATCTAAGGTTGAAAGCGAAAGTGAAAGCTAGAAGAAACTTAGACTCGGATACAGACTATGGGGAGAAGCTAGGAGAAATCTAAGTGTGAAAGCCAGAAGAAACAGACTTGGATACGGACTGTGGGGAGAAGCTAGGAGAAATGAGAGAGAAATATTGTTGGAAGAAAGCTAGGAAAAGTACCAGTAGATAAAAATATAAGTTAGGGAAAGTGAAGCCGCGGGGGTAGGCCGAAGCGGAGACGTAAGCTAGGTTGGGATTCGTCAAGTTAGCCCGGGGAGCAAAAGGCGAAAAACTAAACCAGAAGCGGAGACGTAAGCTAGGTTGGCATTCGTCAGATTAGCCCTGGGAGCAAAGACAAAGCCAAACCGAAAAGCAGAAACGTGAGCTAGGCCATGATCCATGGAAGCCGCCGAGCGCAGAAAGTGCGCGGGGCACGAGTAGATAGGAGAGCACATGGGGTGCGAGCAGATAAAAGCGTGGGGCTAGCGCAGAGGCCGTGGGGCTGGCGCGGAGGCCGCGAAGACTGCGGAGCGTGCGCGGAGCCGGGAAGCCGCACAGATAGGAGGGAGATAGAAGTAAAATGAGAGAAATAGGAATGCTGGGAGATAGAAGTAAAATGAGAGAAATAGAAATGCCTGGAGATAGAGAGAAATAGAAAAAAATAAAAAAGGCCTCCCACAACACAGCAATGAGAGGGCTTGGATTCGGTCTGCCTGATTAGTAAGGCGATAAGCACCTGCGGGCGGCTAGCAGAGTATCTGCCACAGGTCACCGAAGACAGGCACGTATCAACACCAGTAAGTCTCCCCACAACATGGCAATGAGAGGGCTCGGATTCGGTCTGCCTGATTAGTAAGGCGGTAAGCACCTGTGGGCAGCTCTAGCAGAGCAGAGCAGAGCATGCGCCGCAGGGCACCGAACACAGGCACGCATCAGTGCCTAAAAGCCTCCCCACAACATGGTGATGAGAGGACCCAGATTCGGTTTGCCTGATTGGTAGGGCTGTAAGCACCTGTGGGCAACTCGAGCAGAGCAGAGCAGAGTGTGCACCGTGGGGCACCGAAGACAGGTGCATATCAACGCCAAAGAATACAAAGAAAGGGGGAACTGTGGGGAGCAACTGAGACTAGACTAAGTTACTGAAATTAAGACTTATTCTATGCATCTGCTCTCCCACAATATGGCACTGAGAGGGAGCAAACAACCTCTACACAGCTGCCTCATCAGTTTGACTGATAAGCTACAGGAGCTGATCCTGCTCCTGATTGGAGGAGAGCAGTGTGCTCGGCATGTGGGCAGCAGAGCATGGATTGGTGGAAGAGGACTATAAAGGAGGAGAGAGACAGCATGCACCAGGAACATCTGAGGAACATCTGAGCAGCCCCTGAGAGAGCCAGACGGCGGTGTGCCACTCCTCCGCGGAAGCAGAGAAAGTAGCAAGGGTACCGCCCCTCCGCAGAGGCGGGGGGGCCGGTAGCTAGCCCGGGACGGCGTCATTCCTCCACGAGTAGGGGAATGGCAGCTAACCCGGGAAGGGCCAAGCAGACAAAAGAACAGCGCAGGGTCCGGTGTCGTTCCTCCACGAATGGGGGAGCGACACCTGCTCAGTTGCCTGGGAAAGCAACTGAAGATGCCTGGGTCCCTGTCACCCATGTGGGAGACCTTGACAGGCTCCTGGCTTTGGCCTGGGAACCATCACAACCATTCAGGGGAGTAAACCAGCTAATGGAAGATCTCTCTCTCTCTCTCTCTCTCTCTGCAGCTCTGCCTTTCCAACAAATAAATAAATCTTTTTTGAAAGGAAAGGAAGGAAATTCCCTGTGATGCCATCTAGAGAGGCTAGGAGAACAGAAAGCTTGTTTCTTGTTCATGAGGAGGGATTCAGAAGTAGTTGAGAGAATGCGAGTATTGGAGAGAATGAAGTCGAGGAGGGTCTGAGAAAGAATGTAAGTCGATCAACAGCCAGAACCCTGAGTAAATACGGTGTTTCAGTGGATGCTGGCAGAAGATATAGTGACACTGGATGGGCCTTCTGGGAATAGGCTTAGCCTGGGAGTGCAAGTGGGGACCCTGAACACACCGAACTCTCCAGTGAAACACATCTGACATCAGGACCTAGGAGGAGATTATTGTGATCTTGCAGTTGTGTATTAACCCTCCATGAAAGATGAGGCGAGAACGACCAGACCAAGGTTGGGATGTAGTTGTTTCTGATTCCAGAATCTGAGCCAGCACACAATATTAGAGTGACCACAAGTCATTAATACACTATTCAGTACATAGCGTGGGGCCTCAATGCTTTGAGAAGAAAGCAACTCCTTTTGCCGAAAAAAATTCCTGATGGATCAAAGATTTTGTATTATAAAATGTAACCATAAATAAGACCAGTGTCTGCAAATACTTGATAGAATTAAAAAGGAGAGAATGATCCTACATGGGAAGCAGGATGTACAGCAGACTCATAGAATGACAAATGCCATAAACAGCACTCTGGCCTCAGAATCAGCCCTTAAGCCATTTGGATCTGGCTAAAAAGCCCATGAGAGTTTCACAGGCATGGAAAGCCAAGACACTGTGGCAAAAAAAAAAAAAATGACCTAAATAAAAGATGTCTGTGAGTGAGATCCCAACAGGAAAAACGGGCCATCAAAGAAGGAGGTACCTTTCTCTGGCCTTGTCTAAATAAGATTGAAGTTGGCGAACTCAAGAGGCTTCCATAGCCTTGGCAGCTCATGACAAGAGCCTCGGGTGACTACTGACGTCATAAATAAGAGTATCAATTGTTAAATCAACAACGGAGTCACTGTGCACCTGCTCCCCATGTAGGACCTCTGCCCTTAATGTGTTGTAGTATGCAAAGTAATGGTAAAACTACTACTCAAACAGTACTCTATACTTTGTGTGTTTTTGTGGGTGCAGTCTGTTGAACTCTTTACTTAGTATATACTAAGTTGATCTTCCATATATAAAGATAATTGAAAATGAATCGTGATGAAGAATGGAATGGAAGAGGGAGTGGGAGATGGGATGGTTGAGGATGGGAGGGAGGTTAATGGGGGGGAAGCTGCTATAATTCAAAAGTTGTACTTTGGAAATTTATATTTATTAAATAAAAGTTGAAAAAAAATTTTTAAATGTAACCATAAAAGTGTTTTTAAAAATGAGAAAACACTTCTTTAATTTTGTAATGTGAAAGACCTTCCTAAACATGACACAAACCTAAGAAATTGCTCAAGAAATCTTTATAGAAGCAAAATTGAAAGATAGGTGACAAAAATAAGGAAGATATTTGCATCACATTTTGATAATCAAGGGCTAGTTCTCTAGTTTATAGAATGCTTTATAGAAAGTAGCAGAAAAAAGAAAATTATTAAAAATGAATTACTGATTTGAATGGGCAATTCACAGAAAGAGAAATAAAATGACCAATAATATGCAAAAATATTCTTAATCTGACTCATAACTAAAGAAAAACAAATCATGTATACATTTTCATCTCTCAGATTGGTATAATTTTAACGTTTCATAACATTAAGTGTTCATGCAACTGTGAAAAACAGAATATGAGGAATTTGATACACTTGGTGGGAATTTTAATTTGTGCAAATTCCCTTGGTACAATTTAATAAAAGAAAGAACAATGAATGAACATCCTTTGGCTCAGCAATTCCGTTATTAGGAATTGACTCTAATAAAAAGATAATGTTCCCATTGATTAGAATGTTCTTTACAGGATTATTTATGGTAAAAAATCATCAGGAAAATAACCCAGAGGCTTACTAATAAGAGTATTGTCAAGTATATCATGTTATCACAAAATAAGACATTATGTAACCATTAAAAAATAAAGTATATTTCTAGGGACTTTTACAGATGGTCTCTAAGTCAACTGAGTACATAGGAAAGCATGGCCTGCACCAGTGTTTATAATGTAACCTCATTCTAGAATATATATAGGTTTATTTATATAAACACAAATGCAAAAATATATGATATCTCTAATTTTTAACCAAAAATATGTATAAAGCTGAATGGTTATGTTTAAAGAAATTATTAGGGATAGGAGTGGTGACCCTAAAACACTTCCTATACTCTGTGCACACATTACTTTTATTTTCATTTAAAAATATAAATTTTCCTTTTTGAAAACCCAAGGACATCACGGCTGTTTTGTTTTCTTGGTTTGAAATTTAAAGCCATGTGTCAGTAAGTAAGCTAGACCTCTGGAGACCCAGACAGCTGCAGATGCCAGCAAGCAGAGAATTTTGTCAGCTTAAGATATTTCTGAATACTGGTTTTGTTATTACAAATACCTGATTTCATTTTCATATCCCAAATGACTCCCATGAAACCATACTCAAAACAACTCAAAGCTGAACTATAATTCTGCAGTCTGGAGATGTTCCACCACTTTCTGGTTAGGCCCTAACTAAGTCAATCAGTGAAAAACTTGTCTGCCTATGTATCTAAGCCCGTGTCCTCATGTGTTGGCAAAAGGGATGTGGAGAGGAATAAGAGCAACAGAAGATACGTTTCTGCATTCAGGCAAATACATGAGCACTGTCCCACTTGCCATAGGACATAGGTGGTGAGGCCACCTAACTCCAAACCCCTGGTCTCAGCTCACATGTGCTTTCCCGGAGATGGAAGCACCTAACCACCCAACTAAGGTGCCTCTCATCCACACTCTCCCTCTTACTTTCCATCTCTGCTGCCTGTTGGTTTCTTTCCTGCCTTTTATGAATTGCAACTATTTTTAGTAGCTTGTGAAGCTGGTTTTTGTCTGTCTACCTCAGTGGAATGCATGTG
This sequence comes from Oryctolagus cuniculus, assembly GCF_051225735.1. Lineage (NCBI taxonomy): Eukaryota > Metazoa > Chordata > Mammalia > Lagomorpha > Leporidae > Oryctolagus > Oryctolagus cuniculus. Next base: position 83,697,643 of record NC_142874.1, read on the forward strand.
CCAGAACAGCAGATCCAGGTCAACTTGTTTACCACTATAATCCTATTGGTCATCTACTATACTCATGGTCCATGGTCAATGGTCAATGAATGTCTATTGTATAGATAAAAATACAGCAGTTATATTGCATACAAATATGCAAATAGAGACTAGAATATTAATGTTAAATTTATTGAGTGCTACACTCTGTGCGATATTCTAAGTATCTATGTGCTATATTCACACTGCCATCAAAACAATTATATGAAGTAAATCTCATTTGTATCCTTATTTGACAGATGAGAAAAACTGAGATATAGAAGTTTAACTTGACCTAAGTCACATCCAGCTGTTAGGGAAAAACAGAAATAAATATGCATATACATATATCTCTATACATACATGAATGTCAGCTGTGTCATTTATATTTGTATGTACTCGAGATTTAGTTTTTCAATTCCAGCTCAAGGTTGAAACAAAACCTGAAGGAAACAGGAATTCTGCTGGCCGTAAATCAGCAAAAGAATCACCAGACGAGAACACACAATCCTATTTCTTCCTTAACATGAAAGGAGGAGGCACACGTGAGTAAGGGTGGACTCCCTTTTAGCTTCCTTCCTTTGGAAGAATACATTAATTTTTCTCCAAAAACTCTGCAAGTAACTTCACAGGACCCACTTTGGTGTACTTTCACAGGACTACGGAGGACTGCAGTGAATCCAGATGCAGTGGCCTCCCATTCTGTTGTGCATAGGCTGTAACTGTCATTTCACTGCTTATATCTGGCCTGTGGTTTTGTAGTGTCACCATTATCATCAGCAGAAGCTGAAAATCTTGCTGAAACATAGTGTCTGGTGTTTTTAAAGGCAGCATGAAAACTGATTCCCTTTATCTTATGGATTTTTCAAAGAAAGGAGTATGGATAACAACATTAAAAAGCAGGATATTTTCTATGAAAGCTCAATGAGAATGAATTTCACAAAAAATAAACAAAAGAATTAAACAAAAGAAAGATCAATTGAATTTTACAAAAATATCCTACAATTCAATGCTGAATTCTTGCTCTAAAATAAGTCTTTTCTTTTGTGTCTTTAGTACACATGGATCAAGGCTCTGTAAACTGATATGCAAGCTAAAACAGACACACTAATTTTAACAGTGCATATGTGTTTCTGTTACCCAGTGGTTTCATTCATATCAGCCAGGAAAATCCAGCCAGCGACCTTCATTTTTAAAAACAATGGTAACCCACAGACTTAAATCAGTTCTCCATTAAAGTGTGTTTATGAGTTTAAAACAAGCAAAGAAACAAACTTTAAGCAAGGGAAGTGCAAGTTTAAATATTCAAGCATTTTAGGGGCCGGCATTATGGCACAGCAGGTTAAGCAACTGCTCTAGACACCTGAAATTAATATTGGAGTGACAGTTTGAGTCCTAGTTTTGATCTTGTTTTTGATCCTGCCAATGCATCCTGTGAGATAGCAGATGATGGTTTGAGTGCTTGGGCACTTGCTACACATATGGGAAACCCAGATTGAATTCTGGGCTTCTGGCTCCAGCCTCACCCAGCCCTGGCTCTTGTGGGCATTTGGAGAATGAACTAGACAGAAATACACATAGAAAAACATATATGGGAATGAGCATTGCAGAACAGCAGGTTTCACTGCTACTTGGGATGCATACAACCCACTTCAGAATGCCTGTTAATGTGCTTAGGAAGCAGCATGTAATGGCTCAAGTACTTGAGGTCCTGCCACCCACATGGGAGTCAGAGGTGGAGTTCCTGGCTCCTGGCTTCAGCCTGGCCCAGCCCTAGCTATTACAGCCATTTGGTGAATGAATCAACAGATATAAGACCTCTCGCTCTCACCATGCGTGTGTGTGGGTGTGTGGGTGTGTGGGGTCGGTGTGGGTGTGGGTGTGACTCTGCCTTTATAGTAGATGAAAATAAACATTTTTTAAAAAGTTAAAACTTTTCAGTATTAGTGAGTAGAGTATCAGTATAAATCAACCAAAATAATTTAAACCAATGGTCCTTAATCAGGGATTATTTTGTTCCCCAAGTGACATGTGGCAATACCTGGAGACATTTTTCTATATTTATACTTGGGGTATGAGATGGGAGACACTACTGGCATCTAATATGTAGAGACTTTGGTTATTGCTAAACATCCTGCAATGGACAGAATAACCTGACACACTGAATTATCTAGTCCAAAATGCCAGTAATACCTCTTTTGAGAAAGCCTATGTTCTATTTATGGTGTGAGAGAGGAGCAGTTCAGGCATCCATGTTCAGCTTACACCCTAGCTTCAAGAGTTATTAGTTTTGGAATCTTAAATAAAGCTATTTATTTAGCAAACATTGTTGGGCCACATGTTCCAGGCACTGGGAATATAGTATTGAACAAACTGATGAAATCCCTGACCTCACTCAGATTTCATTAGACTAAAAGATACAGACAATAAGCAAATAACAAGTGAAATATAAGGATGTATAGATTTCAAAACTGCACCAAAATAAATTTATCTTTTAATTATATTTTCCAATAAACTTTTTGAAGTTTCCTCATATGTGTTCTAAGTTAGCGTCTTCAAGAATGCTCTCAGAATCAGTATCTATGACGTACAGATGTGTGACTAAATGTAACACGAAAGAGTAGAGGGAGAAGACAAGCTGTAAAGAAGTCTCAACAACAGCCTCTCTGAAAACCCCACAGGAAGCTCTAGACCTGAAGTATCTCTACAGAGTTGTCCACCTTTGAAGCAAAGGAAACAAGTCTTTATACTCGAACACTGATAGGCATCAAATGCATGCTGACTCCAGAGAGGAAGAACAATCTTGGATAAGGAAGGGCTTTTTCACCATGGCTAGCTTTCAGGGCCAAAATCAACTGAAATCTGCCACCAACATCCCCAGCAGCTGGGGAATGCACACTGTAATTCTGAAGTGGTAGGGCAGATCATGTGACTGGCTGATCAGCCTGAGTACCAAACTTCCTGTCTGCCCACAATGTTCTGCACCCTCAATAAGCAGAAAAAAGAACATATCTATGAGAAAACTACATACCCTATCCCATCAATGTGATGGTTTTCTGCCACCTGTCATTTCTTTCCCACTAATTTAAATTATAAAGCCCCACATACAAAGACATGTTCATCTGGTTACTTACATTCTTTCAATATTTGATTATTTTTATTTATTTGCAAAGTATAGCACTTGAATGAGAGAGAGAGAGAGAGAGAGAGAGAGAGAGGAAGGGAGAGAGAGAGAGACGTCTTTCATCCTCTAGTTCACTCCCCAAAATCTCAGAACAGCACGGGTTGGGCCAGGCCAAAGTCAGACTCAAAAATTCCAGTGGGGTCTCCCACGTGGGTGGCAGAGACCCACATAACTGAGCCACATCTGCTGCCACCCAGCACGCATATTAGCAGGAGCTGGATCAGAAGCAGAGGCGTGAGTAGATCCTAAGCACTTCTATATAGAATGTGGGCATCACAAATGGCAGCTTCACCTGCTATACCACAATGTCCACCCCATTTACAAATATTTCTGTATTACCCAGAGCTATTTCAGATTATTAAGATGTGCCTTCAATGCTCAGGAAATCTTTTTTTAATTGTTTCATATTAGTTTATGTTTATATTATTGTAAAATTATTCATCTGTAAAGTTTCTGAGAAGAGAAATAAATTTCATGGACCAGGATAATGTGCTTGTCCATCTCATTTCTGTTCTGCTATTATAAGAGTAAATCATCATTGGATTGTCAGGAAGATGGTGGAATAGGGAGGGAGCACACCGATGGTCTGGGAAGGGAAGGTTCAAAGAGGGGTGAGAATTTGTAGTTTCAGGGAAAGGGAAGCTCTTCTGAAACTGGGGAGACAGGGTGAACCTGCATGGAGGACACAGATGCCTGAAGCACAGGACACCAGCAGGAGTGAGTACGCACCAGTGCTGGAAGCCGAGGTGAGACAGGGCACTCGCCCAGCACTGCTGCAACAGCCGCCACCGCCCCTCCCCCAACCCACCCTGGGACAGACACTGAGACATGCATGACTAAGTGGGGGAGGAAATAGAAAACGGAACAGAATGAGTAGTGCCTTCAGAAAGAGTGCGCGATTCAGGGGAACGAATTGAGGGACTAAACAAGTGAGGATCCCTTGCTGCCTCAACCCTCCCCCCAAATCGGAGCTGCAGTGAGCGGGAAGCAGCCATCTTGTTTGTTTACATTTGGGTTTAAAGGAGAACTGCCTCTGCCTCTGCACTAACCTTTGGAAGCAGAGCCCAAAGGTGGAGTGGAGCGACATGACACTCCTTGAGCAGGGGCAGGCAGCGAGGGAGGGCAGCTCAAAGCCCTGACACCAGTCTACTCAAGATACCAGAAGAAAAAAGAAAAATTGAATAGCACCCGCGGGAAGAGGGCAGTATCCAGGGGGACGAACTGAGGGACCAAAAACGCCAGGATCCTTAGGAGCTTCCCAACCCACAATCAGAGCTGCAGTGGCCAGAGTGCAGCCATCCTGTTTGTTTACATTCAGGCTTAAAGGAGGCTGGCCTCTTCTCTGAAGGAGGAAGCAGCAGGGGCAGAGTCCAAAGGTGGTCTGGAGCTACTTGACATTCCTCACGCAGGAGGTATAGTGAAAGAGAGCAGCTGACCAACGGAACCCCAGGCACAGACACATAAGGGCTAACACAGGAACAAGGAAACCAGCCCCCAAGGGGTGGAGATTGGCACCTCAAAGCCCCGACACCAGCCCACTCAAGTTATAAAATAAATAAATAAATAAGTAAATAAAAAATAAATAAACAAGCTCTAGAAGGCAGAGCAGCCTGCTTACACTGGATATTGGTACAGATTCACAGCAGCCTATAGAAGAGGGAAATCAACCTGAAAAACCACCCAGACGGAATGCCAAAAAACAAAACAAAAACCCACAATAAGAATATAGAAGAACATATAAACTCGCCAATGGAGCAGGCTAAACTAACCATAACAGAGGCTGAAAAAGAAGAAGAATTTGAAACTATGCCAGAAAAAGAATTCAGAAAATTAATAATCAGATTACTTAGAAATAATGAGAAACAGTGTTGAGAGCTGAACGAAAAACAAGCCCAAGGATTAGAGATCCTAAAGAGAAGCCAGAATGAAATACTGGAAATGAAAAATGTAATTGACCATATGAAAAACACCGTGGAATCCCTCGGAAATCGAACAGATGAAATAGAAGACCAAATATCAGAATTCGAAGACAAACTTCCAGAAATAATACAGTCAGTTCAAACACAGGAAGAAGAAATTTAAAAATTAAAAAATATGGTCAGAGACCTACAAGATTCAATCAAACAGTGTAATGTTCAGATAATAGGAGTCCCTGAGGGGGTGGAAAGAGAGAATGGATTGGAAGGTGTTTTCAATGAAATAATATCAGAAAACTTCAAACAAAGGCAGCTGGATAACAACAGGCAAATTCAACAGATAGCCAGGACTCCGAACAGGGTAAACCAGAAGAGAAATTCACTGCGACACATTGTGGCAACACTCAGCTCAGTGACACACAAAGAACAAATCCTAAAATGTGCCAGAGAAAAACGACAAATCACATTCAGGGGTAAGTTAATCAGACTCACCCCAGACTTCTCATCTCAAACACTACAGGCAAGGAGACAATGGCATGATATATTTCAAGTTTTAAAAGACAAACAATGACAACCTAGAATACTATACCCTGCAAAGCTATCATTTATGATTGAAGGGGAAATAAAGATCTTCCAAGACAAACAGAAACTGAAAGAATTTGTATCCACGCGTCCAACCCTACAACACTTGCTCAAAGATGTGCTGCACACAGAAATACAAAAACAAGAACTTCACTACAAAAAAAAGCAAATGTAGAGTAACCTACAAACAAAGTTCAAAATACATAAACAGCTCGTTTCAGGAAACATTAATGGGAAAAGACAGAACTTAACAATAATCACACTGAATGTGAATGGTCTTAATTCTACTACCAAGAGACATAGACTAGCTGATTGGATCAAGAAAGAGAATCCATCTATATGCTGCCTTAAGGAGACACACCTTATCAGAAAAGATGCATGCAGACTGAAAGTGAAAGGATGGAAAAAGATACTCCAGGCTAACAGAAATCAAAAAAGAGCTGGTGTGGCCATCCTGATATCAGTTAAAATAGACTTTAACATAAAAACTGTTAAAAGAGACAGAGAAGGGCACTATATAATGATTAAAGTATCTATCCAACAGGAAGACATTACTATTATAAATGTATACGCACCTAATTACAGGGCACCTGGCTACCTGAAAGAATTACTAAAGGATTTAAAGGGAGATATAGATTCAAATACAATAGTAACAGGAGATTTCAAAACCCCACTCTCACCAATGGGCAGATCAACCAGACAGAAATTCAACAAGGAAACAACAGAACTAATTGACGCCATAGACCAAATAGACCTAATAGATATCTTCAGAACCTTCCATCCCACAGCCACAGAGTTCACGTATTTCTCCCCAGTACATGGAACATTCTCTAGGATTGACCATATGCTAGGCCATAAAGGGAGCCTCAACAAATTCAAAAAAAATTGAAACTATACCATGCAGCTTCTCAGACCATAGCGCAGTGAAACTCGAAATCAACAACCCAAGAATCTCTACACCATATGCAAATATATGGAGAATGGACAACATGATCCTAAATGAACAGTGGGTCATCGAAGAAATCAAAAGAGAAATCAAAAGATTTCTAGAAACAAATGAAAATGATAACACAACCTATCAAAACCTGTGGGACACAGCAAAAGCAGTGCTAAGAGGAAAGTATGCAGCAACTGGTGCCTACATCAAGAAGCTGGAAAGGAACCAAACAAATGAACTCTCCATGCACCTCAAGGATTTAGAAAAACAGCAGCAAATCAAGCCCAAATCCAGAAGGAGGAAAGAAATACTAAAGATCAGAAGAAATAAACAGAATTGAAACAAACAAACAAACAAACAAAAAAAAACAGTACAAAAGATCAACAAAACCAGGAGCTGGTTCTTTGAAAAAATAAACAAAATCGACACACCATTGGCCCAACTAACCAAAAAAAGGAGAGAGAAGACCACCCAAATCTGTAAAATCAAAGATAGTAATGGAAATGTAACAACAGACACAACAGAAATTAAAAAAAATCATCAGAAACCACTACAAAGAGACGTATGCTAACAAATTGGGGAACCTGGAAGAAATGGATAGATTCCTGGACACATACAACCTTCCTAAACTGAGCTGTGAAGATATAGAAAATCTAAACAGACCCATAACCATGGAAGAAATTGAATCAGTAATAAACGCACTACCAAAAAAGAAGAGCCCAGGACCAGATGGCTTCACTGCCGTATTTTATCAGACATTTAGAGAACAACTAACCCCAGTTCTTCTCAAATTATTCAAAACGATCGAAAGGGAGGGAATCCTCCCAAATTCTTTCTACAAAGCTAATATCACCTTTATTTCTAAGCCCAGAAAAGACACAACAGAGAAAGAAAACTACAGACCTATCTCCCTGATGAACATAGATGCAAAAATACTCAACAAAATTCTGGAAAACTGAATCCAACTGCACATCAGAAAGATCATTCACCCAGACCAAGTGGGATTTATCCCTGGTATGAAGGGATGGTTCAATATTCGAAAGTCAATCAATGTAATACATCACATTAATAAATCATATGATTATCTCAATAGATGCAGAGAAAGCATTTGACAAAATACAACACCCTTTCATGATGAAAACCCTAAGCAAATTGGGGTTAGAAGGAACATTCATCAACACAATTAAGGCAGTCTATGATAAACCAATGGCCAGCATCATATTGAATGGGGAAAAGTTGGAGGCATTTCCATTGAAAACTGGCACCAGACAGGGATGCCCACTCTCACCATTGCTATTCAATATAGTCCTAGAAGTGTTAGCCAGGGCCATCAGGCAAGAAAAAGAAATTAAAGGGATACAAATGGGAAAGGAGGAAGTTAAACTATCCCAATTTGCAGATGACATGATACTATATATAGGGGACCCAATAAACTCCTATAAGAGACTTTGGAACTCATAGAAGAGTTTGGTAAAGTAGCAGGATACAAAGTCAATGCTCAGAAATCAACAGCCTTTGTATACACAGATAATGCCAGGGCCGAGGAAGAACTTCTAAGATCAATTACATTCACTATAGCCACAAAAACAATAAAGTACCTTGGAATAAATTTAACCAAGGATGTTAAAGACCTCTATAATGAAAATTGCAAAACACTAAAGAAAGAAATAGAAGACGACACAAAAAAATGGAAAAACCTGCCATGCTCATGGATTGGAAGAATCAATATCATCAAAAAGTCCATTCTCCCAAAAGCAATTTACAAGTTCAATGCAATACCAATCAAAATACCAAAGTCATTCTTCAAAGACCTAGAAAAAATGATGCTGAAATTCATATGGAGAAACAGGAGACCGAGAATAGCTAAAAAAATCCTTTACAATAAAAACAAGGCCGGAGGCATCACAATTCCAGACTTCAAGGCATACTACAGGGCAGTTATAATCAAAACAGCCTGGTACTGGTACAAAAATAGATGGATAGACCAATGGAACAGAATAGAAACACCAGAGATCAATCCAAACATCTATAACCAACTCATATTCGACAAAGGACCTAAAACCAACTGCTGGGAAAACTGGATGTCCACATATCGAAGTATGAAGCAAGACCCCTACCTTACACCTTATACAAAAATCCACTCAACATGGATCAAAGAACTAGAGATGCGCCACGACACCACGAAACTAATTGAGAGCATAGGGGAAACCTTTCAAGATATTGGAACAGGCGAAAAATTCCTGGAGAAGACCCCAGAGGCACGGGTAATCAAAGATAAAATAAACAACTGGGATTACCTCAAATTGAAGAGTTTCTTTACAGCAAAGGAAACAGTCAGGAAAGTGAAGAGGCAACCAACAGAATGGAAGATGTTATTCGCAAACTACACAACAGATAAAAGATTAACAACTAGAATCTATAAAATGATCAAGAAACACCACAGAATCAAAACAAACAACCCAATAAAAAAAATGGGCCAAGGACCTTAACAGACATTTTTCAAAAGAGGAAATCTAAATGGCCAACAGACACATGAAAAAATGCTCAGGATCCCTAGCCATCAGGGAAATGCAGATCAAAACCACAATGAGGTTTCACCTCACTCCAGTTAGATTGGCTTACATACAGAAATCAACCAACAACAGATGCTGGCGAGGATGTAGGGAAAAAGGGACACTAATCCACTGTTGGTGGGAATGCAAACTGGTAAAGCCACTATGGAAGACAGTTTGGAGAGTCCTCAGAAACCTGAATATAGCACTACCACAGGACCTAGCCATCCCACTCCTTGGAATTTACCCAAATGGAATTAAAGGGGAGAAAAAAAGAGCCATTTGCACCTCAATATTTGTTGCAGCTCAATTCACAATAGCTAGGAAATGGAATCAACCTAAATGTCCATCAGTGGATGACTGGATAAAGAAACTATGGGATATGTACTCTATGGAACACTATACAGCAGTAAAAAACAATGAAATCCGGGCATTTACAACAAAATGGAAGAAGCTGGAAAACAAAATGCTGAGTGAAATAAGCCAGTCCAAAGGGGACAAATATCATATGTTCTCTCTGATCGATGGCAACTAAACGAGCATCTAAAATGATACCCATTGAAGTGAAATGGACACTATGAGAGACAATGACATGATCAGCCCTTATCTAGACTGTTGAGGAACAACTTACTATTTTATTCCTTTTAGTATTTTTGTTATTGTTGTTGTTGTTGCTCTGTTTATTCTACATAAGACCACTGGTTGAACTGTAAAAAAAATAGTAAATCATGAAAATATCACCTAAAAATTCAAAGAAATATCAACCGTGACATGTTTGTGGCTAGCCCCTTGGGAGGCAGCATCATAGAGGCTCATATTATTATACATTGTACTCTGTTTGAAATAATCAGTTATGGATCATTTCTCTAAAAGAGAAGGTAAAGAAGTTTAATAGAGACTTTGTAAAGTCATTCATATTATTTCTAAGATTACTGACTACAAATGTAATGAAGAGTTTATCAATCAACATTTGAACAAAAACACTACTAGTAATCAAAGGATGAAATTATTTCATAAGCTATTATTTTAGCTTCCCTATGGAGTAAATTTAGAAAGGATCATTGCTGGGCTTAACTTTTTCATGTTCAGATTCACGAACCGAGACAGTGGAAGTTCTGCAATGTCTGAAAAATTAGCAATAAATTTTCAATGAAAACTAGAAATAAAATTTAAGGAAAACTTAAGACACATAAGTAAAGAAAAGATTGCAGTCTGATATTAGGTATGTTTCTTTAGCATCTGAAGATTTCTGAGAGTCTTAGACAACTTTGATTTGCATTTTAAGGTAATACCCTTCATGGAAGAGAATATTATAGTTCTACCAATTGCCAATTCTCTATACCTTCACTTTTCCTACTGTCTCCCAAAATAATTTGTCATTATTACTATCAACAGAGTTTGTTTAGACAACATATGATATAAAGTAAATAGTAGAGGAGGTTATAGGAAAGTAAAAATTTAATTCTACTACCCTTCATTTGCATTTCACCTACTCTAAAACTAATTCCCTCCAATGTAGTATTGAGAAACAAATAAGATTTGAACAACTGATTTACACCTCCTAATTACTGTGGAGGAAATATATTATCTGGATATGACACACATACATGATTTGGTCAAAAACAAAACAAGGTTCACATTTTTAAAAAATTTAACAACACAGAACTATATTTGGATGTTATTATTCTATAACTATACTTGGATATTATTATTCCATTTTCTTCTGTGTAACATCAATGGACGGTAGGATTCCTTTGTATGCAGGGGATATATTACAGTCCTCCTTGTGGGATGCCTGAAACATTGGATAGTACCAAACTCCACCTATACTGATTTTGTTCATATATATACATATCCAAGATAAAGTTTAACTTAGAAGTTTGACATTATAAGAGATTAACACTACATGGCCAGTGTTATGTTGCAACCATTTGGGGAGTGATTCAGGAAATAGAAAATCGCTTTCTCATTCACCATATGTGTGTGTGTCTCTCTCTGTCACACTGCCTTTCTTTTTTATTTATTTATTTATTTATTTGACAGGCAGAGTGGACAGTGAGAGAGAGAGACAGAGAGAAAGGTCTTCCTTTTGCCGTCGGTTCACCCTCCAATGGCTGCCGCAGCCGACGCGCTGCAGCTGGCACACTGCGCTGATCCAATGGCAGGACCCAGGTGCTTCTCCTGGTCTCCCATGAGGGTGCAGGGCCCAAGCACTTGGGCCATCCTCCACTGCACTCCCTGGCCACAGCAGAGAGCTGGCCTGGAAGAGGGGGACCGGGACTAGAACCCGGTGTGCTGGCACCGCAAGGCAGAGGATTAGCCTAGTGAGCCGCAGTGCCGGCCGTCACACTGCCTTTCAAATAAATAAATAAGTCTTTAAAAGAGAGAGATTAGCAACACTAACAAATAGCAGAACAAACCAATTATAACAAAATGCTATAATAAAAGTTATATGAATGTGGTCTTTCTTGATCTCTCAAACGATCTTATTGTGAAGCAGGTGTTTGGTACAGCAAATTCAGATGCCACTTGGAACACCTGCATCCCATATCAGAGTGCCTGGGTTTGAGTCCTAGCTCTGTTCCCAATTCTGACTTCCTGCTAATGCAGACCTTGGAAAACAATAAGCAATGGCTCAATTGTAGATAGGTCCCCGTCACCTACATAGTGGTCCTGAATTAAGTTCAATCTCCTGGCCCCATGTTTGTTCAGTCCCCATTACTGCAAGCATTTGGGGAAACAAATAGTAAATGGAAAATTTCTCTCTCTCTCTGCCCTCCAAATAAATGTAATTAAGTAATTAATTTTTAAAGTTTAGATTTTATTGTGCTTTTCATTCAAATAAAGTACTTTTCACTCAAAGAAAGCACTTTACAGGCTTCTTTTGGGGATTTCCAAATCACTCTTTTTCACTTTAGAACCCTTATTAAGTAAAATTAAGATTACTGTAATACAAGCACTAAATATCACAACAGTTGAAGTGATAGCTACTGAGTAAGTAAATGGAAGGCAGCATTTACAACAGGCAGAACAGCACAGGTTAGAGGGAAAACTGCACTGGAAATCCTACAGGATGAAGAGGAATGCTATTGACCTGTGTGGAGAGTGCAGATGCACATCACTAACATGAACACAAAGCACAACTGCAGCAGCCAGGAACCTGACCTGGTAGCAGCTTGGAGATGGAGGTGAGACCAGACTGTAGCAACCCAACGTGATGTAACTGGATGGAGAGCATGACATGAGTACGGACTGGACATGAGTACACTACTGATTGCTAGTGGTTGCCGACAGACCCAGTAGAAGTAGAGGGGTCACGTTTATCATTCCCTAACCTCCCCACAACAGCACCTACAGCCTGGCTGAAAAAAATAGGCATTATTTGGGGTTTGGACAGCAGCTGCAGAAGCCTTTGTGCAGGCACAAGCAACTGGCTAAGACAGGATGCCATCTTCTCTCAGTACTAGCAGCAGTGGTGGGGAAGGAGCAACATTCGGCCAGTGGCTCTTGTGTACATGTGTACACATGTGATCCAGAGATTCTAGCTGAAGGAATAGTCTGCAGTTTCCACTGACTTTGAGCCTGGCTGGGAGGTGGCTGTGCAACCACCTAGGATGGTGAAGTGCCCACAGCCTCCCAGGATCAAGATGCCTAGGTGGAGCTGTCTCAGGGAACACCTGCCTCTCTGTTAACTGGACAGGCTGGCATGGCAGAGAAAAACCTCTGCACCCAGCAACTGTGGGACCCTTCTGTGCTGAGACTGTGGGGACTTGATGGTTACAAGAGAAGGTGCAGGTGTAGCTGGGTCTCTGGGCAATCACTGGGTATGGCTCCATACACTTGGAGTCCCTTGGTTGCCTAGATCAGGTCATTGTAGTAGGAACTGTGTTCATAGTGAGAACTGTAATTCATACAGTGGCACAGAACACACTGCATGCTAACATCCAGGCATTGAGACCTACCACTCCCAACTTGGGTGTCACCCTGTATACTCACCCCACCTAGGAGCACTGACTAGAGCTTCCTGGTCACATCCAGCACACCACTCTTGGTAGTCACTAAAAGTACACAAATTCCACTAAGCCACAGAAGCATAGCTCAAAGATAATGGCCATCAAAGGAAAGAACAAAAATCAACTCCACAAATGCCTAAAAGCAAATGCAGAAATTTAAGAAACAAGAATAAGGAAAACATCATGACCCCCCCCCCAAAAAAAAAAAAACACAACAGCATTTCAATAGTAGAACGTGAAGATGAAGGAAATGCCAGAAATGGAATTCAAAAAATTAATCATAGGATTACTCAAAAGCAATCAGAAGCAAATCCACAAACTGTAGAAAAGCATACATGACACAAATGAAAATTTTTCCATGGAATGGAGATTTTAAATTGAAATCAAAATGAAATATTAAAAATGAATAATTCAGTAGATCAAATAAAAAAATGTGCTGGACAGCCTTAACAGTAGACTTGGTGAGGCAGAAAAAAGAGTGTCCAAATTAGAAGTCAAATCTTATAGTCTTATTGTCCTACCAAAAAAGAAGAAGGAGGAGGAGAAGAAGAAAATACAAAACTTAAAAACAGTGTTGGAGATTTATGATATACTATCAAACAACCCAACATGTGGGTGTGAGGAGTTCCTGAAGGAATGGAAAGACAGAATGGACTAGAAGGCCTATTTAATGAAATAGTTAAAGAAAAGTTCCCCAATTTAGAGGGAAAAAAAGGGACATCCAAATAGAGGAAGCACACAGAATTCCTAACAGACATGACCAGAAAAGATATTCACCACAACACATTGTAGTCAACACATTGTAGTTTTACAGTAGTTCCCACTGTAAAACATAAAGAAAAGATTCTAGAATGTGCATGAGAGGGATGCCAGATTGTTTTCAGAGGATCTCCAATTAGACTCACAGTTGACTTCTCATCAGAAACCCTATTGGTTACAAGGGAATGGTGAGACATAGTTCAAGTCTTAAAAGAAAAAAAACATTAACCTGTACCCTGCAAAGCTCCCATATATGAATGAAGGTGAAATAAAGACCTTCCATAACAAACAGATATTGAAAGAATTTGTAACCACCCATTTTCCATCCTTACAAAAGATGGTTAAGGATGTGTTACACAGAGAAACATAGAAAGATAGTCATCATTATGACAGATGAGAAGGCAGAAAACCACCAGTAGAAGTATAAAAGAAATCCAAAGTAAACAATAGGAATATTCACAGGAAAATAGCAGGACAAAGACTTCACTTATCAATAGTCACCTTGAATGTAAATTGCCTCAACTCTCCAGTTAAAAGATACATACTGGCTGAATGAATTAAAAACAACATGTATCCCTCCGCCTAGCGGCGCCGGCACACCGGGTTCTAGTCCCGGTCAGGGCGCCGGATTCTGTCCCGGTTGCCCCTCTTCCAGGCCAGCCCTCTGCTGTGGCCAGGGAGTGCAGTGGAGGATGGCCCAGGTGCTTGGGCCCTGCACCCCATGGGGAGACCAGGAAAAGCACCTGGCTCCTGGCTCCTGCCATCGGATCAGCGCGGTGCGCCGGCCGCAGCGCGCCGGCTGCGGCGGCCATTGGAGGGTGAACCAACGGCAAAAGGAAGACCTTTCTCTCTGTCTCTCTCTCTCTCTCACTATCCACTCTGCCTGTCAAAAAAAAAAAAAAAAAAAAAAAAAAAAAAAAACAACATGTATCTATTTTTTGCCTACAAGAAACACATTTCACCAACAAGGATACAGGCAGACTGAAAGTGAAAGGATAGAAACAGATATTCCATGCTAATAGAAAGAAAAAAGGGCAGGTGTAGCCATCCAATATCAGACAAAATTGAATTTAACATACAAACTGTTAAAAGAGACAAAGAAGGGCACTGTGTAAGGATTAAGGGATCGATTCAGCAGGAAGATGTGACTATAATAAATGTATATGCACCCAATTACAGGGCAGGTGGCTATTTAAAAGAAATGTTAATGTATCAAAAGGGAGACATAGACTCCAATACAATAGTAATGGGGGACTTCAACACCCCACTTTCATCAATGAACCAATCAACTAGACAGAAAATCAACAAACAAAAGACACTATTGACAAAATGGACCTAACTGCTTTCTACAGAACTTTTCACCACACAGTTGCAGAATACACATTCTTCTCAGCAATGTATGCAACTTTTTCTAGGATGGACCATATGCTAGGATATAAAGCAAGTCTCAGAAAATTAAAAAAAAAATTGAATTCATACCATGCATTTTCTCTGACCACAGTGGAATGAAGCTAGAAATCAACCACTCAAGAATCTCTAAATCATATGCAAACACATGGAGATTGAACAAGAGGCTCCTGAATGAACAAGGGTAAAAGAATAAATGAAAAGAGAAATAAAAAGAATGAATACATCATATTACAAATTATGGAATACAGCAAAAGGAGTAATAAGAGGGAAGTTTACAGTAATCAATGCCTACTTGAAGAAATAGGAAAAGTACCAAGTAAATGAGCTATCAATGCACCTAGAAAAACAAAAAGCGAAACCCAAAATTAGTAAGAAGAAAGAAATAATTAAAATTAGAGAAGAAAATAAACAAAATTGAAAATAAAAAGAACAATGCAAAAGATCAATGAAGAGCTGGTTTTCTTTTTTCAAATAAACAAATTGACACACCATTGGCCCAAGCAACAAAAAAACAAAGGGAGAAGACCCATACCAATCTAGTCAGAGATGAAAAAAGAAATGTAACAACATATACCACAGAAATAAAAATAATCATCAGGATTTACTACAAAGAGCTGTATGCCAACAATTTGGGAAACCTAGAAGAAATAGATTCCTAGACACAGAAAATCTACCAAAATAGAGTCATTAAGATATAAAAAATATAAACAGATCAATACTCAAAACAGAAATTGAATCACTAATAAAGACCCTCCCAACAAAGAAAAACCCAGGGGCTGGCACCGTGGCTCACTTGATTAATCCTCTGCCTGCAGCACTGGCATCCTTTAGGGGCGCCAGTTCTAGTCCCAGCTGCTCCTCTTCCAGTCCAGCTCTCTGCTGTGGCCCAGAAAGGTAGTGGAGGGTGGCCCAAGTGTTTGGGTGCCTGCACCCACATGGGAGACCAGGAGGAAGCACCTGGCTCCTGGCTAGGGATTGGCGCAGTTCCAGGAGTAGCGGCCATTTTGGGGGTGAACCAACGGAAGGAAGACCTTTCTTTCTGTCTCTCTCTCTCACTGTCTATAACTCTGTCAAATAAAAAATTTAAAAAAAAAAAAAACCAGTACAAGATGGACTCACTGCTGAATTCTACCAGACATTTAAAGAAGAAATAATTCCAATTCTTCTCAAACTATTCAAAACAATTGAAAGGGAGGGAGTCCTTCCAAACTCCTTCCATGAAGCCTGCAGCACCTTAATTCCTAATCCAGAAAAAGATACAAAAGAGAAAGAGAATAATAGACAATATCTCTGAAGAATATAGATGCAAAAGTCTTCAGCAAAATATTAGCTAATTGAGTCCAATAACACATCAGAAAAATCATTCACCCGGGCCAAGAGGGGTTTATCCCTGGTATGCAGGGATGGCTCAACATTCGCATATCAATCAATGTGATACATCACATTTACAAACTGAAGAACAGAAATTATATGGTTATTTCAATAGATGCAGATAAAGCATTTGATAAAATACAACAACCTTTCATGATGAAAACCTTGAGCAAATTGGGTACAGAAGGAACATTCCTCAATATAATCAAGGCAATTTTTGAAAAACCCACAGCCAGCATGCTATTAAATGGGGGAAAACTGAAAGCATTCTACCTAAAATTCGGGACCAGACAAGGATACCAACTCACCACTGCCATTTGATATAGTCCTGGAAATTTTAGCCAGAGCCATTAGGCAAGGAAAAGAAATCAAAAGGACACTAATTGAAAAGGAGGAAATCAAACTAAAAACTATTTGCAGATGACATGATTCTATGTACAGGGGGTCTAAAAGACACCACTGAGAGAATATTCAAACTCATAAAAGAGTTTGGTAAAGTGGCAGGATATAAAATCAACACAGGGGGCCAGTGCTGTGGCTCACTTGGTTAATCCTCTGGCTGCAGTGCCGGCATCCCATATGGTCATCGGTTCTAGTCCTGGTTGCTCCTCTTCCAGTCCAGCTCTCTGCTGTGGCCTGGGAAGGCAGTGGAGAATGGTCCAAGTGCTTGGGCGCTTGCACCCATGTGGGAGACCAGGAGGAAGCACCTGGCTCCTGGCTTTGGATTGGCATAGCTCTGGCCGTAGCAGCCATCTGGGGCATGGACCAATGGAAGGAAGACCTTTCTCTCTGTCTCTCTCTCTCACTGTCTAACTCTATCTGTCAAATAAAAAAATAAATAAAATCAACACAGAAAAATCAATAACCTTTGTATACACAGACAATATCATGGCTGAGAAAGAACTTCTAAGATCAATCCCATTCACAATTAGCTACAAAAAAATCAAATACCTTGGAATAAATTTAATCAAGGATGTCAATGATCTCTACAATGAAAATTCCAAAACATTAAAGAAAGAAATAAAAGAACATACACAAAAAATGGAAAAAATCTTCCATGTTCATCCATTGGAAAAATTAATATTATCACAATGCCCATACTAACAAAGCTATTTACAGATTCAATGCTATTCCAGTCAAAATACAATGACTCTCAGACCTAGAAAAAAATGGTGCTAAAATTCATATGGAAACACAAGAGACACAAAAGAGCTGAATCAATCTTATACAACAAAAACAAAGACAGAGGCATCACAATACCTGATTTTAAGACAGACTACAGGGGCTGCTACCGTAATGTAGTGGGTAAAGCCAGCGCCTTCAGTTCCAGCATCCCCATGGGCACTGGTTTGAATCCTGATTGCTCCACTTCAGATCCAGCTCTCTGCTATAGCTTGGGAAAGCAGTAGAATATGGCCCAAGGGCTTGGACCCCAGCAGCCACGTGAAAGACCTGGATGAGCTCCTGGCTCCTGGCTTTGGATTGGCACAGCTCCAACCATTGTGGCCATCTGGGGATTGAACCAGCAAATGGAAGATCTCTCTTTCTCTCTTTCTGTGTCTCTGCCTCTCTATAACTCTGCCTTTCAAATAAATAAATCTTAAAAAAAAAAAGAAAAGACACACTACTGGGCAGTTATAATCAAAACAGCCTAGTATCAGCACAAAAACAGACTTGTAAATGAGTGGAACACAAGAGTAACTCCAGAAATCAATTCATGCATTTAAAACCAAACTATATTTGACTAGGAGCTACAATCCCTGGAGCAAAGACAGTCTCTTTAACAAATGGTGCTGGAGAGACTGGATCTCTACATGAAGAAGTATGAAACTAGACCCATACTTAAACCCTACACAAAAATCCACTCAAAATGGATCAAAAACTGAAATCTATTACCTGATACCATCAAATTGCTAGAAAATATTGGGGAAACTCTACAAGACATTAGCATAGGCAAAGAGTTCTTGGAAAAGACTCCAGAAGCACAGGCAATCAAAACTAAAACTGACAAATGAGTTTACACCAAGCTGAAAGCTTCTACACTGCAAAAGAAATACTCAACAAAGGGAAGAGGCAACCGACAGAATGGGAGAAAATATTTGCAAACTACAAAACTGATAAAGGGTTAGCATCCAGAATCTTTAAATGTCTAAATAAATTCAAAAACAACAAAATGAGAAATCCAGTTAAGAAATGCACAAAGGACTTCTACAGGTATTTTTCAATAAAGGAAATTTAAATGACCAACAGACACTGAGAAAATACTCAGGATCACTAGCCATCAGAGAAATGCAAATCAAAACCACAATGAGGTTTCACCTCACTCCAGTTAAAATTGCTCTCATACAGAAATCAACAAACAACAAATGCTGGTGAGAATGTAGAGGAAAAGGTACCCTGGTCCACTGCAGGTGGGAATGCAAACTGTTGCAGCCACTGTAGAAGACAATATAGAGATACCTCAGAAATCTGAATATAGACTGACTAGAAGATCCAACCAACCCACTCCTGGGAATTTATCCAAACCAAAAGAATTCAGATATGATTGTACCTCCATGTTCATTGCAGCACAATTCACAATACCTAATATATGTAATCAACCCAGATGTCCATCAATTATTGACTGGATAATGAGATTATGGTATATATATGCTATGTAGTATTACTCAGCTGTTAAAAAAAATGAAATCCTGTATATTGCAACAAGATCAATGTAACTAGGAACTATTGTACTTAGTGAAATAAGCCAGTCCCCAAAAGACAGATATCATATGTGTCTCCTGATCTAAGGTAACTAGTATAGTTATTGAAGTGTAATGTTTTGGAGTGAAATAGACATTTTGAGATTTGATGATTGTTTACAGAAGTTATCTCTTCCAGTGAGGAACAGTGTGGTTTTTTTTTCATACTATTTGTTGAACTCTTTTACTTAGTATATAATTGACTATATGATCATTAAGTAAACTGAAAAAAGATCTTTGTAAAAAATTAAGAGTGGAAATGTGAGAGGGAGGAGGAGGAAGGGTTGGAGCATGGGCCAGAGGGAGCTTAGTGGGGGGAAGTGTCACTGTGTTCCTGAATCTGTATATATGAAATACATGAAACTTGTATAACTTACATAAAATTTTAAGAAAAGAAAATATATAATTTTCAGGAGCTGAAAATTTTAATCCTTGTGAAATATATTGTTTAGTTTATTTACTGAAAAATGGCTTACTTTAATACAGTTAAATCTTGTAAAATGTTAAAGCAAATAACACTATGAGTATTTTTTATCAGCTAATGGTTGGGGATACTGTTGACATTAGATGTCATAGTCTGCTTTCTGCTGCTTTAGCTGAATACCCCAGACTGGTATTTTATGAAGAATAAAGGTTTGTTCAACTCACCATAAAAGCTAAGAAGTTCAAAATCAGGTGGACACAAGAAGGCATAGTTCCATTGGATTAGGGCTCCACCTATATGATCTCAATGATCTTTCACTACCTCCCAGAAGTCCCATCTACTGTTACCAGAGTTGGTGTAAATTTCCACACTCTTAATGTCTCATGACACAGATCAAATCTCAACCCAAATCTTGGTGGGGACATTGAAACCATAGCTTCAGACAAAATAGATGGTGTTGCCTTCACTTTACAGCTAATCCCACCAAGACAGAGCTGAAGGATCTTTTCTACAGATATGCAGCTTTGGGTGGTAACTTACAAGAGAACCTTTGGACAACATTTCTTTTTTTATTTCTTTTTTTTATTTTTTGACAGGCAGAGTGGACAGTGAGAGAGAGAGACAAAGAGAAAGGTCTTCCTTTGCCGTTGGTTCACCCCCCAGTGGCCGCTGCCACGGCGCGCTGCAGCTGGCGCACCACGCTGATCCAAAGCCAGGAGCCAGGTGCTTCTCCTTGTCTCCCATGCGGGTGCAGGGGCCCAAGCACTTGGGCCATCCTCCACTGCACTCCCGGCCACAGCAGAGAGCTGGACAGGAAGAGGAGCAACCGGGACAGAATCCAGCGCCCCAACCAGGACTAGGACCCAGGGTGCCGGCGACACAGGCAGAGGATAAGCCTAGTGAGCGGCGGCGCCAGCCTGGACAACATTTTCATTGATGATAGAAGTTGTCACTCTGCCTTGCCAGAGATTAATCCTTCACTTTAATCTCTTAATGGTTGGTCAATTCTGATTTTTAAAATATTCATATAATTAAAAATTCACCAAAAACTGGATCTATAATCTTCCAAAAGCTTGAGACACCACTCCCAACCAGAGAACACTCTCCAATACCAATTGTGGCAGACATCACTACAGAATGAACCCAAACTGACCAGGAAAGGAAAATATGTCTATACATTTTAACTTTACAAGGTCTTGAATTTCCATTTTACACATCCTTGAGCTCAACAGAAGTTTTACTTAACATCTAGAATGACTATTGAAAATTCTTTACCACATTTTTTCAAAGGAAGTTGCTCTTAGAACAGGGAGGGAAAGCAATAGATATGACCTCTCGTGACTTTGCAAGGCTTTAATTTAGCCCTGCATGATAGAGTCATCAACGAACTGGAAAAGCTGTGGGTCACACAAATGATCAAGGACTGCCTAGCTATTGAATGGTTATCATTGGCTCAGTGTCAACCAAGTGGGAAATGAATAGAAAATCCCAAATGTAAATTTGTTTAACATTTGCCATCAGTGACCTAGAGAAATAGAGAGCTTATTTCAGTTTGCAGCTGGATAACATAAATGTCCTTACACGCACTAAAATTTTCAAAAATGAAGAAAAGCACTACAAGAGAATCAGAATTCCATAAATCTTTAATTAATTGGAAAAATGATCAAGACTAACAGAACTAAGAACAGTATAGCGTCTTTGAGAAGCATGATTATAAGAATATAAGGAACAAAATCACAACAACTACTTGACCTCTTGATGTCTGACTCTTAACCCAAGTTCACTGTGGGTACACATGCACACACATACACACACGCATAAACACATAAGGTACACCAAATAGAATTCAGCTGGGCAAAAAAAATGTGATGATATCTAGCATTTCATACAGAAACTTAATTTTCTTTTAGTGAGACTCAGAAACATCTAGTCAAAGAACATGTTACCTTAAGTGTTGATATTCTTCTTATTGCATGTGTTTTACAATTTAATATGGCATAGCCTATGTGCTTTATCAAGTTGTGTAGTGCCAGGGCCAAAACACTGGGATGTAGTAGGTTAAACCTGTGCCTGCGGCTCCAGCATCCCATATGGGCACTGCTTCGAGTTCTAGCTCTTCACTTTCAATCCATGTGGCTGCTAATGGCCTGGGAAAGCAGTGGAAGATGGCCCAAGTGCTTGGGCCCCCGCACTCCTGAGGGAGACCCAAAAGATGCTCATGGCTCCTGGCTTCAGGTTGGCTCAGCTCCAGCCATTGCAGCCATTTGGGGAGTGAACCAGCATATGGAAGACCTCTCTCTGTGCCTCCCTCTCTCTGTTTGTAACTGTGCCTCTCAAATAAATCAATCTATCTTAACAACAACAAAAACATTGTGTAAGTGCCTTAAGTAAAACAAAAGTATGAGAAATGGAGGAAGCCATTATGATTTCTCACTTTTAAAGATATCAATTCAAAACATTAAGTGATTAAACCAAGACTATGCAGGGAATAAGGTACCAGACAATGTGTATAAAAAGGTAGTTAAAAGTTCTCTAATGGAATGTGTATGTTTCTCAGCTAGAAAGTTCTGTCCTCTCTACACAGTCTTATTCTAAGATAGATCTTTGAAATTAATACAAAAAGTTTATTTATGTCAAACCTCATGAAATTCAATATTTTAGAGGAAGTTAACCACATAATGTTGAAAACTTTTCCTTCTAAAGTTGCAAATGCTAACCTGAAGAATATTTCAATGTCTAGTGAAAAAACTTATTTTTCCCAAGATTTTCTACAAATATTTTAGAAGTAATATTCCTATAAATTCTATGTAGTATAAATTGAGACCATGGCCATATCATGCAGTTCAGGTAGAAAGGGCAAACAGTAACATCTTTTATTTTTAAAAAATCAATTTTTGATTATGGGTTGGATTACTCTATTTGAAGATGGAGGGCAAAAGGACAATAATTTTTATCTCTATCTCTCATGTACTAGGAGAAATGTAACTTTTCTGTAAAACAGCATTTTCGTTGCTCCCTCATCCGGCACCAATACAGACACTGTAAATTATGCTAGAGTTTTAAGAAAACAATACAGAATTGATTAGATTATTTTATTGAGCAGCTAGGAAGCTATAGTTCACATTTCTACATGTTTTCATAAATTAACCCACTGAAAAATTAGCCTATTTAGTTTGGAGGTACCACACATAACCCATGATGAGATATTTCTTTGGCTTTCAAACTCAATAATTCATTTTAAAGCACAGCTTCTATAATGGTCAATGCGTATATGAGAGGACTTCAAAAACTTGCAAAATGGAATTGAATTATACATTTATTTTGATGTAAAAGAAATTTGAAATCTACTTCTAGTTTGTTGCAAGATAAACATTTTCTACATATTATGAAAAAATGATTTTGCATCAAAAAACCTCATATATTTCATTCCATTTTCCATAAACTTTTTGGCATTCCCTTGAATACTTCTCCACAAACATACAAACATGCATGTGAATTGTAGGAATATTCCTTCATTGTTTCATTTCACAGCCTTAGCCAACTTCTGACCCAAAATACTTGGTAGAGTCCAGAATTTATACTTAAAAAGATTTGTATTGATATGGAAATTTAACTTTAGTTTTCCTGTGTTCCCATAGAAACAATTGAGTTGTGTAGGACAGTTGCAATTAACAAAAATTATATTAATTTTAACTAACTATATCTTGAGAAATTTTTAACATAAGGCAGCAGAAAAGCTGCATGAACATGGGATTATCCAGAAAATGTTAATATTTTTCACTGAAAGATTTGTAGAAAATGTACATTCTGAAGTATTTTTAAGAAAATATAAAATGTCAAATCCCATTGTATTAGTTTTCTAAGTAGTTCAACAAAGTATAGTAACAGAAATTGCCACACATGCTAAAAATATGTCCCCCATTTTTATTCCAAAACCAACCTTTCTTGAAATAAGTTTTGACTAAGAAAACTATTCAATCTCTTCTTTTATTTATTTTATAACTCTGCCATCCTTAATTGTTCCAAGTTTATTTTAAATGTATTTCTAGCTCTACAAATAGTAACAACGTGTGCAAAATCTCTGAAAATCAAATGAAATTGCACTTCTTTTTATTGATTTCACTCAAGTTTCAAAATGAGTCTCCTTTGCTGTTTGTATCATTTTGCTAAGGCTTGCTATAACAAGTATCACAAACTGGGTGACTTACATAACACAAATCACTTGTCTCTTTGTTCTGGAGGTTGGAAGTCCAAGATCAAAGTGTTGGCTGAGCTTTTTTTTTTCCTCAGGCTATAAGAAAAGTGTCTGTTCCAGGCCTCCCTCTTTGGCTAGTAGATGGCTTCTTATTCAATGAAGTCTTTTGGCTTCCCTATATATAGAATCATGTCATATGCAAATAAGGTTAATCCAACTTCCTGTTTTCCAATTTGTATCCCTTTCAGTTCTTTTTCTAGCCTAATGGCTCTGGATAAAACTTCCAGAACTATATTGAATAGGAATAATTAGAGTGGGCATCCTTGTCTGGTTCCAGATCTTATTGGGAATGCCCCCAGCTTTTTACCCATTCAGTAAGATGATGGCTGTGGATTTGTCATAAAATCCCTTGACTGTGTTGAAGAATGTTCCTTCTATACCCAATTTGCTTAAGGTTTTCATCATGAAAGAATGTTGTATTTTATCAAATGCTTTCTCTGCATCTATTGAGATAACCTTATGGTTTCTGTTCTTCAGTTTGTGACTGTGATGTATCACATTTATTGATTTGTGAATGTTGAACCATCCCTACATCCCTCTTGGTCTGGGTAAATGATCTTTTTGATGTGTTGTTGGATTTGATTAGCTAATATTTTGTTGATAATATTTACATCTATGTTCATCAGAGAAACTGGGTCTTCTCCCTCTTTTTTTATTCATTCATTTATTTATTTTTGTTAGTTGGCCAATGATTTACCAATTTTGTTTATTATTTTTTCAAAAAAAACATCTCGGGGCCAATGCTGTGGTGCAGTGGGTAAAAGACCCAGCCTGGGGTGCAGGCATCCTATATGAGCACCAGTTCAAGTCCTGTCTGCTCCACTTCCAATCCAGCTCCCTGTTAATGCACGTAGGAAAGCAGCAGAGGATGGCCCAACTACTCTAGCCCCTGTATCCATGTGGGAGACTTGGAGGAAGCTCTTGGGTCCTGGCTCCTGACTTCAGATTGGCTAAACTTCAGCCATTTCAGCCATTTGGGGAGTGAACTAGTAGATGGAAGACCTTTCTCTCTATATCTCTACCTTTCTCTGTAACTATCTTTCAAATAAATAAAATACATCTTTAAAAAAAAACAGCTCTTCATTTCACCAATCTTTTGTGTTGTTTTCAGGGTTCATGTGTTGTGTCCACACTCATTGCTGCATATCTGCACCTTCCACACTGGTCCATGGCTTCCCTTATCCTTATGTAGAATTTCCACCAATTTCTCCCAATCCCTCCCCCCAGGAATGCACTTCCTCCACCTTTTTGCTGCTATTTCCCCTAGCCTAAAGCAGTGCATCCTTACTGTATTCCACCATCTTGGATTCTGCCAGGAAGTTCTTTTGAGACAATTCTTTATGCAGGAAAACTTGGTAAAGGCGAAAAAACTATGCTTTGTCTCTGTGGATATTGCCAGCTTGGGAAATATGAAAACAGCCAGTCTATTCATGGGCAAACCACCATCCAAATAGATTCATTCAAGTGGACCAAAGAACCTTAAAAGAGACTGGATCAATTAGAACTCTTGGTTGCAAGGGACAGAAAGTCCAACTCAAATTTATCTGGATTCGATGCTTAAGCAATATTATCAAAATGAAGTTTTTCTGTATTACTCAGCTCTGCCTTTTTTTGTGCTTTTTGTCTTCTCAGATTCATTTTCATTAAGAAAGAAATGCTTCAAGGCCAGCGCCGCAACTCAGTAAGCTAATCCTCCACCTGCAGCGCCAGCACCCTGGTTCTAGTCCCAGTTGGGGCACCGGTTCTGTCCTGTTGCTCCTCTTCCAGGCCAGCTCTCTGCTGTGGCCTGAGAAGGCAGTGGAGTATGGCCCAAGTGCTTGGGCCCTGCACCTGCATGGGAGACCAGGAGGAAGCACCTGGCTCCTGGCTTTGGATCAGCGCAGTGCCGGCCATAGCAACCTTTTGGGGGGTGAACCAACGGAAGGAAGACCTTTCTCTCTGTCTCTCTCTCTCACTGTCTAACTCTGCCTGTCAAAAAAAAAAAGAAGAAAATGTTTCCACTGTCACCTGAAAAACTCTTTTTGTGTCTTATTGTCTCAGATTGCACAACACAGTCACAAAAAATGTTGTGGCTGCAGCGGGTAAAAGCCCCAACCTGTGGTACAGGCATCCTAGTTCAAGTCCTGTCTGCTGCACTTCCAATCCAGCTCCCTGTTGATGCACCTAGGAAACCAGCAGAGGATGGCCAAGTACTCTAACCCCTGTACCCATGTGGGAGACCTGGAAGAAGCTCTTGACTCCTGGTTCCTGGCTTCAGATTGGCTCAACTCCAGTTGAGGCTGGTTGAAGAAGCAGCTCTGAGTCAAGTCTGAACTCATAGAATCAGTGATGGAGTCTATTCAACTTGGGTAGTACCAAAATGAGGGAGAAATTGACTCCTAAATTTAAAAAAGCCCTCTTGGTACCAGAGATGAAGTAAATAGATATGGAATGCCAAAAGCAACAAATATCTATTACAGACGCCCAAGTCACAAACCCAGAAGTCAGTGTATCGAAGTTTTGGAATAGCATTTCCTTACATCAATACATTTCCTTCTATCAATCCGGGGGCCAGCACCATGGCTCACTTAATTAATCCTCCACCTGCAGTGCCGGCATCCCATATGGGCGGCGAGTTTTAATCCCAGTTGCTCCTCTTTCAGTCCAGCTCTCTGCCAGGAGGGCAGTGGAAGATGGCCCAAGTGCTAAGAGCTTTTAGTACCCATCAAAATTCTCAAAAAATATTGAACTTCTTGTAAAAAGAAATATCAGCTAAACTTCTGATTTTGCATGCAAAATCTTATTTCAATTAAATCTCTGCAGAAGATATCTAAAATTTAAAATAATAGCTTTAACTTAATGGGTTTGAAAACCATTGTGGTTCAAGAATGCAGACAATTACAGGCAACAACCAAAAGAAGACAAATTTAAATGAGACTAATGAAGATATTTCCTCCAAAGTGGCCATTTTTCTACCTCTTGAACAATAGAGTCTATCTAACTGCTACATCCAAACAGGAGAAACCAATACTTTATTTTCCCATAGAGTAAGAAAAAAAGAAATTTTATTTGGAAACTTAACTTACTGAAGCTATTTTTGTTTAGTTTGATAGTAGTGACATGGGTTAGTGAAAATTATTCATCTGGTTACATATTCATTTACAGGAGACCATGTAAATTAGCTATCATGAACTATTGCCTACTGGTCTCCCATTTTCATTCTTGTTGCTCAAATGTTTATAGAATCAAGCTAAACACCTAGGATTTGGAGCCTAATTAAGAGAATATATGTGAGAAGTTTCATTTTCTTTAAACACACGCTGCTTTTATTAACAGCTTTTGGGACATTGTTCTTTAGGTTTACATAGATTTTTCACTTTATGGTGAATCTAGGAGATCCTCTAGACTATCTCAACCTTTGGATTTATTTGTATTGCTTTTTGTGTGTTTGTTTTGTTTTGTTTTGTTTTGTTTTCAGGGATTTGGGGGGAGAAAGAGAAGCAAGCCAAGAGACTAAAAAGCATTGTATACTATATCACTTTTCAACAAGAAACATGGCCTGCAGGACTAAGAATATGTACAAGTAGTATCTGTACTGGGGAAGCATCTGCCTTTGCATATCCATCCACCTCCCCTTCCTATATTTATCAGAGGAGTTTGTACTGGAGAAAGTTTGTACAGAAGAAAGTATCAAACCAGGCAACAGAACATCTTGCATCCAACTTAACATGAAGTGAATTCCAATTATCAAGTTCCCTACAGTGCACACCAAAGAACCAGCTGAAAGTAGTTAGAAAGTGTCAATAACTTTAAATGTGTTACTAATTATTTCTGTACCTCATCAACCACTCAGCACTTTTATTCTTGGTAACCATGACTCACCCCCTTCCTCCATTCATCACCTCAATTAACTTTTTCTGCTATGGTTATTTGCACAACTTCAACAGAAAAGAGACACAAACGTGTATGCTACACCCTGCATGTCATTCAGGGAGTCACCTTTAGCCACTTCTCATGTTTGGCCAGTTCTCTGTTCTTTGATTTCAATGGAAGGAACACAGAGTCGAGTCACTGAAAATCAGAGTTCAGCTCTCCCAAGGCTCTTTTATAATGTAAGTTGCTGGAATTGTATCTCGAATACTGTGTTCTGACACCTTTTAAACACTAAACAAATGTCAGTAATAGATACATATTACCATATATATGCATATGTTGTAATTTTTTAATTACTTTCCATGAGGACATGCATTCCTAAAAGCCTAGGGCCTAAACCATAAGTTGCTTTCAGTGCTTGTTAATAAACAAATAAATGAAGAAATGTATATTATAAATATATAAAGCAAAGTATAATAAAGGAGTATTTCATTGTCTATAGAGTGAGTCATCTCTATAGTGGATGAATTGGGTTACTATAAGGCCATAGCTCAATTAAGCAATTTGATGAGTGTCTAAATAATAATTTTGGGAGTTTAGCCATAAAACACTAATTAAATATTTTCCAAAATACTAAAGGGCCCTGCAGTAGAGAAGAGGTAAGCCAAAGGGAGGTGCTCAATAGACAGGAAGACAGAAATTCTGGGTGACAGCAGGATCAGGAAGGGACTTAAGAGAATAAGAATGGCTAATACAGGGCCAGCAGTGTGGCGTAGCAGGTAAAGCCACTGCCTGCAGTGCCGGCATCCCATATGGGCACCAGTTCGAGTCCTGGCTGCTCCACTTCTTATCCAGCTCTCTGCTATGGCCTGGAAAAGCAGTGGAAGATGGCCCAAGTGCTTGGGCCATCTCTGAGTGGGATATCCAGAAGAAGCTCCTGGCCTGGCCATTGTAGCTAACTGGGGAGTGAACCAGCAGATGGAAGACCTCTCTCTCTCTCTCTCTCTCTCTCTCTGCCTCTCCACTCTGTGTAACTCTTTCAAATAAATAAATAAATCTTTAAAAAAGAATCACTAATATGGAGCTTTATAATTGTTCACTCTTCAATATGCTATGTAATGGACTCTTCTTCTGTCTTCCCACAAACTATTCAATTAAGTCAACATTTTTCACTAAAATAAGGGCATTCTTTGGGGAAACTTGAGAGGTCTGCAGTTTCTGTTCTTGCTGGACATGTTGTTGGGCAAAGACTGCTTAAAGAATGAGGGCTATGAAAGCTTGAATTCTTCAATGTGAATTTTGAGGAAATCTTGGAAGGACCAATGGCTTATGCAGGTCATAACTTAGAAGACACAACTCAATCCTATCTAGTTCAAACCGCCCAGGGAGGCCAGCCTGTCCTCTGGGCTCTATGCTGCTCACTTAGAGTGGAAGATGGAAATACCTTAGAGAAGCAGGATGCTCTTTGACTATGTTTTCCACATGCAGCTTTCAGTTTTCGAATAAATTATCACCTCTCATTACCGTCAAACTGCTCTACCAGGGCACCTTTATTTCAACTCCTAATAATTATCATTACTGATTACTATTATGATAGTTAACTGTGACCATCAGGGTGTCAATCATTTAAAAAGTATAGCCTCTTTTATAAATACTTATCTGTAAAATTACTCATTACACACCCCTTTTCCTCTAATTGAATGATCTGGAGAAAACAAGACTTGGAGAAATTCAATAATGTATTCAAGTTGACCCACTGAGTAAGAGCAGACCTGGGACCCAAAGTTGGGTCTGGCTGTTTTCAAAATCCACCCTCCAATGTGTCATATGAAAAAAAATGAATGAATATACAAGTAACTGAATTCCTAAATCAGAATCCAAATCTTCTTTAAGACCCTAACTAATGTTAGAGCCTCTGAACAAAATCTAGCAGCCTAGATAATGTGCCAACTACCCTACCAGAATAAGAGAGAGCCAGAAACAACAGAAGGGCAAAAGACAACCACTTAGTGAAGTGTTATATTTGGTTAAACAACAACCAACTCACATCATGACTGGCTTCCTGGGCAAATAACCAATATAATCACATATGACCCCATATTCAAAAAGTCCTGCACTGGTTATTAAATACTCTGCAGCTACCATATTGAAATGACAATCTAAGGTAAGTGAGACTTGAGAAGTTAAATAACTTGACCAAGGTCATATATCAAATGAGAATATTTCAATTTGAATTTTGTAAATAAAGTCTGGTGGGACAATAGAGCAGGTGCAATGCTTGAAGACTCACCCATGAGTAGCTGACCTCCTACCACCTTTCTGCCTTTCCACCAACCCAAAATGGATTCTTAGACACCTACATCCTGCCCAGCCTTCTCCTCCCTACCACAGTTCCATAACTACTAATATCCTTACCTCAGACAAAGAAAGGCCCACATTCTGACATTGCTGTCCAGCCCCAAGCAGGATTGTATGCAAGCAGAGAAAGGAGCATTACTGAATTCATGAAACATGGCTTCTTAGTGCAGGTCAAGGCAGTAATTCCCCCCGTCCTTGGCTGGCAACAACACAGAACACTGAGTGTGCAACTTAGTGAGGGCTCTCACCACTTCCAAATCAGGTACCAAGCACATCTCAAAGTAGAGTTTGCAATGCATGGAAGACATCTGTTCATCATGCGTTGGGTCAAGAGCCTTTAAGAAAAGTTTCAGACGTTCTATTTTGAACACACTGAGTTTAAAATAACACATTAGACATTCATGTGGAGATGTTGAGTAGCTAATGGAAAGAGATTGAACTGGGGATATAAATCTGAATATCACTAACATATGGATGAAATTTAAATCCATGAAATCAGAAGAGACCAGGATCATTGAGTGAGTGTAAAGAGAAGAGAAGAAAACTAAAAGTTGATATCTAGAGCCCTCTCTAAATCTAAAATGTGATAGAGAAAAGGAAGAAACAGTGAATAACACAGAGAAGGAGAAACCATGAGAGTAAGAAGAAAACCAAGCATGTATGATGTCCTAGAAATCAAAGACTGAAATGCGGACCAACAACTGGCCTTTTGATTTGGCAGTGTAGGTCACTGCTGACCTTCAGGAAGGGGAATGAAAGCCTGATTAATTAGAGTGAGTTAAGAAAGAAGGAAGGGAATTGAATTGAATGCAGGGTCTATTGACAACTCTTTTAAAGAGCTTTGCAACGAAGCGGGCAAAGACATGAAGAAAGATAGCAAGAGAAGTGAGGTCAAGAAAAGCTGTTGACGTCATTGTGTCACATGGGAAAAATATCCACTTGTTTGTATGCTAAAGAGAATAATTCAACAGAGTGGAAAATCAATTTCGTAAGAGACAGAGGAAAGTATTGCTGGAGATATATCATTGTATCTACTGCACACATGGAGGGATCAGCTTTCTATTAGAGCACAGGTATTATGGTGAGAAGGCAGTGAAAAATGTACACTGATGACCACACAGGTGTTTGTAATTGATGAAAGTTAGCACCCAATTCTTCAAAACATCTCTTTAAAAATGAAGTCAATCATTTAAGGTTTTTTAAAGATTTATTTATTTATTTGAAAAAGTTACAGACAGACCGATCAGAGAGAGCTCTTCCATCTGCTGATTCATTCCCACAGGTGGCCTCAATGGCCATGGTTTGGCCAGTCTGAATCCAGGAGCCAGGAGCTTCAACCAGGTCTCCCACGTGGATGACAGGAGTACAAACATTTGGATCATCCTCCATTGTTTTTCTGAGGTCATTGGCAGGGAGCAGGATTGGATATGGAGCAGCCAGGACATGAACCAGGGCCTATATGGGATGCTGGCATCATAGGCAGTGGCTTTACCTGCCACACCACAACATTGGCCCCAGTCAACTAAGGCTGAAAATAGGGAAAGAGGTGTTGGAATTTTTTTTATTATTATTATTTTTTGACAGGAAGAGTGGACAGTGTGAGAGAGAGAGAGAGAGAGAGAGAAAGGTCTTCCTTTTGCCGTTGGTTCACCCTCCAATGGCCGCCACGGCCGGCGCGCTGCGGCCGGCGCTCCGCGCTGATCCGAAGGCAGGAGCCAGGTGCTCCTCCTGGTCTCCCATGGGGTGCAGGGCCCAAGGACTTGGGCCATCCTCCATTGCACTCCCTGGCCACAGCAGAGAGCTGGCCTGGAAGAGGGGCAACCAGGACAGAATCCGGCGCCCTGACCGGGACTAGAACCCGGTGTGCCAGCGCCGCAAGGTGGAGGATTAGCCTAGTGAGCCGCGGCACCGGCCTGTTGGAATTTTTAAAAGAAAGACATTTAGGCAAATAAGTGCTTGAGTAGACTAGGGATAGATGGTATGTTTGCTTAGTACCATTAAATTTAAAGTGATATCATTTTTCAGTGGGGTTTTGTGTTTTATGTTTTGTATCACCTGTGTTGAGTGGCATACAGTATTAGTAAAGAGAAGAAGAGATTTGGATTTAGCTGCAGTTTTAAGAAGGCAACTAAAGTGAAGCCCAAGGAAGACAGAGGATTCACAGGAACACACAAGGAAACACTCCCTTTTCAAAGTATTTTATATCAAACGTCTATGAAATTTTAGTAACTAAAGAGAAGCATGTGGATATCATGGGGGTGATGGAAGGACTAGTGAATTGGGGGTCATAGTAGTATAAAAAGACATTTTAATCTGATAATGCTTCACATCTTTCCAACTTATTTATGTCTTAAAATATTGTTAGCAAATCAATTGGTCCAAATCATCCTGCCTAGTACTACCAGACATAGGATCTCCCCTAAGCATTTCAACTTCCCTCCCTCCCTCCCTCCCTCCCTTCCTTCCTCCCTCCTTCCTTCTTTTTTCTTTCTTCCTTCCTTCCTTTCTTCTTTCCTTCCCCTAAACATCTATCCCAATACAAGAACCTGTTGACTTTGCCCCAACATTCCATTCTCTTGCCATTTTCCAAGCCCCAGTATTCAGCAGCTCTTACCTAGATTATTGACACAGCCTCTATTGGTTTATTTTATAACTTAATTTATAGCTATTAGGATAAGGGTCTTTTCCTTAAATATTATTTTAAGTATTACTTAGCATAGAGATTTGTAAACATGGAGGAACTAAATTCTTTGCCATTTCCAAATAACCTAAACCCAGCATGGCACACAAATATTCTTAAATATTAAAATTAAAATTCACCCCATTAATCATTCTGATGGATTTAATATTTTGCATTGTGTGTTTTCTGGACAAAAGTTTATTTTTATTAATGTTTGTTAATACAGGGCTACTTCAAAAAGTTCATGGGAAAATGGAACTAAAAGTTGTTTATCATGATATGATAAATTTCAAATTCATATTTTTATACTTCCGCTTTTCATAAACTTTTTGAAGACCCTCATGTGCATGGATTTCAAAAATGTTTATACCAGGGGAAGAGGCAAGATGGTGGAATAGGAAGGGAGCACACTGATAGTCCAGGGAGAGATAGTTTAATAAAAGTGGAGATACTGCAGGTTCAAGGAAGAGTAGGGGAGGAAACAGCAGAAGAAACTCTTCCGGAACTCATGATTCACAGCGGACCTGCGTGGAGAGTGTGGGAGCCCACAGTTCGGGACACCAGCGGCAGACTCAACACACCAGCGCTGGAACGCGAGGTGAGCCGAACCTCAATAGCCCGAGACACCGGCAGGCAAGCAGAGAGGAGACTAGAGGGAACGACCCCCGCGGCGGGGGAAGTTCACCAGGCTAACTGGAAGAGAGAGAGAGAAAAAAAAAAAGGTGACTGGTACGGACACGGGTTTCTCTCTCTCCGCTCACCTCTCAAGGGCGAGCAAGACAAAGAGCAGGCACCATCTTGGACATACGTCATAAGCAGAGTGACCTCAGGTCTGCACCGGCCCTGAGCCTAGCAGAAAAACCTGACTCTGGGCGGGGCGAATTAACAGGAGATTAGGACCTAGTAAATTTGTGGTGCTACTGAACTGAGACTGTGAAAAAAGAGACGATGGGGGAGAGAACTCACGGAATTCACGTGAGCACTCTCCAGAGACGCTACAATTCTGTAACTTAAGCAACCCAGTGGGAGACTGAAGGAGAATTTGAGCCCACTCTGAGGGCCGAACAGATTCCCTGTGTGGTCCTTGGGAAAGAGCTTCTGATCTCTGGCTCCTGTGGGTATATCATTTGCCTGCTAACTACCTCCAACTTCGTTCAGCTGTGCGGAATTACTTCCCTTTTGAATCAAAAAAAAAAAGAAAGAGAGAGAGAGAGATTTACCACGCCTAACCTGGGAGTGTCACCTTTGGCACACCAAACAGAGCTCTCAGGCCACACCCATCTCAAGCCCTAAGGCTCCATCAAAAACAGATAGTCCACTTAATCTAGAGTCATAGTATAACAAGAAAAAAACACCACAGTGAAGAAACCAAATATCTCCAATATGCCAAGTAACAAACACAGAAACCAAGGTAACAAGAACAAGGAAGACACTATGATGCCCCCCAATGAAACAGACACCCCAATTCAAGATTATGAAGGTGATGAGATAGAAGAAATGCAAGAAGCAGATCTCAAAAAATTGATAAGAACATTAAGAAGTTCTCAAAAACAAATTCTTGAACTACAGAAATCCTTAATGGACAAGATAGAAAATCTCTCTCGTAAAAATGAAATATTAAGGAGGAATCAAAATGAAACGAAACAACTAGTACAACAGGAAACTGTGATAGTGACTGAAGTGAAGAATTCAATAGATCAAATGAAAAACACAATAGAGAGCCTTACAAACAGAATGGGTGAAGCAGAAGAGAGAATATCAGACTTAGAAGACAGAGAACAGGAAAGGATACAGTCAGACCAAAGAAAAGAAGAGGAAATTAGAAATCTAAAACATATTGTCGGGAATCTTCAGGATACTATTAAAAAACCCAACATTCGGGTTCTAGGAGTTCCTGAAGGCATGGAGAGAGAGAAAGGATTAGAAGGCCTTTTTAGTGAGATATTAGCAGAAAATTTCCCAGGTTTGGAGAAGGACAGAGAAATCCTAATACAGGAAGCTCACAGAACCCCTAATAAACACGACCAAAAGAGATCCTCACCACGACACGTTGTAATTAAACTCTCCACAGTGAAACATAAAGAAAAGATCCTAAAATGTGCAAGAGAGAAACGTCAGATTACTCTCAGAGGATCTCCAATCAGACTCACAGCTGACTTCTCATCAGAAACTCTACAAGCTAGGAGGGAATGGCGAGATATAGCCCAGGTACTAAGAGAGAAAAACTGCCAGCCCAGAATATTATATCCTGCAAAGCTATCATTTGTGAATGAAGGTGAAATAAAGACTTTTCAGTGCAAACAGAAACTGAAAGAATTTGTTGCCACTCGTCCAGCCCTGCAAAAGATGCTTAAAGATGTGTTACACACAGAAACACAGAAACACTGTCATCAATATGAAAGAAGGTAAAGGAAGGAAACCTCACAGCAAAAGATCACAGGGAATTCAAAGCATATATTAGAACTTATCTTTGGCAAATGGCAGGGCAAAGTTACCACTTATCATTAGTCACATTGAACGTGAATGGCCTGAACTGTCCAGTTAAAAGACACAGATTGGCTGATTGGGTTAAGGAACAAAACCCATCTATTTGCTGCTTACAAGAAACACATCTTTCCAACAAAGATCCATACAGACTGAAAGTGAAAGGCTGGAAAAAGATATACCATGCCAACAGAAATGAAAAAAGAGCAGGCGTAGCTATCTTAATATCGGACAACATAAACTTTACCACAAAAACTGTTAAGAGAGACAAAGAGGGGCACTACATAATTATTAAGGGATCAATACAACAAGAAGATATAACAATTATGAATGTATATGCACCTAACTACAGGGCACCAGTTTATCTAAAAGATTTATTAACTGACTTAAAGGAATATTTGCAAACTATGCAACAGATAAAGGGTTAATAACCAGAATCTACAAAGAGATCAAGAAACTCCACAAAAACAAAACCAACAACCCACTTAAGAGATGGGCCAAGGACCTCAATAGACATTTTTCAAAAGAGGAAATCCAAATGGCCAACAGGCACATGAAAAAATGTTCAAGGTCATTAGCAATCAGGGAAATGCAAATCAAAACCACAATGAGGTTTCACCTCACCCCGGTTAGAATGGCTCACATGCAGAAATCTACCAACAACAGATGCTGGCGAGGATGTGGGGAAAAAGGGACACTAACCCACTGTTGGTGGGAATGCAAACTGGTCAAGCCACTATGGAAATCAGTCTGGAGATCCCTCAGAAACCTGAAGATAACCCTACCGTTCGACCCAGCCATCCCACTCCTTGGAATTTACCCAAAGGAATTTAAATTGGCAAACAAAAAAGCGGTCTGCAGCCTAATGTTTATTGCAGCTCAATTCACAATAGCTAAGACCTGGAACCAACCTAAATGCCCATCAACGGTAGAATGGATAAAGAAATTATGGGACATGTACTCTTTAGAATACTATACCGCAGTAAGAAACAACGAAATCCAGTCATTTGCAACAAAATGGATGAATCTGGAACACATCATGCTGAGTGAAATAAGCCAGTCCCAAAGGGACAAATACCATATGTTCTCCCTGATCGGTGACAACTGACTGAACACCAAAAAGGAAACCTGTTGAAGTGAAATGGACACTATGGGAAACGGTGACTTGATCAGCATAGCCCTGACTGTTAATGAACAACTTAATACATTATCCCTCTTAGTAGTTTTTTTATCTGTTCTACTTAATATGACTGGTTTAATTCAGTAATTAATACACAGTTATTCTTAAGTGTTGAAAATTAGCTGAAATGTGATCCCTGTTAAACATAAGAGTGGGAATAAGAGAGGGAAGAGATGTGCAATTTGGGACATGCTCAAGCTGACTTGCCCCAAATGGTAGAGTTAGAAACATACCAGGGGATTTCAATTCAATCCCATCAAGGTGGCATGTACCAATGCCATCTCACTAGTCCAAGTGATCAATTTCAGTTCACAATTGATCATAATGAAAAGACTAAGAGTCAAAGGGAGCACATAAACAAGTCTAGTACCTGCTAACACTAACCGATAGAATAAATAAAGGGGAGAGTATCCAACATGGGAAGTGAGATACTCAGCAGACTCATAGAATGGCAGATGTCCTAAATAGCACTCTGGCCTCAGAATCAGCCCTAAAGGCATTCCGATCTGGCTGAAAAGCCCATGAGAGTATTTCAGGCATGGAAAGCCAAGACACTCTGGCAAAAGATCTCTGTGAGTGAGATCCCAGTGGAAAGAACAGGTCATCAAAGAAGGAGGTACCTTTCTCTGAAGGGAGGAGAGAACCTCCACTTTGACTATGACCTTGTCTAAACAAGATAAGAGTCGGAGAACTCAGAGGGCTTCCATAGCCTTGGAAACTCATGACTGGAGCATAGGGAGATTACTGATGCCATAGACAGGAGTGTCAATTGGTAAAGTCAACAACAGGAGTCACTGTGCACTTACTCCTCATGTAGGATCTCTGTCCTTAATGTGCTGTGCATTGAGATTTAATGCTATAACAAGTACTCAAACAATATATTTCACTTTGTGTTTCTATGGGCTTGCAAACTGTTGAAATCTTTACTTAATGCATACTAAACTGATCTTCTGTAAAAAACAAAAACATGGCCGGCGTCGTGGCTCAATAGGCTAATCCTCCACCTTGCGGCGCCGGCACACCGGGTTCTAGTCCTGGTCGGGGCGCCGGATTCTGTCCCGGTTGCCCCTCTTCCAGGCCAGCTCTCTGCTATGGCCAGGGAGTGCAGTGGAGGATGGCCCAAGTGCTTGGGCCCTGCACCCCATGGGAGACCAGGAAAAGCACCTGGCTCCTGGCTCCTGCCATCGGATCAGCGCGGTGCGCCGGCTGCAGCGGCGGCCATTGGAGGGTGAACCAACGGCAAAGGAAGACCTTTCTCTCTCTGGCTCTCTCTCTCACTGTCCACTCTGCCTGTCAAAAATAAAAAAAAATTAAAAAAAATTAAAAAAATAAATAAAAAATAAAAAAAAAGAAATTATCAATTCCCAACTTGACTCTCACTGGGATTAAACATGACAATAGGTCTGATCTGATTTCATCATCATTTAAAAAAAATCATCTATTATTTTTCACTTTATGTTTCTGTGTGGGAGCAAACTGTTGAAATCCTTACTTAATGTATACTAAGCTATTCTTCTGTATATTAAGATAATCGAAAATGAATCTTGATGTGAATGGAAGGGGAGAGGGAGTGGGAAAGGGGAGGTTAGTGGGTGGGAGGGACGGTATGGGGGGGAAGCCATTGTAATCCATAAGTCATACTTTGGAAATTTACATTCATTAAATAAAAGTTAAAAAAAAAGAAGTTACACAAATACATAAATAAAAAAAATGTTTATACCAAAAATAGTTTATTTTTTAATTCTATTTTCTATTAAGTTTTTGTAGCACCCTTCATATTTGCACTCAGAACTTGATTCAAAGATGCATTCATGTTGTTGAATATAGATCTAATCCATCATTTCACAAACCTGTTTAGTACCCCAAGGTGAACAACCACACACACTTTATCTATCACATTCCAAGGACAGACACCTAGTGCCTCTTAGTCTCCACTAGCATAAATAGTACTATATCATAAGATAATTTCTTTCACATACACAATGTACCTAGTATTAGAATTACCACATCATAGATGTAGATATAATTAGACTTGCACAAGTGGCTCCCCCGAATGGAACGCTTCACATCCCATCAGCAGTTATAAGGGTCTCAAATCCCTGACTACACTTGATATCATCCAGGTTTCCAAATTTTTCCATATAACAGACATAAAATAACATTGTTTTGTCTTAATACGGATTTTTCTAATTGTCAATTAATTGGACATATGTTAATATGCTTATTGACATTGGTATTTGCTAGTTCGTACATTGCCTATGCAAGTTATTTATCTTTTTATTGAGATTTCTATCTTTTCTGTATTAGTTTGTAAACATTCCTTATAGACTCTGGACATTAATCTTTGTTAGACATGACTATCTAGGACATACAAATTTTTCCTCTTTTCTTAGCTCCTAATATATCCTTCATTAATCTGAAACTATTAATTTTAATATAACCAAATTCACCAATATGTCTGTTAAGGTTTGTTCTTCCGAAGTTTTATTTAAGAGAGAATTGCCCATTCATAGGTTCAAAGATATTTTCCTATGCTTTCTTCTGTTACCTATGTAGTTTGACTTTCACAGGTAGGGTCTGCTTTTGAGACTTTTAAGAACCCATCTTATTTGCTACATTTGGGAAACAAGGTTTTCCAACATTTCCTCTCAACTTGCAGCGCCATTCTTCTTGTAAATTAAACATACATACACACAGAGAGGTATCTCTTTTTGCTCTTTCTAGCCCCTCTTTTGGTTAATTTATGTGTTCTTGGGTCAGTTTCTCAGTGTCTGATAGAACAGGCAAAGCTCTCTCACACACAAAATTCTTATTATTCTTAGGTTTAACTTAATTATTTGTGAACAAATCTTCCTGGTTCATGGAAAACACAACTAGTATTTCGATTATAATCACACTGAACTTATAGATTAATTCAAGAAGCATATGATTTTTTCATAATATTAAGTCATCCCAGCCAGAAGCAAGAAATGTTTCTCTAATTATGAAGATTATTATTTATGTCCTTTTTCACAGTCTTAATTTTTTTCACATAAAGTAGCTGTAT
This sequence comes from Oryctolagus cuniculus, assembly GCF_051225735.1. Lineage (NCBI taxonomy): Eukaryota > Metazoa > Chordata > Mammalia > Lagomorpha > Leporidae > Oryctolagus > Oryctolagus cuniculus. The sequence continues at coordinate 83,737,405 of NC_142874.1, forward strand.
CCTTGGTTAAGTTAATCTTAGAAACAATACAGTTGTTATTTCCCCCACTTAATTATATTTTCTAACTGATGGAGAAAATTATCTTTTCTCCTTGACACATACTCCTTCAGCATAGTAAGAAACAGACACTAACAGGTGCATTGATTCCACTATGGATGATCTGAATACAGTAGAATGTTGCTCTGGCACTGTTTCTCAGCCTGGAAAATATGACAGATTAATGGATCAACAAATTGTATTTGGATAAGAAAACTTCATGGTTATCCCCTGGTGTGGATAATCATGTCCAGTTAAAGAGAACAAACAACTCAACCTTTCTTCAGCATCGACAGCAGGACAACATTAATTCTTTTTACTTAGCAAGTCCACTCTGTAACATATAACAGTATGGGAAACTAGTGTCTTGATCCATTCAAGCTGCTGTAACAAAATAGGCAAACTAAATATGTTATAAACAACAGAAATTTATTTCTGATAGTTTTGGAGTCTAGAAATTCCAAAATCAAGGCATCTGCAGGTTCAAAGCATCTGATGAAGTCTCTCGATTTCTCTTAGATGATGACTTCTTATTGTTCACATAGCAGAAGGGGCCAATCAGCTCCCTTGGGCTTACTCTGTAAAGTCACTGATCCCATCCGTGAGTCTCTGCCCTCAGGACTCAATCACCTCCCCAGAAATCCACCTCCTAATACCACCACCTTAGGGGTTAAGACATCAACACATGGAGCCAAGTAGTTATTTTGGTTTTTCATTTTGTTTTGTTTTGTTTTTTTATGGAGCAGCAAGTGTTTTTTGCACACGTTAAGACACCACTAGAGATGCCAGCATTCCAAATCAGAGTCCCTGGGTTCAAGTCCAGCTTCCTGCTAATGTGCACACCAGGCAGCAGCAGGTGATGGCTCAAGTAGTTGGGTCTCTGACATCCATGGAGTGGGGAGGAGGTGCCTGGATTGAATTGTTGGATCTCTGCTTTAATGTGGCCCAATCTGACTGCTGTGGGCATTTGGAGAAAGAATCAGCAGATTGAAGTGTGCGTGCTCTCTCTCTGCCTTTCAAATAAACAAAGATTACTTCATTAATTTTTAAAAAAGATTTCAACATGTGAATTTGGAGGGACACAAGCATTCAGATCATAGTCTTGTAAGATTTAAGTCTTTAGTTTAAGAAAGATGCAAGCTTGTTTGTAGCTTAAGAGGGAGTAGGCAAGAGGCAGCATCGTGGTATAGTGGGTAAAGCTGCCTCTTGGAATGCTAGCATCCCATGTGACCACGGGTTTGTGTCCTGATTGCTCCACTCTTGATCCAGCTCCCTGCTAATGGCATGGGAGAAGCAGTAGACGATAGTCCAAGTCTTTGGGCTCCTGTCACCCATGTGGGAGACCTGAAAGAACTCCTGGCTCCTGGCTGTTGTGGCCATCTGGAGAGTAAACCAGCAGATGGAAAAATCTCTTTTTCTCTGTCTCTCCCTTGGTCTCTGTAACTCTGACTTTCAAATAAATAAATGAAAATCCTAAAAAAAGAAAAAAGAGGAAGCAGTCACAAGAAAGAGAGAGCACAACAATACCAACAGGACTTGTTGGAGTTTAGGTGGAATAGGATGGAAGGCTTGAAGTTAAAAAAGGCAGGAAGTCAATTCCTGGGAACAAGCAGACAAAGGATCTCCATGGCTCAAGTTCTCAGCTATTCCTTGAGGATCTTCTATGAACCAGGCCCCATGCCCAACCCTGATGAAACAGGGGTCAAGACTCCAGTCACAGTCTGTGTCCTCATGGAGCTTGGAAGATACTGAGCAAGCCAGACACCGAGTAAATGATTAGAACAAAATAGACAAGGATAGACTCTTAGAAACACATAAGGTCACATCCTACCCTAAGAGAGAAGGGAGATAGAAGGAACAGCCAGATGTAAGGAGAACCTGAGGCGTGGGGAAACAGGAGTTCAGGGACTGCAGGGATCACAGCTTTTATTATTGCAAAAGCTAAAAAAGTAAAACTATCTACTAAGAATGAGAGGCATCAATTTATAATCAAGGACATTATGAAGGGGACAAATTATGGATGAATACCAGCATCAAGGGACCAGCCAGAGCAGAACATGGGCATGGTCATCCGGAATCTTCTTAAACACGATGTCTACATAAACCCTACCAGAGACAACTAAATAAGATTTGTTCAGTTATTTAGGAAATTCCTGTGTACACCAGAATTCCAGCAGCCACTGATGCAGCTGGGCTAATCTTTGCTGTATTGTGAGTTCCTTGATCAAGACTCAGCATCAAATTTCATAATTTAAATTTCTTATAAAGAACTTGCTTGTGAATTTTCATTGAATCAATAAGCACAGATCCTTAAGGTTATACTTCCCCTCCTTCATCCCAACACTTTTTAAAACTGTTGTATCTATGACTTGCTCTCCTTAAAGTGCTGCAAATTAGAGGGAGTAAGAAACTAACTTTTCATCAGTGACTATCAACCACATTACAAAAGTAAACTATCTTTTTGCTTTTCAAGGGAAAAATATCTATTTCAGAAAAATTTAAAAACTAAGAGTAAGTCACTACCAAATAGAATGAGTTAAGTGCTAACTATATTTATAATTTTTCAAGTTCTTGTTTTATCTATATTTACATACAAGTTCACATCAAAAAGTTCGTGAAAAATTAAATTAAAAGATAAGCTTATTTTGGTAAATATTTTGATGCAAAATATTTTTAAATCTTGGGGCTGGCATTGTGGTTCAGTGGGTTAAATCACTGCCTGAAACACTGACATCCAATATGGGCACCAGTTCAAGTCCCGGTGCTCCATTTCTGATAGAGCTCCCTGCTAATGCACCTGGGAAAGCAATGGAAGATGGCCCAATTGCTTGAGTCCCTGCCACTACATGAGAAATGTGGATGGAGTTCCAGGTTCCTGGCTTTGGCCTGGCCCAGTCCCATCTGTTGTGGCCATTTGGTGAGTAAATCAACAGATGGAATCTCTCTCTCTTTCTTTCTCTCTCTCTCTCTCCCTCCTTCTTTCAATGTAGCTCTGCCTTTCAACTAAATAAGTAAATAAGTCTTTAAAAATATTTTCTTTTTTGGCTGGTGCCGCGGCTCACTAGGCTAATCCTCCGCCTTGCAGCGCCGGCACACGGGGTTCTAGTCCCGGTTGGGGCGCCGGATTCTGTCCCGGTTGCCCCTCTTTCAAGCCAGCTCTCTGCTGTGGCCAGGGAGTGCAGTGGAGGATGGCCCAAGTGCTTAGGCCCTGCACCCCATGGGAGACCAGGATAAGTACCTGGCTCCTGCCATTGGATCAGCACAGTGCGGTGGCCATTGGAGGGCGAACCAACAGCAAAGGAAGACCTTTCCCTCTGTCTCTTTCTCTCACTGTCCACTCTGCCTGTCAAAAAAGAAAAAAGAAAAAAAAAAAAACAGGAAAAAAATATTTTCTTTTTATATTTATTTTTTATTTAGTAAATATAAATTTCCAAAGTACAGTTAATGGATTACAATGGCTTCCCCCCCCATAATTTCCCTCCCACTCACACACCTACCATCTCCCGCTCCCTCTGCCATTCCATTCACATCAAGATTCATTTTCAATTATCTTTATATACAAAAGATCGATTTAGTATATATTAAGTAAAAATTTCATCAGTTTGCACCCACACAGAAACACAAAGTGTAAAATACTGTTTCAGTACTAGTTATAGCATTACTTCACACTGGACAACACACTAAGGACAGAGATCCTACATGAGGAGTAAGTACACAGTGACTCCTGTTGTTGACTTAACAATTTGACACTCTTGTTTATGGCGTCAGTAATCTCCCTAGGCTCTAATGTGATTCCAGCACACTTTAAATCTTCTACCAAGGAGAAGAATATCAAAGTTTAATCAAATTATTAAATCAAATTATTAATAAAACTGACAGAAAAGTTGGTTCATTAAATTTTTTTGTTCATTTTATTTGAAATGCACCGTGACAAAGTGAACCTCTCTGGTTCACTTCCCAAATGCTCAAACAAACCAGGACCGGGCCAGGCCACAGTCAGGAGCCTGGAACTTAATTCAGGTCTCCCACGTGGATGGCAAGGACTGAGGTATTTGATCTGCTGCCTTCTGGGAACCAAAATTGCTTCTTTATCAATTCTTTATTGTTTAATTTTAATGGAAATAATTTTTCAAGAATATAATAGACATTTAAGGGACATCACTATCCAATATAGAATTTTTAAAAACACTAATGATTAGACCACTCTACACTTTTGCCATTATTATGTACTGCCATTACAACACAGAGCAGAAAAATAGAGAAAACTCCATTGCAATATTTTAATTTAAAATTATATCATTTGTCTGGCACTGTGGCTCACTTGGTTAATCCTCCACCTGCAGCACCAGCATCCCATATGGGCTCTGGGTTCTAGTCCCAATTGCTCCTCTTCCAGTCCAGCTCTCTGCTCTAGCCCGGGAAGGCAGTGGAAGATGGCCCAAATGCTTGGGCCCCTGCACCCACATGGGAGACCAGGAGGAAGCACCTGGCTCCTGGCTTCGGAGCGGCATAGCTCTGGCCGTAGCGGTCATTTGGGGGGTGAACCAACAGAAGGAAGACCTTTCTGTCTCTCTCTCTCTCACTGTCTAACTCTATCTGTCAAATAAAAATAAAAAAGGAAAGAAAACTATATCATTTGTTAAAAATAATTGATATAAAAATATATTACATATTGATTTATTTGTCAAGGAATATGCTTTAGGTATTGAATAAATTTATCAAATATCCTAAAAGCATACCGGACTCTGATCTCCCTAGCCACAATTTATGTTGCTTTTTAAGACGTACTTAGAGCCAACTTAATGCTGACACTTAAGCATCCAAATAAAAAATTTAATCCGAAAGTTTCTCAAGAGAGAAATCACAGCGGCAAAGAATTTTTTTCTCAAGCCAGCTCTATAAATCATCACTTCATAAATAAGACATATCTAACAGATGTAACCATTTTTATGTAATCAGCAAGATGAGTGATTGTTTCCAACTTAATGAATTTCATTGTCAATCCATTGAACAAAGCCAAGCAAGTTAAAGACCACGATGACCATAAAATTGGCAATAGCAAATTTACACTTATTATGCATTTCTGTGTGTCAGCATGGTCTTAATTATTCCCCCACTCTGCACCCAGCAGCAGGAAGGGTTTCACCACAGCCTCAGGGAGATGGCGGTCTCTGCTCTGCACAGGACTCTCAATCACTCCCTACCCAATCAGCCAGATAGCCAGCATCCTCCATCTCACCTTGGAGGCAAAGATCCTACCTGGATTTTCTGCCTTGCTCCATTTTCTACTGCTCTGACATGGGCATGGTAGCCTCCCTGTCATTCTCCCAGCATGCCATTCACTATCTACCTGAGAGTCCTTACAAATGCTGTCCTCTTCATCCAAATACACACAAACACAGATATCAGCATGGTGTGTCCCCTCACTTCCTGTGGGTCTCTCTCTCTAGGTCATTTTCTCAAGAATGCCTTCCCTTGGGGCCTGCACTGTGGTGTAGCAGGCAAAGCTGCTGCCTGCAGTGCCAGCATCCCATAGGGATAAAAATGTGCCCATTGGAGTCCCAGCTGCTCCACTTCTGATCCAGCTCTCTGCTAATGCACCTAGGAAAGCAGCAGCAGATGGCCCAAGTCCTTGTGCCCCTGCACCCACATGGGAGACCCAGATGAAGCTCCTGCCAGGAGCTCTGGTTGTTGCAGCCATTGAGGAGTGAACCAACTGATGGAAGATCTCTTCTGTGTCTGTCTGTCTCTCTCTCTCTGCACCTCTGCCTTTTAAATAAATAAATACATCTTTTAAAAAAATAAAAGGAAAAAAGAAAGCCTTCATAGTCTGCCTTATCTAAACTTTCATAGTTCTTCTGATACTTCTCATCCCTCCCTGGGCTTTATTTTTCTCCTTGGCTTTTTTTTTTTTTTTTGCTGGCATATTTCACATTCTCCCTATGTATGTTCCATCTCCCTACTACAATAAAAACTCCATCATGACAGAGGATTTTGTCTGTTTTATTCATTGCCGTGGCCTCAGAGCCTAAGAAATGTACATGTTATATAGTAGGAGTTCAATAAAGGCTTTTTGAATTAGTGAAAAGGGGGATTAATTTTCAGCAACTACTTCTGAAGCAAATAGAGAGCAGGCTTGCATAATCAAGGAAAAGTACAGGAGCATTAAGCATTAATAACAACAGAGATCTGACAGAAGTCTCCTGCCTTAGCTATTACTGCACTGAAGAATCAGGAGAAAGGCCAATCTTTTTATCCCCCAGGTCCTGATCCATATTAGGTGCTTAATAATTGTACAGTCTATGATCCAATCTGCTCAATCTTCTAGCTTTGTGATAATGTTGTAATTCCGATCTTCATTAATCACTAATGCAACGTAATTAGCATTCAATCATTCTCAAAACTTGATTTGTATGTTCCACTTTGAACAAAATCTAGACTGGAATATTTCTTTATGTTAAAAAAATGAAGTTGGAAGTCACATGAACTATAATCATGAACACAAATCAAACACACAGACTGACCTCACCCTTGTAGTATCCAAGATATGGCATTGGCCCAGGACAGCAATTCCCCCTAAAAAAAAAATTATGAATGTAGAATGCTGGCTGCTGGGAACTTGTTCTCCAGGAGTGGAGGGAGCATTATTGAGGTCTTTCTGTCATTCACTCAACCACATTTGCCCAACCTTGGCTGCTACTCTGCCTCACTGCAGGCCGGCACTGGCTCCACTCACCTTCAGAGCCACCTGCTTAGGCTCAGCTGTTTTCCTGACTGGTGATTGCCACAACTAGAGAATTCCAGTCACTGGCTTGCCAGTGATGATGGAAAGTTTGGGGCTATCAAGGAGTGAACTCTTAATAAGTACACATTAAACGCTCTTTAAAGAGTGTCCAGGCTGATGTGCTGCCAGTGTTGTCGCCACGCTAGCTGAGCATGGCACAGTGGAAAGTTCACGGACCTTGGAATTAAAGGTAGACCTGGGTTCAAATTCCAACTCCAAGTTTTGAAAAATACCTCATGTTTACTAAGAACTTACAACTTTCCAGGCAGCAAGCTAAGCACTTACATATATAAATCACTTCACACTCAAAATGACATAATCTAATTTTATTATTATTCTGACTTTTGCAGATGAGGAAATTGGGGCTTATTAATGTGCCCCAAGCTACATAGCTAATAAGTATCTATGCAGTCATATTCCTAACCACTATTTTATTCTAACTTTAAGAGTTTCAGAGAGGAAATTAATTTTATTAGATCTTAAGGATTAAGATGAAAAAAAGCTAAGCAACCAAAAACATAACTGCTCATTAAAATGTGAAAAGCTTACCCTTTAAGTTTGATGATATTTGAAGAATTATAGTTATTTAAAGCATTTTAATGGACTATTTTTCTATTTAAGGAAGAATTTTATTTTTAGAAATAATTATGGAAATAGTTAGAGATGAAATGACATGTCTGTATTCATTTTCAAAGAATCCAGCAGTGTGGGGAATAATGTGAGAAAAGGTTATTATGGGAGCCTGCATTGTGGCATAGTAAGTTGAGCCTCTACCTACAGAGCCAGTTTCCCATATGGGCATTGGTTCGTGGCCCGACTGCTCCTCTTCCAATCCAGCTCCCTGCTTATGGTCTGGGAAAGCAGTGGAAAATGGCCCAAGTCCTTGGACCCCTGAACCCATGTGGGAGACCTGGAAGAAGCTCCTGGTTCCTGGCTCCTGGCTTCAGATCAAACCAACTCTGGCCATTACAGCCATTTGGGGAGTCAACCAGCGGATGGAAAATCTTCCTGTCTCTCTCACTCTCTGTCTCTAACTCTATCTAGCAAATAAACAAAGTCTGGGAAAAAATGTGACAATGATCAAAGTGATGAGTATACTGGGAATTACAATAATATTCACTGTACCTTTTTGTATGTGGAAATAATAAAAAATGCTTTTAATATGTCCCTTAAAATAATTTAAAGAAAGGAGTGCAGCTATTAAAATGCCCACATCCTGTATCAGAGTGCCTTGTGAGTCCAGCTTCCTGCTAACGTACATCCTGGAAGGCAGCAGGTGGTGGTGCAAGCCATTGAATCCCTATCACCCACATGGAAGACCCCTATTGAGTTCTGGGCTCCTGGGTTTGTGAATCACTCATTGGAGATCTCTCTCTCTCTCTCTCTCTCTCTCTCTCTTTCCGTCCCTCCCTCCCTCCCTCCCTCTCCCCCTTTCAAAGAAAATAAGTAAAGTTTTAAATGAATAAAGAAAGCTGTATATGTGTAGATAGGTGCATGTCTGTGTGTTTACACAGAAAGTCATTTTCCAAGAAACAATCTCCACAAATTAAAATTGAACCATATATGGACCATTTTCTTTCTTATGAATGAAACTGATATTTAGATATATGTGTCCTTGAATGAAAAGTTTTAAACTATGAGATAATGATTTATCTGGAGTCACATTTAAAAAATAAAATTCAAGGGACTGGTGCTGTGGTGTAGCGCGTAAGGCTGCGCCTTGCAGTGTGGCATCCCATGTGGCGCTGGTTTGTGTCCCAGCTGCTCCACTTCAGATCTACTTCTCTGCTAAGGCCTGAGAAAGCAATGGAAGATGGCCCAAGTCCTTGGACCCCTGCATCCAATTGGGTGACCCAGAGGAAGCTCCTGGCTCCTGGCTTCACATCAGCGCAGCTCTGGCCTTTGCAGTCAATTGAAGAGTAAACCATCAGATGGAAGACCTCTCTCTCTGTGTCTCTCTCTGTCTCTCTCTCTCTCTCTGCCTCTGCCTCTCTGTGACTCTTCCTTTCAAATAAATAAGTAAATTTTAAAATTAAATTAAATTAAATTCAAGCAGTACCATTAGCTGTGTTGAAATTGCCTTTGTAAACCACAACTGCACCATCTAGAATGTCTATATGAATTTACGTAATGAAAAATCAAAGATAGTAGGTGTTTCCTGCCTCACAGACAACACGTTAAAACCTGATCAGCTACTGTATAAAGAATATTTGCATCTTCTAACCAATAATTTGTTGTAGAGACACAAAATACTGAGTATTTTTTTCTAACCACTTTGGAGGGTATTGAATTGGAAAAACATCAAGAAAACACTGGTAAGTATTGCCAATAAGAGAATAAATTTAATTCATGCATTTCCCATTTTCGTAAAAAGTCTAACATACAAACTTATGTATTGTTTATTAAGTGATATTAGAGAGTAGCAAGCTCATCTGCTGAATTTTCTAGGAATGTGACCTATACCTTCAATTCTAATACCCAAATACATTCAGAAATTTGGTGGTGGCATGCTAAAACACTTATTTTGAATTTTTTTAAAAATTACGAAGTTAAATATAGTGAAATAAGCACCTGGTAAGAATTTAAAATCCGCCAGTCCTCTGAATTTTTTAATATGCTGGAAAAGTGTTTTCTGGCATTGATTACATGCAGTAGCAAGGGACAGCTTTCAGGAGCCCAGTGTTAGTGGCTAGGTGTCAATGTTCCAAATTTCTCACTTGTTCAAAAACAAAATTGCTGTTAAATGGATTTCTTGTTTTCTCGATCAGCCAAACTAAAGAAAAAGAAAACTCAGTGTCTTCAGTTAAGGACTACTCAACACTCCGTGAGTAAATACCTACAGAGTCACAGCTGCTTGCCAGGCCTGAACCCAAGCATGGGCGCAGCAGCCTCTTCCCCTCTAGCTTTGGTGAGTTGTGGAGAGTATGACTTCCATCCTCTACTGAGCTTCCCCTCAGTGAGGCATAAAACACGTTCTTAAAAAGAAATTCAGAACATTTTCTTAGGGCCAATATTCATAATGAAGCTACAATTAAAAGTAAGGGTGGGATGGGAGAAGGAGTGGGAGAGGGGAGGGCCGCGGGAGGGAGGGAGGTTGGGGGCGGGGGAGAAGCCACAACAATACAAAAGTTGCACTTTGTAAATTCACATTTATTAAAAAATAAATATATAAATAAAAAAGTAATCACAGGGAAGGTTTAGAACATTTAGCTTTCAGTGGCTTCCTTACTTACTCTGCCCTCTCCTATCACCAGCCCAAAACATGACAATCAGAGAAAGAAAATTACAGTACAGCATAAAGGACACCGAACTTACAGATTAAAAAAAAGTTCCAATTTTGAGACTGTTGGTACCTATGTATTTCCATGTCTGGGTAATATTTCTATCTTAATACCTGTGTAAGTTCTTGAGCCACTCAGAACACTCAGCTTCCTCATCCCCAAAACGGTGGTAAGGATACTTAATTTTGAGCTGAGAATATTAAGATCAAACCAAACACATAGTTAAAGACCTAAATGAAACCAAAAAAAAATCTCAATTATTCTTCATATGCAAACAAATAATTTTAATGAAAAACACTACCAAAGGGTGAGCTAAAGACATAAATAGAGGAGACTACAGCATGTTTTTTTTTAGCACTGAAATCATTTGCTGTGAGTAAGGGAGGCACAGAGGAAATGTTGTGTGGGAAAGATGATCTTCCAGACGACCTTTATCACATGTATTAAAGGTCACTCCATTAGTTTGGGCAAAAATCATTTTAATGTTTGTATCACTTAGTCCTTCAGACTTGCCTCTGTGGTTTTCTATCAAATCCAGCTATTTTCATTCATCTCTCAGTGATCTTTTCTTTGTTCAATAAGCCAAACAGCAGTCAAATCTTCATGTTTTAAGAGTCATACAGACTCACTTCTAAAAATTACACATAGAGAAAGCTTACTTTCTAACACTGCTTCAGCTTAGTGAGAATTTCCTTCAAGAGAAAATTAAAGTCAAGTCCCTGTTTTCTTCCCCCTCCCATTCTTTTCCTGTTGTCAATAATTTAGCCACAGGAAAAACTAATAATAATTGGGAGTAGAAAGGAAAAAGAAAGAGGCAAAAAAAAGAAAAAGGAAAGACTAGAAGGAGAAAGAGTAAAATGGAATCAGAAAATGATAACTTAGAGAAAATATATACAAGCAGAACTGAATGATTGATGAATCTTATTAGTATATATAATATATAAGTATACATATATATACTTTGTACAAAAGAATTTCCTATAAATAATAAATTGGTGGTGATATTTTTATTTTTTCTTCTTTAATTCCTACAGCAAATCTAGTGTTCCATTAGGCTAGTTTTCTATTAAAACATAACTTAATAAACACGGGCCTTGAAGAAGATGAATTTGCACACAGATGCCTTAGAGGTGCACTGACACATCGCCACAATGTATTTAATCATTTCTCTTTCTGCCTACTTGGAGAACAGGGTACGGACACTCATCTTGATAGTCTGCATGAAAACTGAAGAGTACCGTCTTGTTGATATCTTCATTAAATACATCCCTGCCCCAAAAAAGAGATGCTTTCAGAAATGTGTTGGGCAAACTCGATATTGTTCTTGCAGATCACAATGTTTCAGAAGCATGACTTCTCTGAGGAAACACTAGATCTTGTAACAGAAATATCTTTAAATCTTCTAGATAGCCAGTCCACAGGGAAAGGTTTAAGAAAGGATCAAAGCTTGTCCTTTCAGCTTGAATTATTCCATTACAGCTGAATGTGACATAATTACAAAAGATGTTGGATGTGGAATCTCATCAGGATTATCTGACACTCATCTTTGTTGAAAAAGTCTCCCCAGCTGTTGCTCTGGTCGCCCAAATGTGACAGGAGTACAGAGTACAAAAGTACTTGTAAGTGACCACTGCTTGGGGCGGGCTTAGCTTCCTAGGCCATTTTGTGACTTTCCACAAATATCAACAGTATGGAAAAACAGAAAACATTGTTCCAAATATAGTTCTATTTTCATCTGCAAAGCAGCTTAGAAAGCATTAAAAAAAAAAAAAAAGCAGCAGCCAGGAGCTTATCTTTTGGCACATTTGTGTTCAATTCGGCCAAACTCATTTAGCTATAAACATTTCAATCAGAAATGATCATTTGCACTCCTATGCAAGCCTGCATTTTTTCTTATTTGTTTAAACCATCTCGCCTTAACTTAGGGCTCCCCTATCTTAATGCTTGTTAATGGCTTTACTGGTAGAAATTCTTGTTACGGGGACTGACTCAGAAAGAACATTTATGACCCTGAAAATGAAATAAGCTGAATAAATATTTAATTCCCTACTATGTTTAACAAGTTCTGGCCATTAGAAAATCACATTTAAAAATGTAAAGGATGAGGGTTTTTTGCAAGCATTTACCAAAGTTTCTTTTTAAAACATCACTAAGGAAGTTTCTATAGTAAAATATAACATCAAACATAAAATGTTGAATAATTACTCATTCCAAAGGATTTGGAAGAAGCAAAAAAAAAAAAAATACTTTTCTTTGCTTCCTTGTGGTGGATTACATTTTCTTCATACATTATTAATGAAGTTAAACTACTAGTAACATGCCAAATGTGCTGCATAGGAGATTTGTGCCTAATCCAGCACAAAACAGGCCCAGTCACATAATGATAGAAAAAAGAACAAATGTCAACAGTTTCACACTGGGACTAGATTAAGCAGACCGTACTTACTGATTTCTTACGCAGGGATTATCTCACTTTTAGTGCTATGAGAAGGAAGGCCACACTTCTCTTATATTAGCACAGAATTGCACCTGAGGAAAAAAAAATTGGAGAAAAAAAGACTTCATCCTCGCTCCCACTCAGTCCCATGACCAGGGAACCTTGATTTATTAAATACCACAGACTTAAGCCATTGTTTGGATAATGGGCTACATAAAAATGTCTAATAGTGATATACAAGTATTAATACCTCAGAGATCAAATATAATATTGCTTCTCATTGAACTCTGATTAGATCGTGCTTAAAATAACTGGTGTTTACTGTTTACCCTTCTACTTGCTAGGTTTGAAAAGCCCCACAGCTTAGGTCACGGCTGGATTCCTTACAGGCAATATTAATGTTGAAACAGTTTAAGGAGGTTTTTTTTTCCTCTTTAATCTTTGGAGGCGAAGGCTTGCAGCCCTTACGTAAGCAAGCCCCATTGATTTCAGTGAGTTTAGCAGTTGCATAAATACCACAGGAGCTGCCTCCCACTCTCCATTATTCGTCTTGCGCCAACGGGGTGTGTTCATTGAAAGTGTAGTGTTCAGAATTTCAACGATACATGTAGACAAAAAAAAACTGTTATCCATATTTAGATTATGTGCCATTAAGGTAAGTATGCAAAAAATATATTTATTTATTCATCTATTTATACTTCAAAATGCAGACATTTCTGGGACCTCAAAAATGACAGTGACTGGCATCCAGTCCAAGAAATGACACCATCATATGAATGACAACAGAATCTTCCAAAGTTTCCATATTAAATCATTTCCCACATGCATCTTTTTAGAAACTTCATCCTTAGAAAATGTTTCAAGGAATTTTTTGAGAAACTTTATCTTAAGACCGACTTCAGTTTGGCTCATAAACGATTTGTTAATTTACCTTGGCTCCTACTTCAACTACTTAGACTAGTGGCTAAGAAGCCAATCATTCAGTTAATAGATGAAACATTTCATCATTAAGGGAGTTTTGCTTCATGGAACCAAACAGGGGTTTGTCATGTTTTTCATAGGCAATTTTGAAGTTACTCTTTAGAGAATTATGGCAGCAAATAAAAAAGCAAAAGAAGCCAAAGAGAAAGGTAGGGCCATATTGGTTGACATACTAATAAGGCAGCTAGAATTCATTACCATTTCTAACATCGAAAACCCAGGAAGAAGAGAATTGTTTCCACCTTTTAAAAAGTGCCAGAGAGAAACATTTCTGCGTTAACCCTCTTTTCCCTAGACTTTTTTTCTCCACTAGTTTTCATGAAACATTTCCAACATGAACCTTTTTTTTTTTGGTAGTTCATAATTCTACCTATTCCCTGGGCAAGTACCTATATTCATTTTAAAAGACAAAGTTCACAAACCTTGCTTAAAAAAGAAAAAGCTACCTGTGGCACACCTTGAACCCTACGTTACAAAGGGGTAGACACAGACATATCTGTTCAGAACCATAGCCATCTTCCCAGTTGGAGAACATAACCATGTTACATATGGCACGTACATCTGACAACACAATTGAGTAAGTATCATTGGTCCTTTCTACCAATGAGCATTCTGTGTGACTATCTGTATCATGCTGCAATAAAGTAGAGACACAGCGCCCTTGAGCCCATGTCTTTCAGCTATAAATCTAATATCATTCACGTCACACTGAAACAATCATTCTGTTAGTGCTCATCCTCATTTGCCATATTTAAAAATAAGCAAATGAAAGTTTTCAGGTGCCAGGTCTGTGGTGCAGTGGGTTAAGCCTCTGCTGGAAATGCCAGCATCCCACATGGGTGCAGTTCAAGTCCTGGCTGCTTGACTTATGATACATCTCACTGCTAATGAGTCTGAGAAAGCAGGAGAAGATGACGTAAGTGCTGGGGCCCCTGTACTCACATAGGAAACCAAGATGAAGCTCCTGGCTCCTGGTTTCAACCTGGCCCAGTCCCAGCTGTTGCAGCATTTGGGGAGTGAACCAGCAGATGGAAAATCTCCTTCCTCTCTCTCTGTATCTCTTTCAGATAATAAATGTCTATTAAAAAATTTCAACAGGTAGCATAGAACTTTAGCATAAATTCCACTAATGTTTCAGTGTTTCCAAAAGGGAACCACAATGATGACTGCTAGTACTTAAAATGACTTTAGATAGTTACCAACTAATATTTTCAACTTAACTATTTAATATTTATTTTTCAAGATTACTTTTATATTGTAAAATATCATGGTTTACATTTATGCTTGCATTAAAATCCCATTCTATGGGTGTTATTTTAACTTTATTAAATGTGATGTCATCTTAAAAATTTTAATTAAATATCATCATAAATGACACAAGACTGAGGCTCAAATGTGCATATAAAATGAGAGTGACTGAGATCTGTGAAATACCAGTTATTAATGGCTTTCTGTGACCTGGAAAAGTACAATGAGAAACAAAACACAAATGATAGCTTCAGACATCTGCCATTTATGATAGTTGTCATGGATGTTGCAATGGAAATAAATAGCTCTATTAGAAAATAAAAAAAGATCTAAAGTGAATAATTTAAGCTTCCCTCTTAGGAAGCTAGAAAAAGAAAAGAAAATTAAATCCAAAATAAGCAGAAGCAGAGAAATGACAAAATTCAAGCAGAAATCAGTGAAATTGAAAACAGGAAAATAATAGAGAACATCAGTGTAACCAAGATCTAGTTCTTTTAAAAGATCAAGAAAGTTGATAGATCTCTAACCAGCCTAAGAAAAAGAGGAAAGACTTAAATTCTTAACATTGGAAATGAAAGCAAGGGCTGGCACTGTGGTGTAGGTTAAACCTCTGCCTGCAGTGCTAGCATCCCATATGGGCACCAGTTTGAGTTCCTGTTGCTCCACTTCTAATCCAGCTCCCTGTTAATGCACCTGGGAAAGCAATGGAAGATAACCCATGTACTTGGGCCCCTGCACGCACTTGAGCAATCCAGAAGAAGTTCCTGGCTCCTGGCTTCAGCCTGGCCCAGCCAGGCCATTGTGGCCATTTGGGAAGTGAACTGGCAGATGGAAGAGTGTCTCTCTCTCTCTCTCTCTCTCTCTCTCTCTCTCTCTTTCTCTCTATGTATCTCTGATTTTCAAACAAATAAATAAATCTTAAAAACAAAAAAAAGAAAGGAAAATAAGGTCTTTATTACAAATTCCATGAACACAGAAATGATAAAAAAGTACAAATAACAACCTACAAATTTGATAACTTAGATAGAAAATATAAAATTTGAGGTACATGGGGAAATAGTCTGAAAATATTCGTATTTCAAAATTTCAAAAATTGAAGCAATAATTAATAACCTGCCAAGACAGAAAGCTCGGGCTCAGTTGATTTCCCTGGTGAATTCTACCAAGTATTTTAAAGATAAATTATAAAAATTTTCTACAATCTCTTCCTGAAAATAGAAAAAATGCTTCCTCATACATTTTTGGAGACCAGCATTAGTCAAATACCAAAATAGACAATAAACATTACAAGAAAGGAAAACTATAAACCAATTTATCTCATGGATGTGGTTGTAAAAATCCTCAACAAAATATTAACAAATTGTATCCAGCAAATTTTAAAATGAATCATTTACTATGATCAAAAGGGATTTGCTCTTAGGTAAGCAACATTCAAAAATGAATTAATCATATCAACAGAATATGTCTTAAAGTCTTATGATAACATCAATATATGCAATAAAAGCATTTGACAAAATCTAACATTCACTCACAACAAAAATCCTCAGGGACTTAGGAATTAAGGCGAGCTTCCTCAATGTGACTTTTTAAAAATCTACAAAATCTACAACTAACAAAATTCTCAGTGGTGAGAAATGAGATGTTTTTCCCCTAAGATCAAGAACAAGAGAAGCATGCCCCCTCTTACCACTCCTAGTAAACATTTTATTGGAAGTCTTAGCTAAAGAAATAAGGCAACAAAAGGAAATTAAAGTGTAAAGATTTGGAAGGAAAAAAAATTAAGAGTGCTCACCAATATTTCTGGTACTGTGTTTTCTGTGCATTCAAGAATTCTACATTTTTCTATCAATTTAAAGATAGCTTGCTTTGACCAGTGAAACATGAGGAGAGGGCTGTGTCTCAGTTCCAGGCAGAAGCATTTAAGAGCTCATGTGTGACTACTCATGTTTTCTCCCCTGCTGCGGCAATTGTGAAAGCATTGCTGAGAAGGAGGTGTCCCAGGTAGTCTAAAAAGTTGAGCTGACACAGGCAGCACAGCTAAGCTGTTAAGCTTTAGTGGGCTGTTTGGCTACCACAGCATACTCTGCTCACCTAATCCATATATGTCTGAATACATGTAATCAACATAGGAGCAGCTTCAGCTACTCTCATGGTTTATGGAATAATAGGAGAGGAAAAAAAGGGAAATGTCTTCTAAAGGTTGAAAGGTTGTAAGATTTCCTTGAGAGGGGACTTTTCTGAGGAATGGATCAGGACGTCAAAGGTCATAGAATGAGAAGGAACAGTCAGGTAGAAGAAATCGTTGTGACTAAATTCCCAGAGGGTAAAATAAAGCTCTAAAGGGGCTGCATGCTATGTAAAGTGGGGGATGAGAGCCTGTATTAGTAGAGGCTAACCTTAGAAATAGGAAACATGGCTGGATTGGCAAAGACCACAAACCACAAAAAGACAAATATCATATGTTTTCTCTAATGTGTAGTAGCTAACACATAGCGTACAAAAAATGTAATGTATATGAATGAAATTGCCATCCTGAGATTTGTTTATTGTTTATAGCTTTTGTCTATACTCCTGAGGAACCCTGCTCATTTTACTTTCTACTTGTTGAATCATTTATGTAGTAGAGGATTAACCTTGTGATTATAAAGTAAATTGAAAGTATGTTATCACAAAAATCAAAGAAAATAAGAAAGGAAGGAGGAGGGAGAGTGTTGGAGGGTGGGAAGTATCACTATGTTCTTAAAACCGTATATATGAAATACATGAATTCTGTTCTCTTTATATAAATAAATAAATACACTTATTTTTGTTTAAAAAAAAAAAAAGCCAAATAGCAAATCCAGACTCCTGGACTTGATTCTCTGAGAGGACCTGGGAGATTTTTCAGCTCAGAGTTATTAGGTTCAGGTCAAGCTCACAGAGGCGCACTAAAGACAAGGACGTACTCAGTCTGCCATTTTATGGTTAAAACGAAATAAAGAGTGAAACTAGGACACTGTCAGAGATGATGAGAATGAACCACTGAATATGAGGAACATTTTTATGGTCTGTTTGACAAAACACAATAGCTAATTAGTTGTGGGAAAATAAAACAGAGAGGGTTTGAAGAAAAAGAATAATTGAGTGTGTTTCAATCAAACCAAAGAACACTGGAGGGGAGGCTTTGAGGAATGAATGAGTTGTGTTATAGGACTTGACTTCGAATGCTGCAAAGGCCTGCTCTGGGTCTGGCCATGATGATGGTATCAAAGTGAACAGATGCACAGTACTCACCCCTTCTTTCAGGGGAAAGAGCCAGTTTGATTAGGACATAGCTTAATTTGTGCTGAGCTCCAAGATGATACAATAGGGTGGTAGTTCATAAAAATTATATAATCTTAATCAAAAGAAATTATAGTTTCACACCCCTGTGCTTTTATCAACTGAGTCATATTAATATTGGCTGACCTTGGGACAGGCATTGCTATTCACTGTGAGGCCACTGCAACCCAAGTGTGATTCAAGCCCCACTCATCCACTTCTCATCCAGCTTCCTGCTACTGAATCCTGGGAGGTGGGAAATGATAACTCAAACGTTTGGGTCTCTGCCACCCACATGAGAGATCCATGTGGACTTTCAGGCTTCTGGCCTCAGCCTGGGCCAGCATCACTTGTTGCAGATATTTGGGAAGTAAACTAGCAGATGGAAGATCTCTCTCTGTCTCTCTCTCTCTCTCTCTCTCTCTCTCTCTGCCTTTCCACCATTCAAGTATATAAAAATAAGTAAGCAAACATTTAAAAATAATTTTATATAGTATATATTTAGTGTATATATATATATATACACACACACACACACACACACACACATATATATGATGACCCAAAGTCACTTAACATACATTGTATGGCTCTCTTTCTTTAGCTGATATGATATTTACATATATTTGTATTGTACAGTATGATAATCTTACTTTTGAAATACTTAGAATTGATATGAACAGAAGTGAATATTTGAGGAAGAGCACACAACATTTCTTGGGATTAAAAATAAGTTAAAATTTGTCTAAACTCTGATTCAAATCCTTCAGTATAATGATCTTACACATTTAGAAGAAAGTAACATCAGACAGTTTTTGAAAATATGCATTACTATGTAAACAGGTGAAAAAGAGCACACTTGAAAAAATTAAAAGCAACAACAGATTATCTGACAAATGATCACAGGTTTATGACTGCAACAGAGCCACTGAGGTGCATTTTCAGAAACTCAGACCTCTAATTTCCACACCCTCTACAGAACAATAACAACGGACAAAGAATGGCAAATACGTGAAGGTTCTCACTGCGTGTGATTTCTCAGTCTGTAGATCAGGTCTTCAAGACACCTTTGTACCTTCACAAACCAGTGCTGTAAGCAAAATGGAATTTCTCTTATCCTGTGCTCTGCCTCCCAAATGTCTAAGCCAGACGCTGTTGCTACAGAGTCTTCCTCTGTTGCTACAGAGTCTTCCTCCCGGCTTGAAGTCAAATCCCCCCAAAGCATTTAAAATCAAAACCTTGGTTGGTATTTACTCCTAGGGATACTTGCCTTTGAATAGGAGTCTCAAAGTCCAAGAGATAAGTGCTGCAACTACTCTTAGGCTATTGCATTAACTGCAAGTGTCAGGAAAGGGATCCGTTGTCTTTTTGGGAGATTATTTCTTATTTGGATTCCCTATCAAGTTGCTTAGCATGCAATAGCTGCTCATCGAATAATAATGAAATACAGAAACTGATTAATCTCTAATAACTTAAATTTGAGTAAACCGCCAGGGATATTTGAGGTTCTGAAGGGGCTGCCTCTTGTTCCTCAAACCATGCCAAATGAACACTGCTACAGTCTGGAGTTTATGTCCCTCCAAAATTCATATGTTGGAAATTAGTTCCCAATTTAATGATGGTAGGAGGCAGAGGCCTTGAGAGGTGAGTAGGTGGTAGGTACAGATCTCCGATGAACAGGATTGGTGCCCTAGCAAAAGAGGCCCAAGGGTGTGTGTTTGTCCTGTCTCCAACATGAGGATGAAATGAGACAGTGATCATCCAAGAACCAGGCTATGGGCTCTCATCAGACACTCAACCTGCAAGTACCTTGATTTTGGACTTCGCAGCCACTAGAACTATAAAAAGAAATGTTTGTTGTTTAAGTCTCCAAGTCTGGAATTCTATGTTTTTAAAGATTTATTTTATTTATTTGAAAGTCAGAGTTACACAGAGAGAGGAGAGGCAGAGAGAGAGAGGTCTTCCATCGGATGGTTCACTCCCCAGTTGGCCGCAACAGCCGGAGCTGCACTGCTCCGAAGCCAGGAGCCAGGAGCTTCTTCCAGGTCTTCCACATAGGTGCAGAGACCCAAGGACTTGGGTCATCTTCTACTGCTATCCCAGGCCATAGCAGAGAGCTCAATCAGAAGAGGAGCAGCGGGGACTAGAACTGGCGCCCATATGGGATGCCAGCGCTTCAGGCCAGGGCTTTAACCCACTGCGCCACAGCGCTGGCCCCTGGAATTCTATTTTTTTTATTATTTTCAATTATTTCTCATTTTATTTGAGACAGAGAAGCATCTTCCATCTGCTGATTCATTATCCAAAGCCTGCAACAGCTAGGACTGGACCAGATCAAAGTCAGGAGCCTAGAACTCAATTCAGGTCTTCCACATGGATGGCAGGGACCCAAGTAATTGAACTATCACCACTGTCTTCCAAGGTACACATTGTCAGAGGTCTGGAAACAGGAGCAAAGCCCAAACTCAAATCCAAGATCTTTGATATGTGATGTGGGCATCCCTCACTGGGGCTTAACCACTGTGCCAAACACCTGTCCCTGTGGGATTCTTTTATAGCAGCCCAAACTAACACAGACACCCTATTCAAATGTCCAGCTTGGACTGTGAACGTGAACTCGTGGTATCAGCAGGGTATCACTAACACAAACTCACTACTACCAAACAAAGAAATTCAACATCAAAATAAATCAGAGAAAGAGTACAACAATAAAATGATCTGTGGGAAACAGGAATGAATAAATTGCCATTAAGAAAGAAAAAGGGAAATAAGAGAGAAAGAAAGGAAGAAAAACGTTAAGTTCCCTGTGTTTAGTTTAAAGACAGATTTTCAGTTGTGGTCAGAGCTATATACAGAGTTGCCCTTTGATGATTCTGCAAGAATGCTATTTCCTGTGTCTGTGAAAGTGGCCAGAGAGATACACTCCACAGACTTCTACACACTGGTATCCTGCTTCTGAGTGAAGACTGCCTCCAGTGCCCCATGCTCTGCTGTCTTGGAAACCTAACCTTAAACTTCTCATTTAACATAGGCTTTTTGCTCAAGATAAATATCCATGGGAAACAACAATAGCTAGAGTATCTAGTTTCTGCACCCAGAAAAGGTCAGCGGTTATTTATTTCCATGCCGTGATGATATTATGGTGTTTATAACTTAAATATGCTTCAAAGTGTACTCTTACCTTCTCCACTTACAACTGGATTTTAGTCCACGACATTGTAATTGTACCAAACCCTGAATGACCATTCCCATTATGAGACTGATGCAAATGCAATGAACATAATTTCAATGGTGCTTGGAGGATGATTATTTCCAAAATAGTTTACAGTGTCATTCTGACAGTATCTGCTAACAAAACCATGATGAATTAGTTTTGCTGTTAAAACATACACTTTACAATGTGCTTTCTTTATGGCATGCCATTTTTTTAAAGATTTATTTATTTATTTGAAAGGCAGAGTTGCAGAGTGAGAGAGACAGAGAGAGATCTTCCATCCTCTGGTTCTCTCCCTAAATGGTTGCAACGCTCAGAGATGGATCCACCCGAAGCCAGGAGCTAGGAGTTTCTTCTGGGTTTCCACATGGGTGCAGGGTCCCAAGCACTTGGGCCATCTTCCACTGTTCTCTCAGGCACATTAGCAGGAAGCTGCATCAAAAGTGGAGCAACCAGGACTTGAATCAGCACCCATGTGGGATGCTGGTGCCACAAATAGTGGTCTTACCTGCAATGCCACAGCTCCAGCCCTCTAATTTCCCTTTGAAATTAGTTTTTGCTTTGAGTGCTTTCAAGAGTGTTGGATCTGACAGCCTTAGCTAACTCTATCATTGTACTAATAAAGTCAAAGTCAATCTTCAACTCATTTCTCATGTAGTCCTATTAACTTTGATCCATTCTGTTATCCAAGGTCCCAGTTAAGCTTCTGAGGACCAAGAAATAATAAATAGATCATCAGCCAGCATCATCAAAAAGCAAGTTTTATATTTTATGTGAGGAGTATTTATGGAATCAAATGAATATATTTCATTGTATATGAAATTGGATTCATCTGAATATGTGATCTATTCATTACTTCATAGGAGTCATCAAGAGTAGACTCCTTGTGGAAAGGATTAATGCCAAGTAGGACTGACCAGTCCTTTCACAAATGGACATCAAAAAGTACAAAATTCAAAACATAATTATTAGCCAAACATAAACATACAGAAATAGATATAACTTGATAAACTCCATTGTTTTATTAATCTTAGGGTATTTTATAGTTTTTCTATTAATTGCAGTCTGGCTATATGCTTCTCATGCCATCTTTGATGTCTTCAACTCTATAAACTTAGGGAATACAACTTCTTTTAAATTTTACCTTGAATATCATAAATTCAATAAAGTAAGAATGGTGTCAAATAATGTTGGTTACATAAGGGTAAGTTAAAGGATGATATATAATAGTTTTTCCTCAAAATAATTTCATACTGATGATTCACAATTAACTTCACATGATATCTCTAAAAATTTTCATTTCATTAATTATGCATTGTTGTGTTATAAACAGAAAGATACAACTATTTGTATCTATCTTATTGTATCTAATTTCACGTAGAAAGATAGTTCTAGATAGTGTGGAGAGATAATGAGGGAGGAGGAAGGCAAGAAGGGCAAAGGAGAGGCTGGCTGGAGTCTATTCAGTTAGGACAACAGTAAATGGTAGCATCCTGGATTGATGCTGGAGTGACATCAATGTAGACAGAGCGAATGGCAGGAAGATGAGTGAGAAATGTCGCCGGCAGGGAGTCCCTGGACCCTGGGCAAGAGCAGTTACAGTTGAGTAGCAGTGGTAAAACCAGATTGGAGCATAATGAGATGAAGATGAGGAAGTAGAAACAAAGTGTACAGATGACTCTGTTAAAATGTTTGTTCATACAATGAGGCACAGGGAAATATGTGGCATCTAAAGAGGTTTTGCTTGCTTGTTTTGTTTGAGTTTTAGGATAAAATGGCTGGGAGAGTTAGTGCTGCCCCAGTCTTCCCACTGTATTCATTTCCAGTTTCTGGATCTGTTCCACACTCACAACTGTTCAGTGGATACACAAGCAGAGTACTTCCAAGAATAAACCTAAGACCTTCATCTCCCCGATCTTCTCAATGGAAGATCTTTCCCTAATAGAATATTTGGGTAATCGAAAAAAAATAAAACTTATCTAACAAAATGTTAAATAGAAAAACAGTTTACTTATACTAGAGAATTTTCTCCTCAAAATAAAATGTCTTCCCACCATATTTCAGGTTATAGGTAGACCAACAAGTTAAAAAACTAATAATAAAGTCTTTATTTTAGTCAGATGCTCTGTATTCATTTGCAAGGGCTGTCAGAATAATGTACTGCAAACTGGGCATCCTTAGCAATTCATTGGCTCACAGCCTGAAAGCTAAAAGTTCAAGATCAAGGTGTCAGTAGGACTGGAGCCTTCAGAGGGATGTGAGGGAGAATCTGCTCCACATCTCTTTGCAGCATTCGCAGACCACCAGCTCTGCCTTCACATTCGCATGGTATTTTCCCTGTGAGTGTGCGTCTGTCTCTAACCAAATACTGCCTTTTGCAGGCACACTAATCCTAATGAAATAAGGAGCGCCCTGGAAACCTCATTTTAAATTGACTGCTTTTGAAACACCCTGCTTAAAAATAAGTTTACATCCTGAGAGGCTGGGAGCAACAAATTCAGTCTTTCTAGGAGGACACAATTCAACCCATCAGATGAACTACAGCAAAAACAGCCTTTCCTGTTCTTAGTAAAAAGAGTAAGATCAGGCTGGCGCCGCAGCTCACTTGGCTAATCCTCCACTTGCAGCGCCGGCACCCCGGGTTCTAGTCCCGGTCAAGGCGCCAGATTCTGTCCCAGTTGCTCCTCTTCCAGTCCAGCTCTCTGCAGTGGAGGATGACCCGGGTGCTGAGCCCTGCACCCACGTGTGAGACCGGGGGAAAACACCTGGCTCCTGGCTCAAGATCAGCGCGGTACGCTGGCTGTAGCAGCCATTTGGGGGGTGAATCGGCAGAAAAAGGACCTTTCTCTCTGTCTCTCTCTCTCTTTCACTGTCTAACTCTGCCTATCAAAAAAAAAAGTAAGATCACTGTGTGTGACACATGCCTTTAAATTCACTGCATTTGCTCAGAT
Source organism: Oryctolagus cuniculus (assembly GCF_051225735.1). NCBI lineage: Eukaryota > Metazoa > Chordata > Mammalia > Lagomorpha > Leporidae > Oryctolagus > Oryctolagus cuniculus. Next base: position 83,761,637 of record NC_142874.1, read on the forward strand.
TCTTTTTGTTTTTTTTTAAAGTTTTTTTTATTTTATTTTATTTGAAAAGCAGAGTGACAGAGGGATAGATATACGGAGACAGACAGAGGTCTCCCATCCACTGGTGTCCTCCCCAAATAGCCAGAGCTGGACCAGGCTGAAGTCAGAGGCAAGGGCTTCTTCCAAGTGCCCCACATGGGTGCAGGGATGCAAACACTTGGCCCATCTTCCTCTGCTTTTCAAGGCACATTAGCAAGGAGCTGGACTGGAAGTGCAGTAGCCGAAATTAAAAGGTAAAATAAACCTCTTAAATTAATTTAATTTGTTTTCTAAGATAATAACATACAAACTCCTGCCCTCTCCTTCTCACAGAAGGATGCAAAATGCAGTAACAGTCAAAGTAGAATATTTAAATTAATACAAGTAAGATGTTGAGACAGAAGGAATTGTAAAAGTAAATTTCAGCTGGTAATACCCACAACTACCAGCATGTTTACAGTAGATAAAAATTTAAAACAAAACAAACTATCTGATCAAACCCACAACTAACTGAAGTTTTCATCTTATTCAGTTGTGAATAAAATAACAGTCACTGTTTTATCCAACAGAGCAGTAGAATTAACCAGTGGAATCGTCAGAATGATCTGCCTAATCTGTGCAACTCAAGAACAGTTTTCTGTTGAAAGGAGGTAAGTTTTCCAAACTCAGTTCTTTTCCATCTATTAAAAACTGCTCCAGCTAATGTCTTGACAGTCTAGTTTTCTCCACATGTGTTCTCCATGCTGTCATCCTAGAGCCATTTATGGGTATAACCTTTGGAAAACTCTATAGTTTCAAAAAGGCATTTAAAGCCTTGAGGATACATGTCAGTTATTTTCACTCTTTCATTTTTTCTTGTTTGCATCAATATATCCATTGAACCAACTGGACTCAATGACCTTAAATGTTCTATTGGGCTTACATTGCACTTTCCAAAACAGTGCTGTACCATATGAAAAAATACATCAGAGTTAGTCAATAAATTTCGATGAGGAGTCATTCGAATAAAATACAGACTTTGTGGTTTTTATTCTAATGAATCCTTATTCTTTGGCTTTTCCAGCTGCTCATTTTGGGGTATATAGATCACATGGTGACCAAGGCTCCACGTGCAGCACCTTAATCTCACAAGCTACTTGCCAGAGCACACTGAATACTCGATACAAGTTTGCATTTCTGGGATTTGCCATTAGTTTCTGGTATTCTTTTTCACTAATAAACATATTTGTTTCTACTCGTCCATGCCTACATATAGAAGTGTAAGAATATAGGTCATATAAAAGTTTCCAAAGTGCCCTTCTGTCATTTTTAATTGATAAGATTCCAATTATTTTTAAGGGAAGACCTGCTGACCAAGGAAGTGCCTTAATTCCCAAATTCTGAAAAAGCACATGTGAAACCACCATGAGTGGCCTTACTAGGCCACACTTTCCAGGATCCATTTTAAAGAAGTCACGGTGGACTACTTCTAGTTTTGCATCCAGATTCTTTCCTAAGGACTCAGCAAGGAGGAATTCTGGTTTCTACCAATGTCTTTAGGGGAGAATGAGACTGAGAGGAGGGCAGGAGACAGCAAATAGTTGTTAGTTCTGAGGCTGTTTCCAGGGGCTTCCAGTGTCCTTTACTTCGAGGTACTCAGTATTCCAAAGTGCCATGCTACAGGATATTGTTTCCTTAGCTCCAACAACAGCTAGACCTTCAAATGAGGAATGAAGTTTCTGTCACTTTCAAGGGCAACCAGTTTGGCACCAGTTTCAAATAACGCCTGAGTCAGGACTCCAGGACCTGGATTGTACTCTAGGAAGAGAGGGCAAGGGTCTTTTTGATTGCCCGGCGGGAGCTGCACCAAGGTCTCAGCCGATCTCCGATGGCTTATGTAACGCTTAGGCTCCAAGCGGTGCTTCCACACCCACCAAGACGATCCCCGAACTCAGGAGAGGGCAACAGCTGCAAGGAAGAATCAGACAAGCCACGGCGAGGCAGGTCTCCACGCACCGTCGTTCGGGGTCCTCAAAATGCAAAAGCGACCCATGCCGGCCAGGCTGAAGGCACCAAGGGCAAAGGAAGCCCTGCTGCTGGGACCTATATCGTCCCTCCAAGGTGCCCCCTCTTATGACCCAGGGTCACTATTTTGGTGAACCCCATAAAAGGCATCCCATGTTCAACATCTTCGCGCTGCAGACCAGACCTGGTGGAAGTAAACACCAGCAACTGCCTCCCACAGTTCTTTCGCAAACAGATGTGCATGTTAGGAACTGCAGAAAGGGTACTGTAGGGAGAAACTCTCACAGCTGCCCTAGATCATTTGTGTACCTAGAAATTCAGAGTAGCGTGATAATCTTCATTTTGTGAATGATAATTTACAATGTTTCCCTAAAATATGGACAATATATAGGTATTCCACTTTTCTAGTAACATATATGAGTAGTTATATGGAATAAAGGACTTTATAGAATCTTACAGCGTTAAATAGCAAATGTCAGTTTCAGTCTTAGGACTTGTGAAACAAATGTTACAAATGTTGACTCTTGCATAGAAAAGAAGGAATCAAATTTTTGATCTTTCTTAAATATTTTATATATTAACATATTAAGATTTGAAAGCAATTTAAATAACAATAAAGTACTTGAAATAATTCATTAGGTCATATTGAAAACTTTTATGTTTTATCAAAATCAAGAATTGCACTTCACTTCTTTTTTGCAACAAAGAGTAGTCTGAATTCTCAAATTCATCCATGAGAAGTAGATTGCCTGAAAGAAAAGATTTCAGATCCCTAACGAATACAATTATTTTAATTTACCTGATTATTTTTAAAGGAGAGGAATACTTATAAATGTGTAATTTTGTTTAAAAAAAAACCTAGAAAGAAAAGAAGTACATAAAAATATCCAAAGAGCAAATCTGCTGACAACAAAGCCCATCTCCAGCCCTACATGACACTGACACATTGAAATATCTGAAGAATGCTCCCATCCTTGTGCAGCAAAATAACTGTACTTTTGCTCACAAAGCATTTTTACCAAGGCCCTAGTACCAACACAAAATACAGATTATGAAATTGCCCTTTATATCCTGTTCTGTTTATTTAATATTAATTGTTCAATCAATTAATTCATCTTTTTTTTAAGTTTACTCATATTTGATAGACAAAGCAACAGAGTGTGTGGGGGAGGGCGGGGAGGAGAAACAGAGAGAGAGAGAGATCTTCCATCTACTGGTTCACTCCCTAAATGGCTGCAACAGCCAAGACTGGGCCAGACAGAAGCCCAGAGCCATGAACTCCATCTGAATCTCCCACACGGGTGGCAGGCATGCACTTGCTTGATCCATCATCTGTTGTCTCCCAAGATGCAGATTAGCAAGAAATTGGATAGGAAATGGAGGCAGCCCTCAAACCCAGCACTCTGATGTGGCATGTGGGCATTGTCCACAAGAGGCAACTGAACCCACTGCACCACAACACCCACCCATAACCGCTCAATTTAAAAATCATTAGAAGGGGGGCTGATGCTGTGGTGTAGTGGATTAAGCCTCTGCCTGCCAGTATCTCATATGCTCACCCGTTCCAGTGGCTGCTCCACTTCTGATTCAGCTCTCTGCCATGGCCTGGGAAAGCAACAGAAGATGGCCCAAGTATTTGGGTCCCTGCACCCACATAGGTGGTCTGGAAAAAGCTCCTGTCTCCTGGCTTCAGATCAGCTCAGCTCCGGCCTTGCTGCTATTTGGGGAGTGAACCAGCAGATGGAAGACCTCTCTCTCTGTCTCTCTCTCTCTCTCTCTCTCTCTCTCCCCTCCAGTGTGCGAGACCCAGAAGAGAGGCTCCTGGCTCCTGGCTTCAGATTGCGCAGCTCCAGCCGTTGTGGCCAAATGGAGAGTGAACCAATGGATAGAAGACCTCTCTCTTGCTCTGCCTCTCCTTTCTCTCTGTGTGTAACTCTTTCAATTAATAAATAAATCTTAAAAAAGAAATCTCTTTAAAAAATCATTAAAGGGGGAGGCTGGCGCTGTGGTGTAGCTGGTAAAGCTGCCACCTGCAGTGCCGGTATCCCATATGGGCACCAGTTCAAGACCCGGATGCTCCACTTCTGATCCAGCTCTCTGCTATGGCCTGGGAAAGCAGTGAAAGATGGTCTAGGAGCTTGGGTCCCTGCACCCATGTGGGAGATCCAGAAGAACCTCCTGGCTCCTGGCTTTGGATCGGCACAGCTCCAGCCGTTGTGGCCATCTGGGGAGTGAACCAGTGGATGGAAGACCTCTCTCTCTCTCTCTCTCTCTCTCTCTCTGCCTCTCCTCTCTCTGTGTAACTGTGACTTTCAAGTAAAATAAATAAATCTTTAAAAAATCATTAAAAGAAAATACAGGAAAACATCTATGAAACTTGTGGCTTTTAAAAAAACATGAGTGCTGGCCGGCGCTGTGGCTCACTAGGCTAATCCTCTGCCTGCGGCGCCAGCAATCCAGGTTCTAGTCCCATTCGGGGCACCGGATTCTGTCCTGGTTGCTCCTCTTCCAGTCCAGCTCTCTGCTGTGGCCCAGGAAGGCAGTGGAGGATGGCCCAAGTGCTTGGGCCCTGCACCCGCATGGGAGACCAGGAGGAAGCACCTGGCTCCTGGCTTCAGATTGTCGCGGTGCACCGGCCGTAGCGGCCACTTGGGAGGTGAACCAACAGAAGGAAGACCTTTCTCTCTCTCTCTAACTGTCTAACTCTGCCTGTCCAAAAAATAAAAAAATAAAAAAAAATGAGTGCTAAGTATGAGAGCACAGATGCTAAGCAGTACAATCACTTCCTTCCCCCCTCACTGCCCAAAGAAACCTTTTATTTAAGGAATACAGATTTCATGCATTTCATAAGTACAACTTTAAGAATATAATGATTCTTCCCACCATTCCCACGTTCACACCCACTCTCTCTTCCTTCTTCCTCCCCTCCTCCCTCTCCCATTCCCAGTTCCATTCTCCACTAAGATCCATTTTTATTAACTCTATACACAGAAGACCAACTCTACTCTAAGTAAAGAGTTCAACAATTTGCATGAAAAAAAAAAACTGTTCCTCAACAGTCAAGACAAGGGCTGTTCAAAGTCATTGCATCTTGAAGTTAATTTCACTTTTTTTTAGAAGCATAATTAACTTTAAGGAAGCACCCAAGAATAATATACCTTTTGCAAGCACTTAGACGTAATTATAATACAACTTTCTGAGGACAGAGGTCCTACATGGGAAGTTAGTTCACAGTGACTCCTGTTATTAATGTAATAATTAACACTCTTATGTATGGCATCAGTGATCACCACAGGCTCTTGACATGAGCTGCCTAGGCCATGGAAGCCTTTTGACAGAATGTGTGGAAACTCTGTCAGTATTTAGACAAGACCATAAGCAAAGTGAAAGTTCTCTCCTCCCTTCAGAGAAAAGTACCTCCTTCTTTGATAACCACTTCTTTCCACCATGGTCTCATCCACCAAGATCCTTCATGTAGAACATTTTTTGCCACATTGTCTTGGCTTTCCATGCCTAAATGCTCTTGTGGGCTTTTCAGCCAGACCAGAATGCCTTAAGGGCTGACTCTGAAGTCAGAGTGCTTTTTAAAGTGATTGTCATTCCATGAATCTACTGGAATCACATTTTTTTTTAAGATTTTTTTTATTTATTTGAAAGGCAGAGTTACAGAGAAGCAGATTGAGATCTTCCATCCACTGGTTCACTCCCCAAATGGTCAGAGCCAGCACTTCAGGTTGCTACACCACAGTGCCAGCCCCAGTGGAATCATTTTTACAAGCTTGTAGAAACCTGGGGTTTGGGCTTGAACTTTTCAGAAAGGTAGGGGGAAAAAGGATGAAATTTTTTCTCATGATAAAGTCCTTTTAAAGAATTCTTCATTAGGCAGAAAAGCTGTTTTGGGTCAGTCAAAAACCTTTCTACTTTCTCTTCCTCCGAAAAGGTAAAGTCCCAAATGAGGGCACATTGGTACCATGGCAGGAACTAAAAGGAAAGGGAGGATGGCCCTGAGAGTGTGGAAAGGGAAAAAGGGAAGAGCCCACTTACTTAATGGACTCCCTGGCACAGGCCTGTGAGGAGCTTCCTGTGATGAGAATGACAAAGGGAATATTGAGGTCTACTGTTTAGTTTTGGTTACTGTCTAAGCCACATGCTACCTCCCTTCATAACTTCAGACTTCAGTACAATTTTGGCATACACATGTGGATAGTGGCACTTTGGGGAATACAGAAACCAAGGTCTCCCTCATGGAACAATGAATGCAGAAAAGTGACAGTAGCTTGGAAGAGAGGATACAGAATGGAAGCTGAGAGCTCAGTAGAAATTCTTCGCTGGCTACAGGGAATCCCTTCTATTTCTTTTCTCTAAAATATTTATTTTACTTATTTGAAAGTCAGAGGGATGAAGAAGGGTGAAGAGAGAGAGAGAGAGAGAGACCTTCCATTTGCTGGTTCACTCCCCAGATGGCCACAACTGTCAAGGCTGGACCAGGCCTGAAGCCAAGAGCCAGGAGCTCCATCTGGGTCCCCCATTTAAGTGGCAGGGGCTCAAGCACTTTGGCCATCTTCCACTGCTTTCCCCAGGTGCATTAGCAGGTAGCTGGATCAAAAGCAGAGCAGCCAGGACTCAACCATCTGCTACAGGATGCCAGTGTCACAGTAGTGGCCGAACCAGCTGTCACAATGCCAGCCCCTCCTCTCATTCCTGAGATAGGGCCCAGTCCAATTTTATTTAAACCTGAAATGTGACTCCAGCACACTGGAGGACTGGAGGCAATGAGGCAACTTAACTTATCAAAGTGTAACAACTCTCCAATTTCTAATAAAACCAAATAGAGCCTAAATATATCTCATTGAATCTTTTTAACGATGCTTTAGAAATATAGAATGAGAAAAACTATACTTACAAGTAGTTTATGTGAAAAAGATTAAGATATTATAGATAATGAAAAGGCCAATCTTAGCTAAAAATGTTCCCTAAGAAAATAATGAATTCTTTATTGGTATTAATAGGAATGGTGTATCCAGAAGCAGTAAAAAGTCATCTTATTGAATCTCCCAAAGTGGCTCTGATCATATCTATGTTCAGTTCTTTAAAAAGAAATTGGCTAATGGGAGTAAAAACGGATGATGGCATTGAGAACGGGAATGAAACTGGGAGCCACATCAAATATGAAAAGTGAAAAAACTTCTTAATATTCACCTGAAAACAAAAATAAGTATTAAAAAAGATACAGCATTTACTCAAAACTGCAGTCATCAAAGCAAAGACTGTGGTAGGAAGAATAACAGTCTCCCAAAATGTCCACATCACTGTCCCAGAAACCTGGGCTCTTTGCAGATATGATTAAATTATCCTGAGATGGAGGTGATTGGCCTGGATCGCCCAGCTTGGCTCTGTGTGATTGCCAGAGTACTTCAAAGATGGAAGAGAAGAGACAAGATCAGAGCCGGAGAAGGAGATGTGACACAAGGAGAGGTCAGAGGGATGTGGAACCATGAACCAAGCCCTGTGAGTGACCTGAAAATGGTGGAAAGACAAGGAAACAGATTCTGTCCTAGATCCCTGCTGACCCAGTTTAAACTTCTGACTTCCAGAACTATAAGAAACTATTCCATTTGTGACAATATGTCTAGAGCAGCAGAAGAAAACCAGTACAAGGGTTGACTAAATAGTTGACTAAATAAAGGTTGACTAAATAGTGCTAAATAATCAGAGAGCAGGTAGATGGGAGATAATGGGATAAATTTCAGTTTAAGGCAGCAAAGTCCTGGTCCAACAGCACCAGGAGCAGGACAGTCGCCTGTGCCAGGCCTCACACATGGAGCTCAGTCACCTTCACTGAATGTCCCCAAGGCAGGGCAAGCCCTGGGGGCCAGCTGGACATGCCCACCATGCCTTGTCTCCCTGTAGTCCCTCCCAAAGATGTACGATATCAAATACTAAGGAAATGTTTTTAAGGTACAGGAATGACAGATTGAGGGAGAAGAAACAGTGCACAAGAGTTATCAGCATGTTTTCGGGAGACATACAGCAGATGAAGAGGTCACCAATGGTGTTTCAGTGGACTCACATGTTTGTGGGGCTATTGGGAGGCTTCTTCTCAATAGATATACTGAGAAGGAAGAAAACTAAATAGAAGATGCTTTTTATTCTAGAATATATTAATTCCAGAGGAAATATATTGTTTAAGAAAGATTACATAGCCACAGTATATTACTACTCACTGAAGAAAATCCACAATTACAATAAGGACAACGCTGATTAGTTATTTACTCGAAACTGTGGTAGAGCTTAACGGGAAAGCTGAGGGCAGTAGAAAAACGTCCTCAACTACTCACAGACAAGTCAATATTAGTGGCGTCTAAACAGATACCTCAGAAAATAGACACTCAGAAAATAGCTACCATTTAGAAATATTGAGCATACACTAGGATAAATAGCTAATGGTTTTAAAGAGGTTGCGTTTGGGCAGGAGAAATGGTATTATTTCTTTCAAGTGTTTCTTTACCTCTAGTTGCAAAGCAGAAAACAGGGACACAGTTCCAATCTGGGAAAATTTGTAGGACCAAAATACTATTGGGATTTGCTTCCTTAAATCTCAAAAACAACCAACCAAAATACACAGAAAAATGGTAGCTGAAGTACAGGTCTTTTAGGAAAAAGAAATAGAAATAAAAGGAACAGCATCAGAACAACATGCATATAGGTAAATTCATGCACACATGTGTATCTATGCATGCAAACAAAGAAAAAGAGAATTTATGGAGTTCTTGCTATTGTCAGATACAAAGGTAAGCGATTTATATGAGTATCCATATAATTATCTCAACAGCTCCTGTGAAACTGGAGTTGATATGGCCAGTTTATGGCTAAGGAAGCTTAGGTTAAACAGATTTATCCACAGCCACACGGTGAAGAAAGTGCAGATCTGGTCCAAAAACCCAAGTCTGTCTGACATCATAGCCCATGCCCTTAGTAATAATGATAGAAGAATCTAAGTTCCCTTTGGGAGATCTGAAAATCCAAATATGATAGAAAGACAGCCTTACCCATTATGCTGAGTGAAATAAGCCAGTCCCAAAGGGACAAATACCATATGTTCTCCCTGATTGGTGACAACTAACTGAGCACCAAAAAGGAAACCTGTTAAAGTGAAATGAACACTAAGAGAAATGGTGACTTGATCAGCCCTTACCCTGACTGTTGATGAACAACTTAATATGTTATCCCTCTTAGTATTTTTTTTGTTTATTTGTTCTACTTAATACTTTTGGTTGAATACTGTAATCAATACACAGTTATTCTCAAGTGTTGAAACTTAACTGAAAAGTGATTGCTGTTAAATATAAGAGTGGGAGTAAGAGAGGGAAGAGGTGTGCAATTCGGGACATGCTCAAGCTGACTTGCCCCAAATGGTAGAGTTAGAAACATACCAGGGGATTCCAATTCAATCCCATCAAGGTGGCATGTACCAATGCCATCTCACTAGTCCCAGTGATCAATTTCTGTTCACAATTGATCATAATGATAGGACTAAGAGCCAAAGGAAGCACATAAACAAGACTAGTGTCTGCAAATACTAGCTGATAGAATAAAAAAGAGAGAGAACGATCCAACATGGGAAGTGAGATACACAGCAGACCCATAGAATGGCAGATGTCCTAAACAGCACTCTGGCCTCAGAATCAGCCCTTAAGGCACGCAGATCTGGCTGAAAAGCCCATGAGAGTATTACAGGCATGGAAAGCCAAAACACTCTGGCAAAAAAAAAAAAAAACCTACATGAAAGATCTCCACGAGTGAGATCCCAGTGAAAAGAACAGGAACAGGTCATCAAAGAAGGAGGTACCTTTCTCTGAAGGGAGGAGAGAACTTCCACTTTGACTATGACCTTGTCTAAATATGATCAGAGTCAGTGAACTCAAAAGGCTTCCATAGCCTTGGCAACTCATGACAAGAGCCTAGGGTGATTACTGACGCCATAAACAAGAGTGTCAATTTGTTAAGTCAACAACAGGAGTCACTGTGCACTTACTCCTCATGTAGGATCTCTGTCCTTAATGTGCTGTACATTGAGATTTAATGCTATAACTAGTACTCAAACAGTATTTTTCACTTTGTGTTTCTATGGGGGTGCAAACTGTTGAAATCTTTACTTAATATATGCTAAACTGATCTTCTGTATATAAAGAGAATTGAAAATGAATCCTGATGTGAATGGAAGGGGGGAGGGAGAGGGAAATGGGAGGGTTGCGGGTGGGAGGGAAGTTATGGGGGGGGGAAGCCATTGTAATCCATAAGCTGTACTTTGGAAATTTATATTCATTAAATAAAAGTTAAAAAAAAAAAAAAGAAAGAAAGACAGCCTTACCAAGCAATGCAAGTATGACCAAGATCAGGAGCTTCAGAGCTAGGCTATAGTTGTAAGAAAACTACGATCCTTAGGGCAAATTAGGCACATGCCTGGAGGTTAGGGGATGACCTCTTGGAAGATCAGTGCAAGAAATGCAATAAATGATTTGGAGTAAAGTCCTCACTGGCAGACCAGACTACAGAGTATCAAAACTCAAAGTCAGAAATGGAGCTTTCAGTTCTACAGCTACTGACTTCCCACCAGGGAGACAAACATGAGTTTCCCAAGAGTTCTCCAATTACAAAATGCAGAGAGCTGGCTTTCCAGGAGTCTCTCTTAAAGAAGACGCCTGGGAAACTCAGGAAAGCACAGACTCTCAGAGGCAAGGAAGCCGACCTGCATCACAGGCACAGATTTTCCTCCAACATGCCAGGCATCTATCTGCCTTTCTCCAAGCTACTACGCAAACACCCCATTAAAAAAGACCCTTTCCAGTAAAGTCTATGGGCAATCACTTGTCTAGTTCCTATCAGAACAGTCAGAGGTCAGAGGAGTGCCCCCAGGAAAAAGTGGATGCAATATGACATTTTCAAACAGGTGGGATAAAAATGAGTAAAATATTGAAAAAAAAGCAAGGGAGCAGAAAGAAAAAGGAGATGGTGCTGCCGAATGCGGAGTTGAAGATGTGAGGAAAACTCATCACTGGATAGGTAGAGAGGTCTTTTATACTCACATGCTTTCTCAGGTACCTTATTTTGATTTAACATTTCCTTTGTCTCCTTTTTATTTTGCATGAGAGCAACATTAAAATTTCCTTGTTTTGCAATGAAGTAATACAAGAATTCCCTATTTATATAATATGTCTCCTTGAAGATTTACACCAATTCAATTTTATTACTTTTATTTCCCTTTAAATGTAATGATTAAGGTTGGCTGTTTCCTTCTTTCAGGTACTCTATTTTTATATTCTTCAAAGTTCTAAGGCAATACTGTGTAGGGTTTAAATCCTGAACAGTTTTGGGAGATAATAAATTCATAAAGGTTGAGGAATGTGAGATCAATATCTATCCTTGATCACTGACCACTTTCTTTGTAACTTAACTTTGGATGAAAATTCACCACTGCCCAATTCAAGAGATTTGAATACCATTTCTATTTTTAACACTATTCTTACTGCAAAGTACTGTAAAATAGAAAGGATCTTTAGGTAAAGAAAAGAGAACTAGATTTTCAGACATTCCAAGTTATATCCAAATCAATAAGTCTTTGTAATGCATTTGGGATTAAGTGATCTTTTGGCCAATGCATGCCTTTTGTAAAACATCAGTAATATGGAGAGATAGAAAATTCATGTGAAAGTTCAATACAATGATAGATATTTAAAACAAATCACATCTCTATATAGCTTTCTATTATGATTAAATCACCCATTTCTTATCTTAAATCTATCATTTATATGTCCTCAGAATGATTGACATTCCATTTTTATTTCCAAAAAGCAACTGAAACTAGGAGGTTCAAACTCTATCCAAGTATCTGAACTTCTCAAGGTCAGGAATCATCCTCCCTTGTCTTCATATTACTCAATCCTAGCTAAGCACCTGCAACCAAGTAAACATTCTCTTCTTTTTCTAACTTTTAAAATTTTTTCACTAACCAGTAATGTTTGTACATTTTTTGGGATTCAGTTCAATATTTCAACACATACATGCAATGCAAATGAATCAATCCAGGCAATTAAGTTTTCCATTTCCTTATCTTTTCATTGTGTTTGGAGTCTACCAGTTCTTTTCTTACAGTTTTTTTCTACAATATATAATATGTTATCATTAACTACAGTTGCCCCACTATGCTATGGAACACTAGAAGACATTACCCCTATTTAATTGTGGAACCAAGGAACTTTTCAATATATGATTGTTGAAATAAATGTAATTAGCAAAAATATTGAGTTATGAAATACTGACATCAAAAGGCAGCATCTCACTGATGTGCCTATTTCCTTAAAAGGCATGGAGACCATTTCAGCATTAACAAGCACACCTATCAACAGAGAACTTACTGTCAATAAAGAAGAGAAGCAAAATTAAGCTCTATAGCCTTTTATAACTCGTTCCTGAAAGCAAATTCTAGTTTTTTAATTAAGGAAAATAATAAAAGTCAATTTAATTAAAGAAAGCAAAATTACAAATGCATTTTACTTTGTGACTAGGTAAGTTTAACGTTAATAATACTGCGAACTACAACTTAAGGGGAAGCAGGCCTTGATACTGTGGTATAAGTGGCGACTTGAGATACTCACACCCTGTATGTAGTGCCTGACTTTCATTCCTGCTCCTCCACTTCCAATACAGCTTCCTGCTAATGTGCACCTTGGGAAGCAGCAAATGATGGATGAGGCACTTGAGTCCCTGCCACCAACCTACTTCAACCTGGTCCAGATCTGGCTGTCCCAGGCATTTAGGGAATGAACAAGCAGGTGGAATCTCTCTCTCTCTCTCTCCTTCCCTTTCAAATAAAATGAAAATAAATAAAATTTTTAAAAATTTATGGGCTGGGCCATCACTGTGGTGTAGTAGGTAAAGCTCTGTCTACAGTTGTTGGCATCCCATATGAGTTCCACTTCAGGTCCCAGCTGCTCCACTTCTGATCCAGCTCTCTGCTAAGGCCTGGGAAAGCAGTAGAAGATGGCTCAAGTCCTTGGGCCCCTGAACCCACGTGGGAGACCCAGAAGAAGCTCCTGGCTCCTGGCTTTGGATCAGCCCAGCTCTGACCATTGCAGCCATCTGCAGAAATGAACCAGCAGATGGAAGAACTCTCTCTCTATCTCTCTCTCTTTCCTCTGCCTCTCTGTGACTCTGCCTTTCAAATAACAAATAAATAAATCTTATTTAAAAGTAGTACATGACTACAGACACAAAGATCACTATCACTCTGATAAGACTTAAAAAAATTAGGGTAAACTTTAAATGAAAAACAAAAAGATACTGCAAGGTATCCAACATGTAACAAATCTTCCCAGTCAGATGAATCAATAATTCACAAGCTTTTATTGGGATTCCGCTCCCGGGCAAGGTTCACCAGTCCCAACAGAGCAGGGACCGGGGGAGTCACGTGTCAGAGGTTGGGAGGGCTCATAGACACAGGGTGTGGGGGTTAAAGGTTAAGGCAGGTCTGATCCTCATTGGTTGACCTTTAGGCACCCACAGGGACCTTGACAAGGACTTTTGGTTCCCGGAAGTGCGGGTAGGGACTCTCCATTCCTGGAAGTGTGGGCCTTCTCTCCTGCAGATCCAAAAGCTACCAGATACTAAATTTTCAAAATAGCTCCTAAAATAAGTTTTTCCAAGAAATGAACAGCTAAAAAGAAATACTAGGTGATTTAAAGCTGTTAAAAGAAAATATATTCCAATCAGAATTGCTTGTTTAATAATACATCATTGCTTCCTCAAACCAGGCCATGCTGACTTATGAGACAAAGTACAAGACACTAGACATTTTATTCCTGACCCATAAGAACTATTAGTTTAAAGAGGAAAACTCTACAAATTTAATTAAAATGACTTTACCTCTGTCTCTCTGCTTCTCAAATGAATAAATCAATTTTTTAAAAAGGGCAGGCATTTCTTTTCTTACTGGGATTAAACATGACAATAGGTCTGATCTGATTTCATCATCATTTAAAAAATCATCTATTATTTTTCACTTTATGTTTCTGTGTGGGAGCAAACTGTTGAAATCCTTACTTAATGTATACTAAGCTGATCTTCTGTATATTAAGATAATCGAAAATGAATCTTGATGTGAATGGAAGGGGAGAGGGAGTGGAAAAGGGGAGGGTTGTGGGTGGGAGGGACGGTATGGGGGGGAAGCCATTGTAATCCATAAATCGCACTTTGGAAATTTATATTCATTAAATAAAAGTTAAAAAAAAAAAAAGGACAGGCATTTAGCCTAGTGGTTATGGGGCCCACCTCCCATACTGGAGTGTCGCTCCCCGTCTTCGTGGAGGAATGACACAGGACCCTGCGCTGTTCTTTGGTCTGCTCGGCCCTCCCCGGGTTTGCTGCTGGTTCTTCCCGGGTTGGCTACCGTCCCTTCCACCTCCGTGGAAGGGCGGTTCCCCCTGCCACTTTCCCCACTTCCGTGGGGGAGCGGCACACCGCCGGCTGGCTCTCTCGGGGGCTGCACAGGTGTTCCTTCAGATAGATGTTCCCCGTGCATGTTGTCTCTCTCCTCCTTTATAGTCCTCTTCCACCAATCCCAACTCTGCTACCCACACGCCGAGCACGCTGCTCTCCTCCAATCAGGAGCAGGTCCTGCTGTTTATTGGTTGAACTGGAGGCAGCTGTGTAGAAGCTGTTTCCTCCTCTCCCAGCGCCATATTGTGGGAGAGCAGATGCACAGAATAAGTCTTAATTCCAGTAACTTAGTCCAGTCCGAGTTACTCCCAGTTGCTCCCCACACTGGAGTACCTTGGTTCAATTCCTGGTTCCAGCTACTGATTCCAGCTTTCTGCTGATGTACACTCTGGCAGGCAGCAGTGATGGCTCAAGTAGTTGTGTCCAAGCCACCCACATGAGAGACCTGGATGGAGTTCCCGGATCTTGGCTCCAGCCTTGCCACTGTTGGCATATGGGGAATGAAGTAGCAGATGGGAGCTCACTTGCTCTCTGTTTTTCTGATCATCTCTCTGCTTCTCAAACAAAGTCTTTTTTTAAAAAGATTTATTTACTTATTTGAAAGGTAGAGCTACAAGGAAAATGAGAGAGCAGATGAGAAGAGAGAGCAAGAGAGAGAAAATCCATCCTCTGGTTCACTCCAGAAATGCCCACAATGGCCAGGCCCGGACCAGGCCAAAGCCAGAGCCAGGAACTCCAACCAGTTCTCCTACATGGGTGCAGGTTCCTAAGTACCTGGGCCATCTTCTGCCACCTTCCCAGGCACATTAGCAGCAATCTGGATCAAAAGTGGAACAGTTAGGACTAGAAATGGTGCATCAAATGTGATGCTAGCATTAAAGGTGACAACTTAACCCATTGCACCACAATGCTGGCCTCCAAATAAATACTTGTAAAAATGATTTTACTCTTTCAACTGAGTATCTGTTACAGTTTTTCAAACTTCCACATAGTTTACCCACGTAGGATTTATTATTTTGGCATTTTAAGGTACAAAAATGCATTAACCTTTGTTAGACTGGGAACTAGACATGCAGTACAAAGACCACCCATTTCAGAATTGGGAGTTGATGCCTTTATGATCTGTTCTACATGTGTTTGATGAAGGATGCAATTCACCTCTTGTTACACTGATTTCATTCTTGGAAACCCTCCTTTGAGCAGTTGAGTGCCCACTTTCCATTGGTTTTTCTTGAGCTTCATTGATTGATACTCCTGGGCCAAGTTATTAGATTCTTAGGGAAAAAAAAAAAAAACAAGTTTTACAGAATGCAATTAATTTTTTTAAGGATAAGATATATGCTTAACAGAGCACAAGATCAACTTACTACAGGAGACATCTTCACTTCCAGGTATGCACAAGAATCCAGAAGAGGAGTGGGCACTTGGTCTAGCCGTTAAGCTGCTGATTAGGAAGCCAACATCCCACATCAGGGCACCTAAGTTCAAAATTCACCCCTGAATCTTGATTTCAGCTTCTTGCTAATACAGACCCTGGGAGGTAGTAGCGACAGTTGAAGTAATTGGGTCCCTGCCACACACATGGAATACTCAATTTAGTTCTGAAGCCCTGTATTTTCCTGACCCAGCCCCAGCTGTTGCTGGCCTTTGGGAAATAAATAAGCAGGTGGAAGTGTTTTCTCTCTTTTTCTCTCTAATAAAAGTTTAAAGAAAAAATAATCCATAAGATTGTTTTCCTTTCCTTAACAGCTAAAAAACATCTGATAGACACAATTTACAAAAATATATTTTTATACTTGATCTTAGCCAAAAGGCCAAGAAGTGATACAAAATTATATTTTTAATATTCCATTTTTAGGGGGGGAAGCCATTGTAATCCATAAATCGTACTTTGGAAATTTATATTCATTAAATAAAAGTTAAAAAAAAATACGTATCTTTAATACCAGTGAGGTTGAGTGACTTTTCATATTTTCATCAGCAGCTTGGTTTTCTTTTTGTGCCATTTTCCTATTCATATTTATGTCTATGTGGATTTCTGCTTTTTTTTCCTGTGATTTATAGGTAGATGCCCTTTATATATTCTGGATACAATTTTTTTGTCTGTGTGTGTATTAAAAATAATTTTTACTGTTAAAAAAAATATTCCATTATTAGATTCCTTTTATACACTGGAACAATTCATTTTATATGGGATTGCATCTAGAGATTGAGGACCTTCTTCAGCTAGCCATGCGTTATCTCACATTAACCATCAAATTAGCAATGCAAAAATAATATTTTTAAAAAACTTATTTTGGCCGGCGCCGCGGCTCACTAGGCTAATCCTCCACCTTGCGGCGCCGGCACACCAGGTTCTAGTCCCGGTCGGGGCGCCGGATTCTGTC
Organism: Oryctolagus cuniculus; assembly: GCF_051225735.1. Lineage (NCBI taxonomy): Eukaryota > Metazoa > Chordata > Mammalia > Lagomorpha > Leporidae > Oryctolagus > Oryctolagus cuniculus. The sequence goes on from NC_142874.1 coordinate 83,778,541, forward strand.
CCAGTCGCCCCTCTTCCAGGCCAGCTCTCTGCTGTGGCCAGGGAGTGCAGTGGAGGATGGCCCAGGTGCTTGGGCCCTGCACCCCATGGGAGACCAGGAAAAGCACCTGGCTCCTGGCTCCTGCCATCGGATCAGCGCGGTGCGCCGGCCGCAGCGCGCCGGCCGCGGCGGCCATTGGAGGGTGAACCAACGGCAAAGGAAGACCTTTCTCTCTGTCTCTCTCTCTCACTGTCCACTCTGCCTGTCAAAAAAAAAAAAAAAAACTTATTTTATGTATTGGAAAGGTAGAGTTACATATGAAGGGAGAGACAGAGAGAGACAGAGATCTTCCATCCATTGGTTCACTCTGCAAATGGCCAGAGTAGTGGAGGTTAAGCCAGGCCAAACCAGGAACCAAGAACTCCATCCAGGTCTCCCATGTGTGTGGTAGGGACCTAAGTACTTGGACTATCTTCAGCTGCTTTCCCAGGCACATTAGCAGGAAACAGCTTTAGAAGTAGAGCAGCCGGGACTAGAACTGACACCCACATGGAATATAGGCATCTCAGGCAGCAACTTAACCCACTGCTACACAATGCCAACCCTGCAAACATAAGAAAAACAAAAGAATGAAGTGTTAAAATTGGCTGAGTTATTCTCTATTTCTTTAGCTGACCACACTACCATTAAGGTTATTAGGTCAATGAAGGACTCTGATTTACCTCATATTTATGTAAACACATATGATTGACACATTTGACCAAGTAAATGTTCTCTCCACTAACTCTGGGTGTGTGCATTCTCACCGTGTTATTGTGAGATACCTGACTTATTGTGGGATATCTGAGAAATCATTACAGTGGTTACAGCAGGTATTAAATGAAGATAGGCCTTACCCTGAGGCTCTGAAACTTCTGAGTTCCACCCTCAGCACTGCCAATGATAAGAGATACCTTCTTTTAATAGCCTTTAATATTTAGAGTGGTGAAAGCAAAAATGAGCAGAAAGTACAGATTTCCCGTGTGTCCTCTTCTTTTACACATGCATAATCCCTCCCTACTGCCATCCCCCACCAGAGCAGAGCATTTGCTACCTTTACAGTTAGTGAACACACATGTATGCATCATCACACAAAGTGAACAGCTCTTCTTCCTGCCCTCCTTCCTGCCTGCCTGCCTTCCTTTCCTTTGAAAGACAGAGAGACAGAAAGGAAGAGACAGAGAGAGAGACAACTTCCATCACTGCGTTCATTCCCCAAAGGCTCCCAACAGGCAAGGCTGGATCAGGCCAAAGCCGGAGCCAGGAGCCACCATCTGGGTCTCCCATAAGGGTAGCAGGGACCCAAGTACTTGAGCTGTCCTAGTGCCTCTCAGGGTGTGCCTGAGTAATGATATAGATCAGAAGCAGAGCCAGGACTCAAACCAGGCCCTTCAACAAGGGATGAAGGCATCTTAAGCAGCAATTTAAGCTAGTGTGTCAAATGTATAAACCCTCATAATCTCATTCTTCAGCACTTCTATCAACTCTTCACTCAGATAATTTTCAATATATTTATTGAAATTATGATTTACAAACTGATGATGTGCCAAAAAATAAGACACAGATTCCTCTATCCCCAGTTAAGATCAAAAGGCAAATGAGAGAAATTAAAAGATATTAACACAAAAACCATTAAGTCATCTTTCCTATGATTATTTAAATAGTACTATAGAATATCAGTTTGCTGGAGGTTTTGGAGCAGAGGGTGTTTTATTTTATTTGATCATTATTTTATTTATTTTTTTCCCAAGGAAACCTTTTATTTAAGGAATATAAACAATGCATTTCATAAGTACAACATTAGGAATACAGTGATTCTTCCCACCATACCCACCCTCGCACCCACATTCCCACCTCTCCTCCACCTCCATTCTCAGTTCCCACTCAGGGAGCTTATTTTAGTAGTAGTTGGTATTCTTAATATAAATAGATAAGTAAATAAAATTGTGGGGAGCAAACCGGACTAGACTGAGTTACTGGAATTAGGACTTATTCTATGCATCTGCTCTCCCACAATATGGCGCTGGGAGAGAAGTAAACAGCTTCCGCACAGCTGCCTCCAGTTCAACTAATAAACTGTAGGACTTGCTCCTGATTGGAGGAGAGCAGCGTACTCGGCGTGTGGGCAGCCGAGTTAGGATTGGCGGAGGAGGACTATAAAGGAGGAGAGAGACGGCATGCACCGGGAACATCTATGGGGAACATCTAGCTGAAGGGAACCCGTGCAGCCCCCGAGAGAACCGGCCGGCGGTGTGCCGCTCCCCTGCGGAAGTGGGGAATGCGGCCAGGGGGAACTGCCCTTCCACGGAGGTGGAAGGGACAGTAGCCAACCCGGGAAGAACCAGCAGCAAACCCGGGGAGGGCCGAGCAGACGAAAGAACAGCGCAGGGTCCTGTGTCGTTCTTCCACAAAGAGGGGGAGCGACATAAAATTGAAATACATTTCTTACCAAGTGATTTGACCATATCTTAGTACATGACACCAAATGTTCTGCCTTTTGTGCCTTTTTATTAAATTTTTTATTTATACAAATGGAACAACTTTCATATATTTTATACATACAGTTTTAACAAAATAATGATGCTTCCCACCCATCCCCTCTCTCTCGCATTCTCACCCTTCCTCCTTCTTCCTTTCTTATTTCTCTTTTAACTTTTGCAAAAAATATACTTTTTTCTTTGAGAACAAGCTTTATCATTAATTAAAGACGCACCTAAGGAAACAAGCAATGGAGTTGAGCACTTAGGCTTATCTAAAACTTGAGACATAAGAATATCCTCCACTTAGGCACCTTTCTCCGAAGAGAGGAAGGAACCTCCACTGTGATACAGCCTTGACTAAACAAGTTCAGAGTTGGTGAACTCAAGGGGCTTCCATAGCCTAGACAGCTCATAGCAAGAGTCTCGGGTGATTGCTGATGTCATGAATAAGAGTGCCAATTGTTAAATCAACAACGGGAGTCTCTGGGTACATGCTCCCCATGTAGGATCTCTGTCCTTAATGTGTTTTACTATGAAACTTAAAGACAACACTACCAGTCGAACAATACCCTATACCTTGTGCGGTTGTGTGAGTGCAGCCTGTTGAAATCCTTGCTTAGTATATACCAAGTTGATCTGCTGTATATGAAGGTAATTGAAAATGAAACTCGATGAAGAGCGGGATAGGAGAGGGAGTGGGAGAGGGGAGGGCCATGGGAGGGAGGGCGGTTGGAGGGGGGAAAGCCACAACAATACAAAAGTTGCACTTTGTAAATTCACATTTATTAAATAAAAAAATTTTAAAAATTAAAAATTAAAAAAATATCCTCCACTTAATGCACTAAAATGAAGTAAATCTTTGAGAACAAGTTTTATTGTTAATTCTCATAATACAACTCTTTGAGGACAGAGGTCCTACATGGGAAGTTAGTGCCCAGTAACTCCTGCTGTTAATGTCACAATTAACACTTTTTTGTAAAATGTCAGTGACCACCCAAGGCTCTTGACATGAGCTGCCTAGGTTATGGAAGAATTTGAATCCACAAACTCTGTCAGTATTTAGACAAGGCCATAAGCAAAGTGGAAGTTCTCTCTTCCCTTTAGAGATAAGTACCTCCTTCTTTGAGGGCCACTTCTTTGCACTGGGGTCTCACCCACAGAAGTCTTTCATGCAGGACACTTGTTGCCACAGTGTATTGGCTTTCCATGCCTGAAATGCTCTTTGTGGGCCCAACCAGAATGCCTTTTTGTTCATGTCTTGTATAGTCTTCTTTAGTTTGTGGATTTACTTCTGATTTTTTAATAATCCTATGATTAATTTTCTAAATCCCATTTCTGGCATTTGCTTGACCTCTTCATCTTCGCATTCTAATACTGAAATGTTGTGTTCCTCTGGGGGTTCATGGTGACTTCCTTATGTTTGCTATTTGAATTTCAATTCTTTTTTTTTTTTTTTTTTTTTTTTTTGACAGGCGGAGTTAGACAGTGAGAGAGAGAGACAGAGAGAAAGGTCTTCCTTCCATTGGTTCACTCCCCTAAAGGGCACCATGGTCAGCACTGTGCTGATCTGAAGCCAGGAGCCGGGTGCTTCCTCCCAGTCTCCCACACAGGTGCAAAGACCCAAGCACTTGGGCCATCCTCCACTGCCTTCCCAGGTCACAGCAGAGAGCTGGACTGGAAGAGGAGCAACCGGGACAGAACTGGTGCCCCAACTGGGACTAGAACCCAGTGTGCTGGCACTGCAGGCAGAGGATTAGCCAAGTGAGCCACGGCAGCAGCCCGAATTTCAATTCTTATTTGTTGGCATTTTGGGAATTGATTTTTAAGTTTTTCTTCTGTTGACTTTTTGGGGGGGATGGGCTATGTTTCTGTGGCTTCCTGGAATGTCTGCCCTTCCAGTGAATACCAGGAGGTGTGTGGTGGGTGTGGCCTGGGGGTTCTGGTCAATGCTCTTGGGCAGAGCAAGTTTCCAGGGTAATGATTCCAGCTACTCCCTGCAGCTTTTCACGTAGCCACCTAGGCCCGCAGGTCTCAGCCCCTAAGGTTAGTGGTGGTGGGGCCCATTTGTTTCTGGTAATTGCTCCCCCACTTCCTAATCCATCTCTGAGACAGTGGGGGCTGTGGGCCACTCCCTCCGTTCCTAGCTCTGTGTCACATACCACAGTGACTGGCTCGACACCTGCCCACCACCACTGCCGGCACTGCGTTCAGGCACCCAGTCTCCCTGTGCTATGTGCGTGCCTGCAAGCTTTCCTAGCTGCAGTCCTGATTCGAAATTGGCGACTATCCCTTCTCAGCCGGGCCATGGGTTTTGTCTTGGAGAGATTGGTTTGAATCAGTAGCCTCTCTCTTCTTCCACGTGGAACTCTGGCGACTTCCAGCAACTGCTGGCTCCCCGGGTTCTCAATCAGACCCACGATATGCTCTCACGGGATTGCTGCCCTCCACCTGTCCCCTCCCCATCTCAAAAATGCTGGCTGTCCGTGGCTCTGGCTCTCCGAGCTCTCTGCGTGGGCGCTAACACCCAACGCTCCAGTTTAAGCTGGTTCCCCTCCCACCGTGGGGCTTCCTGGGTGGTTTTCTGTCTTAATCTTCTACACTTCTTATTGTTTCTCCGTAGCCCTGCGAAGCGTGCACTTCCTTAATGTGCCATTTTCCCATTCCCATCTGTCTTTTGTTTTTACAGAATCCATAGTATCATGTCCAAGAAAGACAGAAGTCACCACATGAATATCTACAACTATGTCCAAGCTAGTTAGAATTCTGTACACATGTACTTCTACAGGTGACCTACCTGTGGTCCTGAACTTGCTTGAACATGGTATAGGGCACATATAAAGCTACTGGGAACAGCAACCCAATCATATACCTAGACACCCAATCCCTTGAAAAGGCAGCTGCAAAGTGGAATTCCATACTAGCTTTCCTTATTAAAATTTCTTAGTCTAAAATCACTAAGTTGTTGTTTCAGTAAAAACGAACTGCATTACTTAGAAATTTGTGGTGACTAGACATCTGTAATAATAGTTGGGTTCCTTTGCTGTTTTTCATCATGTGTCTAATATTACCATTAAAAAGTGATGCCTAAGGTCTGGTGCTGTGGTGTAACAGATAAAGCTACCACTTGCAGTGCCCAAATCCCATATGGGCACCGGTTCAAGTCCTGACTGCTCCACTTCCAATCCAGCCCTTTGCTATGGCCTAGAAAAACAGTAGAAGATGGCCCAAGTGGTTGGGCCCCTGCACCCATGTGGGAGACCCAGAAGAAGCTCCTGGCTCTTGGCTTTGGATCAGTGCAGCTCCAGCCATTGTTGCCACCTGGGGAGTGAACTAGCAGATGAAAGACCTCTCTCTCTCTGCCTCTGCCTCTCTGTAACTCTGCTTTTCAAATAAATAAATCTTAAAAAAAAAAAAAAGGGAAAAAAAGAAAGAGAGAGGGAGAGAGAGCGGAAGAAGGAAGGAAGGAAGGAAGGAAGGAAGGAAGGAAGGAAGGAAGGAAGGAAGGAAGGAAAGAAGGAAGGAAGGACGGAAGGAAAGAAGGAAGGAAGGAAGGAAGAGGTGATACTTAATGATGTGATGATTTTGAATAGCCCTTTTCTTGACTGTTGAGGAACAATGCTTTTTGTTTCTCTGTTATTTGGGTTTTTTTTTTTTAGCATTTTTCTTCATAATACTTGTTGATCCCTCTACTTACTATAGAGCTAATCATATGAGTATAAAGTTAAATGAAAATAGATCTTTGTAAAAGAATAAGAATGGGAAGGGGAAGGGGAGGAGAAAGAAGTGTGGGAGAACGGTGGGAGGGAGGTAAGGTGGGGAGAATCACTATGTTTCTGAATCTATATAAACGAAATGCATGAAGTTTGTATTCCTTAAATAAAATTTCAAAAAAAGAAATGATGCTTAAGAACCAATTCAAGGTTCTTAACAAACAAAATGAGAAGCTATGACCTTGCTCACATAGAACATAAATTCTAACTGAAGATTGTAACCACAGGTAAGGTATTCTAACCATAGGTAAGTGCAGATTTAGAAACTATAATATGAAAACAAATGGCTTGAAATAGAAGAATGACATGAAGTTACTCTCAGAAATCACTCTGGCTTCTTAAAGAATGAACTGGAAGTGAGTAAAAGTGAAAATGAGGAGACTGGTGAAACAGTTCAGACAGTATAATATGAAGATTCGTCCCTATCAACCTAGGTTGATCAGCCACATGGGTGATGTAGATTGCATTCCCAGCTCCTAATAGCTCAGGCTCCAGCTCAGTCCCAGCTATTTTGGCCAACTGGAGAATGAACCATCTGCAACTGGTTCTTTGTCTTCTCTCTCTCTCTCCCCTGCCCCCAAATAAATTTTTTTTAAAAATTTAAAGAGACATCTGTTCCAAGGTGTCTTACAATAAAAGATGAGTTGATGAATTAGTTATATAATTTAGAAGTTAAAGAAACAAAACTTTCTGGTGAATTTCATGTGAATAAAAAAAAAGAATGCAGCAAGAAAGATATCCAGGATTCTTGCTTGTGACTTTATTATCATTCACTGAACAAGAGAGCAAGAAGGAAGCACAAGTTTCTGGGAAAGTGTAGTAAATTCATTCTGGTTATGTTAACTTGAGATTTTTCAACAGAACACCCAAATGAAAATTTTGGCTAAATATTTAAATATAAAAGCCATGATTTCAGAAGAAAATCTAAGGTTAGAGACGGAATTCAGAGAGTCATCATCATATCATATCAATGAAGCTACAGGAGTATATTCAGTTAATAGAGAAAAATATTCAAATGAAGAGAGGATAGATGCTAAGACAAAATACAGTTTAAAGAATGCATCAAGAAAAATAAACCTTCACGAGACTGAAAATAAGCAACTGAGGGGGTTGGCTCTGTGGCGTAGTGGGCTAAGCCTCTGCCTGCAGCACCAGCATCCCATATGGGTGCCAGTTCGTGTCCTGACTTCTCCTCTTCTGATCCAGCTCTCTGCTATGGCCTGGGAAACCAGTAGAAGATGGCCCATGTCCTTGGGTTCCTGCACTCAGGTGGGAGACCTGGGAGAAGCTCCTACCTCCTGGCTTCAGACTGGCCCAGCTCCAGTCATCGCAACCAGCAGGGGAGTGAACTAGCACATAGATTTTTCTCTCTGTCTCTCCCTCTCTATTTCTGTAACTCTACACCTCAAATAACAAATTTTTAAAAAAAAGAAGCAAATGAGAGATCTAGAAAATCTGTCATATTTCTAGAGTAAGCACCTAGAGGAGGGTGTCACTATTTTTTTGACACAGAAGACTTAAGGGGATTATTAGGCAATGAAGAATAGGAAATCAAACCCTCTTAAGGCTGTGATTCCTGTGATTCTTCTAAAGAGAGAGATCAAGAAGATAGTATGAATATTTGAGTGGTTGGCTCAGAGAAGTCTGGGGAAGAGATACAAATGTGGAAAATTCTAGCACACATGGCATTAAAACTGAATGTGATCACTTTGGAGAAAAATATTTTTAAAATGCACGCAGGATGGACCAAGCCCTGAAGATCTCCCATATTTACAGTCTGCGTCATGAGGAAGAGCCAGTAAAGGAGAATGAGACTGAGTTGCTGGTGAGACAAGAAGAAAGCCAGAAGAGTGTGACATCATGGAAGGAAAGATACAAAATTCTTTCCCAAAGGAGAAAATGACCAACCATGCGAATGCTGCTGGGGAGTTGAGTAAGATGAGAACAGAAACATAAACACTGGATTTGCACCAACGATGTTGGGGAGGTGGTAGAGATGCAAGCCAGATTTGAGTGATCTGAAATTGACTAGAAGGTGGGAAATGAGGCTGAGTGTGCACTACTTCTTTACGGAATCTGAACGTCCAGGGTGGCAGAAGAAAGAAGCACTGAATTGAGGGTGGGGTGACATGTGTGGTTATTGGGGATTTTTTTCTCTAAGAGGAATATTATAGTACATTTATATACCAATGAGAACATTTCAGTAGAAAGAGACATTTTCAGAACACAAAAGATAAATGGAAGAATTAAAAGGTTTTAAAAGACAAGAGAGGGGTGGGCATTTGGCTTAGCAGTTAAGATGCTTCTTGAGACACCTGCCTTCCATACCAGAATGCCTGGGTTCGAGTCTCAGTTGTACTCCTGATTCCAGCTTCTAACTAATGTCCAGCCAGGAGGCAGCGGTGATGGCTTATGCGCATGGGTTGCTGACTCTTACACGGGAAACCCTCATAGAGTTCTTGAGCCCTGGCTTCTTCCCGGCCCAGCACCAGTGATTGTAGGCATTTGAGGAATGAATCAGCAGATGAAACATCTCTGTCTGTCTCTATGTCTCTCTGCCTTTTAAGCAAATAAAAATAGTTAACATTTTAGAAAGAAAAAGGAAAGAAGACCTCAAGAAAAATGGAAGGTACTGGCCTTTGATAGAATTGACCTTTTTTAGAATCATTTATTTATTTGAAAAGTAGAGTTACAGAGAGGCAGAGGAAGAGAGAGAGAGAGAGAAGTCTTCCATCCACTGGTTCACTCCCCAAATGGCTGCAACAGCGAAAGCTGCGCCGATCCGAAGCCAGGAGCCAGGATGGCTTTACCCGCTACACCACAGCACCAGCCCCAAGAAGTGATTCTTCCTTGATCTTTCCTATAAAGAAGAGAAGAGATGTAGGCAATTTACTGGTCCCATAGGGCAAGCTCTCTGATGACTGATATTTTCCAGGGATATATGAGTGGGGTCTTCTGCTGAGAACTAGTTAGGAAAAAAGAGGGAAGAGTAATGACAGTTCCAAAGAGCAAGTAGACAGACAAAACAGTCATTCTGAAAACTAGAAAAGTAAACTTAGCAGTGGAACAAGGATAACAATTTTTGATATATATTAATGTGATTTTCTTCTTTACTTTTCCATGGACGTGACCTTCTCTCTGTTTGGAGGCATCCATCTATCGGGGAGTTAGAGAGCCGGTGTCAGGGGGTATGGGAGGGTGGAGACCAGAACAAACAGAAGAAAAAGAAAGCAACCAGTACTCATCTGAATCCCTGGCAAAATCATAAATTTAAAAGCCAGGCATTTTCAAGACAAAGGGGATTTTCTAAATTCCTTCAACTCAGAATAATGTATCAAAAGCCAGTCTGGCCTGTTTGACCATCAGGTTCATTATCAGTAGACAAATCCAAGATAAGACACATGAAAAGTCCATACCATACTGGAAAGGGCAGAGCTCTCCTTAATCAGCCCTGGAAGAATCTAGACAGGAAAAGAACAAGAGGTACAGAATCATCTTCATCATTCCTGCATCTCAACGTCAACTCTGAGAAGTGAGTATGCAAAGACATTCAGATAGGTACAGAGACACCCAGGACGCTGGAGCCAGCATCCTGCTTCTCCAGGCAGAGCCCAGCAAAGACACAACCTACCAACAAAAGCCCCTTATGCATTTTACCACCAAGTCTGAATGACGGACATGGAACCAAAACACACGTATTGCTACTGGTTTTTTAAAGATTATGTCCAATGTGAATGGATATAATGGTACTGAAAGACTGGGTGATCCTAAGGGTCCTGGTACTGGACAAAGGGGACTATAAAATTTGAAATCAGTCCAACAAGAACAAATGGCTAAGACTGCAGATTTCAGAAATAATGTATTCACTAGACCCCCAAAGACTGTGGAAGACCTGATATATCTCCGTGAATATTGTGCAAAGGGATAACTGAAAATACAGATAAGACACCCCACCTCCCCATCAAAGAGAGGAGGAGCCTAGAGTTTATGAAGTCAATCAGAAGTCCCCTTGCCCTCTGTCATAAAATCAAGGTAGCTGAAAGGTGAAGCCCTCACACGTTACACAAAGTAGTAAAATCTAAAATTGAGATTATGCTAATTAAATTTCATACCTAACTTTCTAAGTCTTTCTTACCCTACTTCTTCACCATCACCTGCTAACCTTTGTCTCTGCTACTAAGTAAGACCAGAAGGAAAAGATCACAACAGTTACGGAAAATACATAGGCCTCTTTATTCTTCCAAATCAGAGTTATAGTATATAAAAGTTTGATCCAATAACAGGAAAAATCAAAGAAAGTTTAGTTTTTGATTGTGCTCCTTGGAAGTTTGAGCTCAAGAATTTAAAATTGTATGTCAGCCTCAATGTGAGATTTTTAACACTCAATTGGTGTGCATGGAAAAGGGATGGTTCAGTTCTGTCAGATTTGAGCTTTTGCCAGAGGGGCAAGGAGGTGTAAGGCATTAGCAAGGGAGTGATAATAATGATGGACCATGACATTATGCTAGACAAGAAAGGAAATGAAGAGAGAAGGGAACTGATGGATAGGGCACATAGGGTTGATGGGCTGGAGGTCTCCATGACATTGAAGAATTGTTGCAGTGGGTGTACTTGAGCAACAAAACCGGAAGAACGAGAGATGGGAGTCACAGATGAATATCAGACTTCAAATGTGGTGGAATTGCTCACACTATTTTATATATGCATAACTTCCCAAGAACATTTACACACATAGTTGTATTTGTTTAACCATTGCCACTTACAGGGAAAAGGAAATTTAATAAAGTGACTTAAATTCAGGAAATTTTTCAAAAGAGTTCAGGAAAAAAATCTATATTCAAGTATACTAAGGAATTTTAGATACAACCATATAATTACCATTAACGCTGTCACGTGATTAATATCGCTCTCCTAGGAAAGTAAACCACAGTTTTTACCAAATTACTTCATTGGTTAATTAGTGGAAGTTATTATACTAGTTTTTTTTTTTTTAGCTTTTCAAAAAATAAGGCAGTTTTGTCTTTCTGTATTTTCAACTTGGACATCTACCTTACAGCTAAACCAAATTAGAGAAATTTTCATACAAATATCTAGATTTGGAGATATCCAAACTGAATCAGTCTCAGTTTTCCTAGCTCACCATAGAAGTCAATGCATCCTGGGGAGGGAAAAGAAAGCTCACCTGTGATCTGCTGTATTTTTCTGTCTCTTGCTATCCAGATCAGTGTCCTGCAGCTTTTTCCACAGTTTTATAGAATGCAAATATTCCACCTTCTGAAAAAGAAAACATTTTTATGATATTTCTGTATTTGAATTTCAAGATATTCAGAAGCTGATCAACAGAATAATTCTATATATCCATTCTTAGGACTGAAAAATAACTCTGGGTCCTAAAATGTCGCAAAATTAATGGAAGAGATGCATCAAGCAACTTAAGTTAAAATGATGTTTCAGTTTAAATTATGTAGTGACCTGATGAAAGCACCATTTTTTTAAGCAACATCATCTAAATCAAGGACCCCTACATCACAGACAAAAGGCTGCTCTGACCTTGCCAATTATGCTAAGCCAGCACAGTACTCCAAAATGATTTGAATTTCAAAACGTTGAGACAGGGCAAGCTCTCTGAACTTCCCACAGTGTTCCCTATGTTTTCAACCCAGTAACTCTGTTGCCTACCCATAAATGATGTTTATTTTGTGAACTCTAGTCGGTATCAGTATATCAGTCTTTCTCTCTCCCTCTCTCTCCCTCTCTCTCTATCTCTTTTGAATAGAGGTCATTTCAAAGATGTTGTTCTAATTTTCAATTTTTAATTATTAAAGCAATGTTAGATTTTTAGATTTAAATAGCTCTTTTTCATTTTAAAAGTATCCAAAATGCTTCCATCTCTTCTAGAAAATGTTTGACCTGAATTCCTTAAGTAAACCAATTATTGCCAAATGTTTGAGAAGACGAGATAATTCTTGAGTGTTTTCCAGTTTCAACCACAAAGCAGTTAACCCATTTTTGCTCACATTTAAATATATATGTATATATATTATTTTCTTAGATTCAAATTCCTTGAGGCATCACTCAAACTTCACATGAGGTTCAGAGTGTAGTAATTAGCAGTAGGCTGCTTACATTTGCCAATATATTTGTACAAACATATGTTGGCACTCGGTTCCATATCAGCTACACATCAAAGAAGGACGCTGAGGAGAAATTATTCCACCTCAGGGCTGGATTAGTGTCTCTGCCTGAAACAGGCCTCATTTAAGGGTATGGTTTGGGGGAAATTAAAGAACCTGCCTGGTCTGGGCATGGGAGTGAATCCATTAACACAAAGCCACGCTGAAGATTTTTGCCATTTCTTTTTCCCAGCTCTGCTCCTGTGATCCTGGGGCAAGTTGTGACCTTTTCATCTTCAGTTTGCCAGTCTGCAAAGGGGGACCATGTGATTCTGTCTCAAGCACCTCTCTGGAGGATGGGCATGTCAGGAATCCTCACCCTGGAAAAGCTAGGGCCCCTGTGTGCTGACTTCTTTTATCGGGTGTGCCCAAGCCTTCATGCTGCCTGGCTCCACACCACACCCTTCTCTGTAAAGCCTGGAGTCTCCCACACAGGTAAGCCATGGACCAAAGACCATGGAAGATCTCATAATCTCACTCCACTCACCAGAAAAAGGCTTGCTTTCTTTGGGTTACTGTGGATTTTAATACTACCACTGCCAAGAAAAAATAGTAATGGTAATGGTAGCCAGCCAAAGTTCTGTTTTCTCTCATTCAGTCTCCCACAATAATCTTTTCAGGTAAGTCTGATAACTCTCATTTTGCATGTGAGGCAACAGGATTAGACATTAAATACCCTACTCATGGTCAAACCACTATTAAGTTACCAAACCAAAGCTTTAATAGAACTCTTTCTCCACAGCAAGTAGCTCAACTTTTCCGCCATAGCTCTGCATCAAGGTAAAATCATCACAAACTGATCAAGAAGAGACTGGCAGCCAGTGATATGCTAGAATAAGCTCACATCAGACTGGGAATGCCAATGATGAAATTTTCAGAAATGTTGTGACACTTGTTATTAAAAATTAAATGACTTAAATAAATTATGTTAAGAACATAGGTGGGGCCAGCACCATGGCTCACTAGGCTAATCCTCTGCCTGCGGCACCAGCACACCGGGTTCTAGTCCTGGTCAGGGCGCTGGATTCTGTCCCAATCACTCCTCTTCCAGGCCAGCTCTCTGCTGTAGCCCGGAAGTCCAGTGGAGGATGGCCCAAGTGCATGGACCCTGCACCCGCATGGGAGACCACCTGGCTCCTGGCTTCGGATCAGTGTGGTGCGCTGGCCACAGTGCGCCAGCCGCAGCGGCCATTGGGGGGTGAACCAGTGTCTCTCTCTCTCTCCACTGTCCACTCTGCCTGTAAAAAAAAAAAAAAAATAGGTGGGGTCAGCACTGTGGCACAGTGGGTTAATGCCCTGGCCTGAAGCACCAGCATCCCATACGGTCACCGGTTCAAGACCTGGCTGCTCCACTTCCAATCCAGCTCTCTGCTATGGCCCAGGAAAGCAGTACAAGATGGCCCAGGTCCTTGGGCCCCTGCACCCATGTGGAAGACCTGGAGGGAGCTCCTGGCTCCTGGCTTCGGATCTGCTCAGCTCTGGTCGTCGCAACCAATTGGGGAGTGAACCATCGGATGGAAGACCTCTCTCTCTCTCTCTCTCTGTCTCTCCTCTCTCTGTGTAACTCTGACTTTCAAATAAATAAATAAATAATCTTTAAAAAAATGTTTAAAACAAAAGGACATAGGTAAGAACTATTCAAAATTTTACACAGCAAATGGCTCAACATAATGTTTTTAAACATCTGTTGATTTATTTGAAAGGCAGAATGACACAGAGAGAGACAGAGATCTTTCATCTCCTGAGCCAAGATCCTAAAGTCTGTAAACAACTAGGAATAGGCCAGGCCAAAGCCAGGAGGCTGGAACTCCATCCTGGTCTCCCACTAGGTGACAGGGACCTGAGCGCTAGAGCGCTAGAGCCATCTAGAGCAGGTCTCTCAGGTGTCTTCCTGCACATTAACAGGAAGCACGATCGGAAGGGGAGTAGTGGGATTTGAATGGGTACTCTAATATGGGATGTGGATGTCCCAAGTGGTGGTTGAACCAACTGTATCATAGTGCCTACCATGGATCTACACCCTAGCCCTTCCCGGCTAGGCTAAGTCATTCTCCCAAAACTATAACACTCATAAGGAAACATTGAGAATACAAAATCAAAAAGTCTGCTGGTTCAGTTATCTATGGCAATGTAACAAACTACCTCAAAACTTAGGCCTATGCCATATATTTTCGGAGTTAGGAATTCCAGGGATCTGGGTGGGTGACTTGTCTAACCTGCATGTTGACACCAGAGGAGCAGCATGGGTGATACGAATCATCCAAGATGGCTTCATTCGCACATCTGGTGCCTTCACAGAGACAGCTAGAAGCTGGGGCCATTGACTGGAGTACTAACACCTGCCTCTCCACAACTGTCTCACAGTAGCTGAAACTACAAGAAATTCAAGGCTCCCAGAAAAAGCATTTCAAATGACAAAAAAGCAGAAGATCTCAAGGCTTTGGCCCAAAAATTGTTACAGCATCACTTCCGCCATGTTGTAGTGGAGAGCCTGCCCAGATTCAAGGAGAAAGGACACAGATCCCACCATTTGAAGCAAGAGGAAAAAATACAAGAGTACTTCAAAAAGTTTATGGAGAGATAGGATTAAGATGGCAGAGTAGGGAGGGAGCTTACCACTCTAGTCTAGGAGAAGATTAAAAAAAAAAAAAAACTGTAGAGTGCAGTCTCAGGGAAGAGTTAGGGAGAAATTGGCAGAGGATAATCCAAACAAATTAAAGGGACATAGCAGCCCTATGTGGAGGGTGTAGGCATTTACAAATCAGGACCCCAGTAGCGGAGAGCCTCTGAACCAGCTTTGAAGGGAGGTGAGACCAGACTGCAGCAGCCCAAGTCAATGGTGATAAAGCTGCAGGAAAAGCCAGGAGGGAATCCAGCTTGGAGCCCTGTGGGGGATAGCGTACCTGCCAAACTAGAGGAGAAAGGTGGGGGAGCATGTTTCTCTCTCCTCTATCACCCTGCAATGGCATCCTATAAGAAGCCAATATAGAGCGGGCACCATTTTGGACAATGTAACAGCTGTACCATCTCATGTCTGAGCCCAGAAACCAGCTGCATGTAAATTCCTGAGTCTGGCAGGAGAACTGACAGGGAACTAGGTGCTCATGATTGTGGGAGGTTTGTATGCCAGGACTGTGAAAACACTGAGAATGCGTGGGAAGGCTCAGGGTGTGGCTGGACTTTGGGCAGTCACTGTGGGAGGCTCTGCATGCTCAGGGCTCTCTGGTTCCCTGGTGAGGGACATTGCTGGGGAATCTGCTTACATTGAGGACTACACAGATCCTTTGTGTGGTCCTTGTGGAGTGCAGATGAGTGTTGTTCCTGCTGGAGCTGGCGCCCAAGCACTGGTCTCATTTGAGGAAAGGAAATGATCTGAATCTATGCCAACAGAAGAAGAACCTTCATTCTGATTTAAAGAGAGAGAGAGATTTACCACACCCAACATGGGTGTTGCCTTAACACTCCCTTCACCCTGGAACACTGAACAGAGCACCCTGGCCACACTCACCACATGCTTCTAGGTATTCCCTGAAAGCAGACACTCCACTAATCCACACAGACATAGTCCAAAGATAAAAGCCACCACAGCAAAAAAAAGCAAAGAAACCAAACAGTATCTCCATAAATGCTGAATAATAAACACACCAATTCAAGAAACAAGAAAGAACACAACATGATGCTTCCAAAAGACTACAATACTTCCATACTAGATTGTGAAAATGAAGAGTTTGAAGAAATGCAAGAAATGAAATTCAAACAATTGATTATAAGATTACATACAAGTAATCAAAAGCAAATGCACAAGTTAATGAAATCTACACATGACAGGAAAGAAAATCTCTCCCATGAAATTGAGATCTTAAAGAGAAAGCAAAATGAAATCCTGGAAATGAAGAACTCAAAGAACAAATAAAAAATGCAGTGGAAAGCCTTAAAAACAGAATCAGTGAGGCAAAAGAAAGAATATCTGACTTAGAAGACAAATCACAGGATATTATAAAGTCAGACAAAAAACAAGAAGAGAAAATAAAAAAAACTAAAAAATACCATTGGAAATCTACAGGATACTATCAAATGACCCAATATTTGGATTCTTGGAGTTCCTGAAGCATGGAAAGAGAGAAAGGATTAGGAGGCTTTTTTTAGTGAAATAATAACAGAAAACTTCCATAATTTGGAGAAAGAAAGGGGCATCCAAGCACAGGAAGCACACAGAACTCCTAATAGACATGACCAAAAAAGATCTTTACCAGGACACATTGTAATCAAATTCTCCACAGTAAAACATAAAGAAAAGATCCTAAAATGTGCATGAGAGAAACGCCATATTACTTTCAGAGGATCTCTAATTAGACTCACAGTGGACTTCTCATCAGAAACACTACAGCTAGGAGAAAGTGACAAGATACATTCCAAGTCTTAAGAGAAAAAGGCTGTCAACCTAGAATACTATACCCTTCAAGGCTCTTATTTATGAATGAAGGTAAAACAAAGTACTTTCATAACAAACAGAAATTGAAAGAATTTGTCACCACCTGTCTAGCCTTTCAAAAAAAGCTTAAGAATGTGCTGCACACAGAAACATGGTCATCACTAAGAAAGAAGGTAAAGAAAGAAAATTGGCCAGTAAAAGTACAACCCTTGTCTCAACTGTTGAGAATCAGGTTTTTTTTGTTTTGTTTTGATCATTTTTGCTTTTTTATTTACTGTGCAAATTGTTGAACCCTTTACTTAGTATAAAGTTGGTCTTCTATGTATAAAATTAACCATAAATGGATCTTAGTGGAGAATGGGACTGAGATTGGGAGAGGGAGGAGGAGATGTGGGAGAGTGGGTGGGAGGGTGGGTATGATAAGAGGAATCGCTATATTCCTAAAGTTGTACTTACGAAATGCATGAAGTCTGTATTCCTTAAACAAAAGGTTTCTTTGGGTGGGAATTGTTTATATGAGATATATGAATTTTCTTCCATTTATATAAATAAAAATTAATAAAAAACAAAAAAGCTTATGGAAAATGAAATTTTAATAGTTCATTTTGGCCAGCGCCACAGCTCAATAGGCTAATCCTCCGCCTTGAGGTGCCGGCACACCGGGTTCTAGTCCCGGTCAGGGCACCGGATTCTGTCCCGGTTGCCCCTCTTCCAGGCCAGCTCTCTGCTGTGGCCAGGGAGTGCAGTGGAGGATGGCCCAAGTGCTTGGGCCCTGCACCCACATGGGAGACCAGGGAAGCACCTGGCTCCTGGTTCCAGATCAGCGCAGTGCGCCGGCCGCAGTGCGCCGGCTGTGGCGGCCACTGGAGGGTGAACCAATGGCAAAGGAAGACCTTTCTCTCTGTCTCTCTCTCTCTCTCTCACTGTCCACTCTGCCTGTCAAAAAAAAATAGTTCATTTTAATGCAAAAGTTTTGAAATCAATGCATACAATTGGTCTTCAAAAAAGTTCATGCAAAATGTACATTATAAAAAACTTCATGTGGATTTCAAAAAAATTTTGCATCAACATAATCTTACCTTTCATTCTATTTTTTTAAAGGCAGATTCAGAGAGAGAGAGATAGCAAGAGAGATAGAGAGAAGTCTTCCATCCTCTGGTTCACTCCTCAAATTGCTATAATGGCCATGGTTGGGCCAGGCCAAAGCCAGGAGCCAGGAGATTTACCCCAGACTCCCATGAGGGTGGCAGGGGCCCAAATACTTGGCTCATTTTCATCTGCTTTCCCATGTACAATAGCAAGTTCTGGATTAAAATTGGAGCAGCCAGGACTCGAACCATTACCCATAGGGGAAGCCAGTACAGCAGGCAGCAGCTTTAGTCCCTAAGCCACAAGGCCCACCCCTCTTTCATTCTATTTTCTTCTAACTTTTTGAAGTACTCTTGTAGTTGCTAACCTTAATTTAATAACAATCAAATCATTACTAAGTTCATTTTTAGGTTTACAGTATTTCTATATTTTAAAGTTATTATTTTGAAATGCGTGCTTCAATATTTTTTAGATAAAATAATATGATGAGAGCTGGTATCTAGTCTAATGGTTAAGATGCCTACATTCCACATCAGAATACCTTGCTTCAGCTTTCAGCTCTGGCTCCTGACTCCAACTTCCTGTTAATACAGACACTGCTGCAGTGGTGATGGCTAAGTAATTGGATCCCTGCCACCAAGTGGGAGACCTGGATTGAGGTTCCACCACCTGGCTTCAGCACAGTACAGTCTTGGTCATGCAAGCATTTGGAGAGTAAGCCAGCTGAGAGGATCTCTCTCTCTCTCTCTCTCTCTCTCTCTCTCTCTCTCTTTCTCAAATTTTAAAGAAAACCAAAGTAAGGAGGCAGGGTTTGCAGCACTATGAGTTAAGTTGCCACTTGGGATGCCCACATCCGTATCATAGCGCCAGTTTAAGAAGCAGCTACTCGGCTTCTGATCCAGCTTCCTGCTAATGTGTGTGAACGGGCAAAGGAAAATGGCCCAGGCACTTGAGTCTCTGCCATCCACTAGGGAGACCTGTAAGGAGTTTCTTATTATTGACTTTGGCCTGGCCCAACTCCAGCTATTGTGGGCATTTGGGGAGTGAACCAGTGAATGGAAAAACTCTCTTTCTTTCTGTCATTCTGTTTTTCAAATAGATGAATAAATAACTGAATAAAATAAGATTGGGTATAAGATGATATGCTGAACTTAAATGATATTAAAATAGGGATTCATTACCCTATTCATATATATTTGACTTATCTATATTACAAAATAAAATTAAAGAAATTGAGCACCAACTAAGCAAAATAATTAGCATAATTGCATACGTGAAGCCAAGGTAAAATTTAGAGTACAGTAATCCAGTTCTTTAGAAATCAGTCTGGCCAGCGCCGCAGCTCACTAGGCTAATCCGCCGCCTTGCGACGACGGCACACAGGGTTCTAGTCCCAGTTGGGGCGCCGGATTCTGTGCCTGTTGCCCCTCTTCCAGGCCAGCTCTCTGCTGTGGCCGGGAGTGCAGTGGAGGATGGCCCAAGTGCTTGGGCCCTGCACCCACATGGGAGACCAGGAGAAGCACCTGGCTCCTGCCTTCGGATCAGCGCGGTGCCCCGGCCGCAACGTGCCGGCCGCGGCAGCCATTGGAGGGTGAACCAACGGCAAAGGGAGACCTTTCTCTCTGTCTCTCTCTCTCTCTCACTGTCCACTCTGCCTGTCAAAAAATAAAAAATAAAATAAAAAGAAATCAGTCTAACCAAGGCTCCTAGGATGCACTTGAGCCCACTCTAGCCCACTGCCAAATGCATTTATTAGATGAAAGAAGACAACATCAAGAGAGGTGCACCACTGGCTGAAAGAACCACCTCCTTTCCATACATAATGCACTCCCTTATGTGATGTCCTTCTTCCTCACAGCACAAGTCAATAAAGAACCAATACCCAAAGCTGCCTGAGAGATAGCAGAGTGCTGAGGATGGTCTCCCTTACAAACCAAAGGTCATTTAGAAAGCATGAAGAAATGCATTTATTTTCCCAAAATGCCGAAAGGGAAGAAAGTCATGGACTTTGGGAGAATCTGGCACCCTAGCAATAAATTATTCCTTTGCAAATATAAAGATTCATTTTAAAGAGGTTGTAACAATGTCACACATCCTCTTTAATAAATCCACATCGGAGTTTTCTGTTCTAGGTGAGCACATCGGGACCATACAGCAGTCCTCATCCTTGGAACATCTCAGCATGCCATTATTACAAGCTTGGTCCTGATTCTAATTCTTACAATTATGAAAAGGAGAGGCATTGAAAAACAGGACAGTCCCACTTCTGAGGTTACCTTGGATGAGCAGCTGAAGGCCTCACTGATGAATATCTCATCACGTCAAGGGTCAGAGTAAGCGTGCCTCTGATGCTGATGGCTGCCAGTGGAGAGAATGGCCAGTCCCACAATAATTGTTCTTTCAGTGCTCTAGGAGGAGCCAATGCCCACATCTAGTCCCAAGCTCATTTCTTACAGATTACACCTCTCAAGGATGCCATCACCACTTACACACCCTGCGTGTGCCTAACAGTTGCAGTATGCATCCGAAACCACTGCACCCAATGACATTCACCTGCTGCAGATCCACTGATTGGTCCACTAGGACTAGGACTTACACACAAGACTTAGAGTTCACAGTTTTCAGATATTTGTTATACCCTGACACAGAGTAGGCCAGATAACTCAGCCTCAAGCCCTTATAATTTCCCTCAGTTTATGATGATTAATCCTTCGGGGTATAATAAATAGAAAACCCAATTTATAACAAGTACATGAAAATTAAGATAAATTTAAACTCACATAATCAACTACACATTATTAGTATCAATGGAGGAGTGTCAAGATAATACTTTATACATTCTGTATGTAAGATCATATTGTGTTTTATGATAGGCATAATTATTTCATACTTACGTAATACTAATATAAGCTTTCATTGTCCAAACGCTCAACAAATGGTGCACAAACAGACCCAACGCTTTTGGGTTGACCAAAAGATAACATCTCAGATTGAGCACCATATTCACTTTTCACTATGTGCAGAGAAGCCAGACCCTCCTTTGTGGTGACCAGCCCTGAGCCATTATGCCTCATCACAAATGCCCAGTCAGGAATAATGCCAAACCCAATACACTCAAAAAATAAATAACTAAAAGACAACTAAACCCATAAATGTCTGCCACCTAAATTCTATTTATGGTAGCTTAATTAAGTTGCCCCAACTACTTTTATTTGTGATCTGCAGGCTTTAAGTTCTATAGGGAATAGTCCAATGACCAAAGAAATTCTCATTACAAAATACATTTAATTGGGGGCTCCCAAGAGATACTCAAGAATATATTGTCCCATTAGCCACTCACCAAGGCAAACATGAAATAACATCTAGGTAAATGATCTCCCAAAAGATTGAAGCAACAGGTGGGAGGGAAGTTATGAGGGGGGGGAGCCATTGTAACCCATAAGCTGTACTTTGGAAATTTATATTCATTAAATAGAAGTTAAAAAAAAAGATTGACGCAACAGGAACCAAAATAAAAACTGGCAGACATAGGTACATAAGATTGACAATAGATAATCTTCTCCATTTACCACTGGGATGGAATCTTAATTATACTTTATTTACTAAAGAGGTGAGAGATTGAGTATAAAAGAGACATGTAACTGACATTTTAAAAGTATTTGTTTTAGAACAGCACAGAAAGTGGGAACCCAGCTACCAATTAATTGAATCAGTAAAAGAAACTTTATTCATCCAAATGAATGACTTTCCATTTTAAATGTGAACTTTTAGGTAGGTGATCAATAATTTTTAACTGATTTTGCAGAAATATTTGTTGTATTTAAGGGGGAAAAAAAGCCACTTCAGAAAGTGTGAAGCTTTGGCCGGTGCCATGGCTCACTTGGTTAATCCTCCGCCTGCGGCACCGGCATCCCATGTGGACACTCGGTTCTAGTCCCGGTTGCTCCTCTTCCAGTCCAGCTCTCTGATGTGGCCAGGGAGGACAGTGGAGGATGGCCCAAGTGCTTAGGCCCTGCACCCCATGGGAGACCAGGAGAAAGCACCTGGCTCCTGGCTTCGGATCGGCGCAGCGCCAGCCATAGTGGACATTTGAGGAGTGAACCAACAGAAGGAAGACCTTTCTCTCAGTCTCTCTCTCTCACTGTCTATAACTCTACCTGTCAAATAAATTTTAAAAAAATATAAAAAAAGAAAGTGTGAAGCTTTACAGAGGAAATTGTGGCATGAACATTTATGCTTCGTGTCCATAGCAACAACTTCAGTTAGTTGTGGCAGGTGGTTTTGTTTGTGGTGATTTGCATCAGCTCTTTCACCTTTCTTTGCTTTTGAGCATTTTGGGTTAATTGTTCACACTCTATAAGAGGGCAAGGAAAGATCGAGAAGATGGAATTCGTATTGATTTTTTTGGACTCAAAATATCCTTTCCGTTGTTGAAACTCTTTAAAACTGTCCCAGATTACTTTAAAAGTAAGGCAAAAAATTATTGAAACTCTCCCTGCTATATTTCCATTATAAGGTACCTAATGTTTACAAATATGATTGAAGTATTTTAAACCATTTTAAATAGTGCCATCCACAGTTTCATTTCAAGCTAACCTAGTGAAACAATGTTTCAGTGCAAAATACAATGTCTCCATCAATTTCACATGCTCTCATGGTTCAGGAAGGCCCCTTTCTCTTATGCTTGGAGTTGGAAGCTAGGAAGAAAGATGAACTAATAGCTGCATTTTCAAAAAGTGACAACCTTCCACAAGGATTGTCTAATCCTTAGATGTGAAGACGACTGAACATGTGCTGGGACATACCAAAATATTCTTGGAATCCTTTGCTCCATAAGGAATTACAAGAAGCTCCCTAATGCCAGCGAGTTGGAGGTGATATCACTGGAGATACAGAGAACAGGAAAGGACGGAAAAGAGCAGGAAAGGGAACACATATCAGAAAGGTTGCCACGAGAAAGAAGAGTGGAGCCCAGAACAAACCTTACTGCACTTCTGGGTAGGTCTGGGCCTGTCCTCAAGTGCAAGTTCAGCCAATAAGGCTGAGATATGTGAGCTCCTATTTTGCCATCTCCATTTCATATCCTTAAGTCACTTAATTCTTCTCTGTTTTGACAACATATTATTCCTCATTTTCCCATCACATAACCCTATACCACTTCAGTCTCCTGTCTGCCTGTGAAATATTGAACAGAAATAGAAACCATACTGCATTAGGAAAACACTTCTTTCAGACCCTAACTTGCCTTCAACCCATGACATTTGCTGGCCTTGTAGAAAGTGGTGTTATCATGTGGTTGTAACTGACAGTGAATAATCTGGGATTCACGTCAAAGAGCTGAACCATGGGAATCGTACGTTTTTGTTTTTACACTTTAATCAAAAATCACCAACCATTTTCAATTAAAAAATGGCATCTGGGGTTGTCAACACATGTGCCAAGTTTGAATTGAAGGCAATTTGGAATGGTTAGGGTATAAAACGATCGAATGGCAACTTGGTAAATGGAAACACTGACAGAATTTTAGCTCATGAAATCCTCCCACACATCAAGGCCTCTGAACTGAAGAAATCCTCACCAGAGTTTCAAGTAGGTGGACTCCGGCGCCTTCTCCTCCAGTGAGTGCTCCATCAGCAAAATCTGCCAAGAAAGACTACTGAAGCCACGCTGCTGCCGGCTGGAGAGAGTGAGACAGACAACAACCCAGAGGAGGCCTGGGCATCTAGGGTCTCAGGTTGTAGAAAGAGGGGCCCCAGAGAGAGCAAGGCCGCTGGGCGTGGCTCATGTGCCCTGAGTGCCACGCACGACTGCCCACCAGTTCTCTGCGGATCCTTCCCAAGACGTTAATGGGAATTCACTACCAACCCACCACGTTTTCATTTTCCTGCTGGAACCTGTATGCTCTTGGCCTAATGGGGCTTTTTAAAAAGTGCCATGTCCACGCACTGAAGTTACAACAAAACTACACATGTAAAAATGTCTCGGCTTCAGCACATCTAACCTTTCAATTTCTTCAGCGCAAGGTTCCACATAGAAGGGCTGTAAAACTTACATTGTAAAATTTCACTTAATAAATGTTTCTCAACAAGTCTAGCCTCTTGAAAAGCTTTCACAAAAGGTCACTACTAGACCATCAACCTTTTCTTAAATTGTGGAGTGATTAGAGTTTCATTTCGAATGTAATCCAAACATGATTGTTGAGAAACACCTTCATTTCTTCTTAGCCCTTAGCACTAATTTTCCTGTGTAATTTGTTCCTTTAGAACCCTGGGAGACTATATTTAAACAGCCGTACTGACAATTTTAGAAAGTTGCTTAATTAAATGAGTAGAGTTTTTTTTCCCTTGGAAAAAAAATCCTCAGCCCATATCTAGATCTTTTAAACCTTGGTGTTTTAAGGATTCTTTCAAGGTGTTTGAAGTATTCTTAATAGTTACTCAATTACTATAAAACCCAATTTCTATTCCTCTAATCTCTATAATCAAATCTTTACTTTCATGACTTGCTATTAAGCCTGTATTTTAGGATTATAAAGCCAGATATTCATCTTCTGTGAGTTGTTACCATCAAGTTGAAGGTGCTGAGAGCCTCACACACATTTACAATGGTTATGTTTATTAGGCACACAGTCAGAAATAAAATGTGTGCCAAGGTTTCTATTATGTTATGGGGAAAGCACTTATGGAGAGCTAAATACATGAAAGATAACTTGATTAAGCCCAAGGGAAAATGTTCCCATTAAGCTTGCAGATTCACTAAGCAATCAAGTATATGATACATTCCATCTAAGAATCGTGGAGCAATCTGATTATTTCCAATATCAGTCATAGCTATCTTTGAGTACTGTGACTGTGGAGGGGTCACAGCACAAAGAGAAGCCTAGACAGATAAAATACATGTTCAGAGAATAATAATAATAGTTACACATTGTGATTACACTTAATACCATTGAACATGAAATGTTTGGAATGAGGCTAGCATTGTGACATAGTGGGTTAAGCTATCACTTAAATAACAAAATAAAAAAATAAAAATAAAGGTGATGAACCCTTGACCTATTTTTTAAAATGAATTTATTTATTTCAAAGTCAGAGTTACAGAGAGAAAGAGAGAGAGAGAGAGAGAGAGAGAGAGAAATGTCTTCCATCTGCTGGTTCACTCCCCAGATGGCTTAAATGGCCAGAGCTGCGCCAATTGGAAGCAAGGAGCCAGGAGTTTCCTCCGGATCTCCCATGTGGGTGCGGGAGCCCAAGGACTTGGGCCATCTTGTACTGGTTTCTCAGGCCATAGCATAGAACTGTATCAGAAGTGGAGCAGCCGGGACTCGAAATGGCGTCCATATGGGATGCCAGCACTGCAGACAATGCCTTTACCTGCTACCCCACTGCACCAGCCCTGATTCTGTGGCTTTTAATCTCATACAATAGTGCCTACAGATATTGATGAAAGAAGTTTGTTTTACAGAAAACATACCGAGGCTGGAAAGTGATATCATCTCTTAAGTTTTAGTTGACAGAAAAAGATGGCTGAGAGATGCTGATGAAAAGAGAAAGGTCAGTATTTGATTCTTTATTTTTGCATCTAGGCAATAAATAATTAGATGCTTACTGGTACCAGCACCAGGCACTGAGAATATGTTTAACGTGTCAAACTCCTATCTGGGTGAAACTATTGATCTCATTATGGTCTCTGTGGTCAGTCATTTCTTCATTCCTCAAGCAAATACTTATTGTGTGCCCAATATGTCCCAGACACTGTTAGACATTTGAAACACATCATATCCACAAAATATCCTGCCTGCAGTGGCTTAAATGCTAATCAGAATCACCAGCGCTGTGGTGTAGCAGTTGCCACATACAGCACTGGTATCCCATATAAGCACCAGTTCGAGTCCTGACTGCTCCATTTCCAATCCAGCTCTCTGCTACTGTGCCCGGGAAAGCACTGGAGGATAGCCCAACTCCTTGGACCCCTGCAACCCATGTGAGAGACCAGATGAAGCTCCTGGCTCCTGGCTTTGGCCTGGCCCAGCCCCAGAGATTGTGGCCAGTTGAGGAGTGAGCCAGAAGATGTAAAGATTGATCTCTCCCCCCCTCCTCTCTCCCCTTCCCTATCTCTCTGACTTTCAAATAAATAAATTTTTTTAAAAATTCTAATCAGAGGAGAAAGATAAATAATAGATGCAAAGAAAATCAGCTACAGAGTGCAGAAGATAACTACACACCAAAAAGTTTTAAATAAATCAGAAGAAAATGGATAGAAATTATGGTGGGGACAGACAGCATACTATGCCTTGGTAAGTGTGGAAGGATAAAAGTACAATAAATGCATCTGATTCTTAGACAGTTATACATCTCTAGTAAGTTCTAGTTGTTTCCTTATTTTCACTGGTACTTGCTGTAAAATCAAATACTCCTGCATCCCCATGAATGGTCTGTGTAGTGACTGGAGGACCCACTCCTGGGAACCTGAACAAGGCCAACCACACACAGCTGATGAATCCCAGGGCACCCCAGCAGGAGAACAGAGTTGTCTGAAAATCAGTGATGGAAAGATGGAGCTCTTGATGTCACTTGTGTTTAGGAACATAAATATATGCAAGAGTTCCTATCGGGAAGAATGAGAAGCTTCCCAAAAGCCTGCGACCAGTCCCTCAGGCGTGTGGTCCATGGTGTGGATGAGGCCACCTCAGGCCATGCATAATTTTCTTTTTTGCTTTCTTCAGGAAAACTAAGTAAATTAACACTACCAAAAGAAGTGTCATCACAGAACATGCATACTTCCTACAACAGACTTTTCTCAAATGGTATTTTAAACAATAAGAAGGGAACAAGACTGAGGTAAAGATTTTAGCTTCCCCTGATTACTGTAATAAATCCCCATATACACATGGTGGCATAAAACAACAGAAAAGCATTCTCCACCCGTTCCGGAGATCAGAACTCCAAAACCAGTTTCTTGGCAGAGATCAAGGTGCCGGTGCAGCCCCTCTCCCTCTGGAGCTCTGGTGCAGGGTGTGGGCCTTGCCTGTGCAGCGTCTGGTGGCTGCCAGCACTCCTGGGGAGGCTGCAGCCTCCAACACCTACCTCAGTCTTCACATTACCTTATCTGCTGCATGTCCCATCTCCCTCTGCCCCTCTCCCAAGGGTATTTAGAATGCATTTAGAGCATTCTAATTCTCTAATTCTAATTCTAATTCTATTTCTCTCTCTATCACTTTCAGCCTTTCAGTTAAGTAAATAATAAGTAAATAGGTGAATAAAATTTGTAAAAGAAGTTACTATAAGCACCAGACTCTTTTATTTAAAAGCAAACATTGCTAAACAAAATTGTTTTATTACTATAAGGTTATGTTTTATGTTCTGGTGGTCACAGACTTGGGTATGAATTCTAGTCTCCCAAAACAAACCAACATTAAAAGAACAGTCTTAGGAATCTCCACTATTTTATTATCTATTTGGTTTGATAAGAATACCTACTCCTCATCCACACTCAGAGAGTGCAAACCACAGATCAAGAAGTTCTGCTCCTCCTAGAACTGAGAAAGACACAAGAGAATATCACCCCTACACTAACAACAGACGTGAAGCCAGTGAGCCACAAAATCTCAACTCCTCTTCAGTTAGGGAGCTCAAGCCAAAGAGTCATGAGACGAATCAAGTGAGCCGAATTCCAAGTCCAGTGACAGGGCCCTGCCAAGAGAAGCTGGATGCAGGATGTCCTTCACGTTTGCAGAGTGCAGAAGGAAGGCTTGTGAACATAAAAGTGGGTCATAAGAAAAACTTCTTACAAAGTCTTCAAGGCTAACTATGTGCTAGAAAGCCGGTTGAAACTTCTTAGGAGATTCAGAACCACAGGGATCCAGGTTCATTCCCAGCTGTTTGCCTTGAGCCCCAACGCATTGCTCCCAAGTGGGACTGGAGCATAACGAGAGATTTGGGACAGCCCTCCTCCCGGAGAGGGCACAGGAACACGAAGCCCTGCCTGCGTCTCAGGTCCTCGTCTCACATGAAGGAAAGCCTAAGCCTGTGGGAGAGGGCAGAAGCCAAAGCCAGCGCTGTTGGCAGACAGGAAACTCCACCCCTCCATTCCCAGGCAAAACCTCAAGATACTGAAGAGGGACAGCAGGAAAATCCCTCTGCCCCTGGGAAGGGAGGCAGCAGCAAATCCACTCACATCCTGGCAACTACACTGATGGAAAGCAGAGACCTTCCATCCCTGAGGGAGCAGCAGACTTCCCGGTCCCATCCAAGACCTTAGACAGATACAAGGCAGAGTGTGGCTGCCACAGGGGAGAGGCAGGGATGACGAGCATAGTCCCCAACACAAGGGCCCAAGTACACAGGGCCCACCTGAGGCTGAAATAGAATAGAGAAAATCTCCACTGTCCCACCCACAAACCTTGTCCCTAGCAATTAGCCATAGCGGAGAAGCGGGATGGAGATAGCCTGTCTGTGCATGGATAGCCAGGGTCTGCTGAAGGTTGAGAGTGGACCAACGACATTGAGAAGTCTGGTGGCACTTCAGGCCACACAGGAAGGACCAGGTTGCTACAGTCCACAGCTAGAGGGATCTGCAGGCCGTGAGGCACCAAGAATGAACTAGAAAGAAGTAACAAGAATGAACTAGAAAGAAGTAACAAGAAAATCTAAATCCAGCTCCACTCCTAACTAGATAGACCCAATCTCCCTACACTAAGAGCCTTACAAAAGAGGAGAGACTATTTTCAGGAGTAAATTCAGTTTACCTGAGTCTCTGCTATTCCTGGGGGGAAAAAAGACATCTTACAATCAACAAAAAATTACAAGACCAAAGAAGTAAGAAAAACAACCAAGAAAGATTCATTGTCCAGAGATTAGACAACAAAACCAGATCCAAAGCTTACTCAACTACAGGAAATCTTAGAGAGTTTAAACTATTTGAATTAATATGTTAAAGAATTTAGTGGAAAAAAGAGAAAACATGTCTCCATAAATTTTCAGCAGGAAAACTGGAAAAAAAATGAAAATGCCAGTAGGAGAGACAAGGAATTCATTTGTCAGTTTTATCAGCAGACACAAGATAGGAAAGAACTAAAGATACATGATTAAAAATTATCAAAACTGAACCACAAATAGAAAACAAAGTGTTTAAAAAAAATCTCAAGATCTGTGAGACAATCTCACAGGTCTCACATGTGTAAGCAGATTCTTAAAAGGAAAAGAAAAAAAAAGGGCAGAAGAAGTATTTTATTAAAATATAAGTTGTAGAACTGACAAAAACAAACAACATACACAAGATACTCAGAGACTCCCAAGCAGGATGAAAACAATAAATAAAAGTCAATAAAAAAAGAAACATCAGAGATAACTTGCTAAAAAAACAAAAATAAAGAGAAAAGCCAGAGGAAGGAAGAGAGTTTACACACAGAAAATGAAATTAAACAAAATTGACACCCCATTGGCCCAACTAACTAAAAAAAAGAAAAGACCCAAATCAATAAAATCAGAGATGAAAAAGGAAATGTAACAACAGACACCACAGAAATAAAAAGAATCATCAGAAATTACTACAAGGACCTGTATGCCAGCAAACAGGGAAACCTATCAGAAATGGATAGATTCCTGGACACATGCAACCTACCTAAATTGAACCAGGAAGACATCGAAAACCTAAACAGACCCATAACTGAGACAGAAATTGAAACAGTAATAAAGGCCCTCCCAACAAAGAAAAGCCCAGGACCAGATGGATTCACTGCTGAATTCTACCAGACATTTAAAGAAGAGCTAACTCCAATTCTTCTCAAACTATTCAGAACAATCGAAGAAGAGGGAATCCTCCCAAATTCTTTCTATGAAGCCAGCATCACCTTAATTCCTAAGCTGGAAAAAGATGCAGCACTGAAAGAGAATTACAGACCAATATCCCTGATGAACATAGATGCAAAAATCCTCAATAAAATTCTCACCAATAGAATGCAACAACACATCAGAAAGATCATCCACCCAGACCAAGTGGGATTTATCCCTGGTATGCAGGGATGGTTTAATGTGCGCAAGACAATCAATGTGATACACCACATTAACAGACTGCAGAAGAAAAACCATATGATTATCTCAATAGATGCCGAGAAAGCATTTGATAAAATACAACACCCATTCATGATGAAAACTCTAAGCAAACTGGGTTTGGAAGGAACATTCCTCAATACAATCAAAGCAATCTATGAAAAACCCACAGCCAACATCCTATTGAATGGGGAAAAGTTGGAAGCATTTCCACTGAGATCTGGTACCAGACAGGGATGTCCACTCTCACCACTGCTTTCAATATAGTTCTGGAGGTTCTAGCCAGAGCTATTAGGCAAGAAAAAGAAATTAAAGGGATACAAATTGGGAA
This sequence comes from Oryctolagus cuniculus, assembly GCF_051225735.1. Taxonomy (NCBI): domain Eukaryota; kingdom Metazoa; phylum Chordata; class Mammalia; order Lagomorpha; family Leporidae; genus Oryctolagus; species Oryctolagus cuniculus. Next base: position 83,808,884 of record NC_142874.1, read on the forward strand.
GGAAGAACTCAAACTATCCCTCTTTGCAGATGACATGATTCTTTATTTAGGGGACCCAAAGAACTCTACTAAGAGACTATTGGAACTCATAGAAGAGTTTGGCAAAGTAGCAGGGTATAAAATCAATGCACAAAAATCAACAGTCTTTGTATACACAGACAATGCCATGGCTGAGGAAGAACTTCTAAGATCAATCCCATTCACAATAGCTACAAAAACAATCAAATACCTTGGAATAAACTTAACCAAGGACAGTAAAGATCTCTACGATGAAAATTACAAAACCTTAAAGAAAGAAATAGAAGAGGATACCAAGAAATGGAAAAATTTTCCATGCTCATGGATTGGAAGAATCAATATCATCAAAATGTCCATTCTCCCAAAAGCAATTTATAAATTCAATGCAATACCAATCAAGATACCGAAGACCTTCTTCTCAGATCTGGAAAAAATGGTGCTGAAATTTATATGGAGGCACAAGAGACCTCGAATAGCTAAAGCAATCTTGTACAAAAAAACAAAGCCGGAGGCATCACAATACCAGATTTCAGGACATACTACAGGGCAGTTGTTATCAAAACAGCATGGTACTAGTACAGAAACAGATGGATAGACCAATGGAACAGAATTGAAACACCAGAAATCAACCCAAACATCTACAGCCAACTTATATTTGATCAAGGATCTAAAACTAATTCCTGGAGCAAGGACAGTCTATTCAATAAATGGTGCTGGGAAAATTGGATTTCCACGTGCAGAATCATGAAGCAAGACCCCTACCTTACACCTTACACAAAAATCCACTCAACATGGATTAAAGACCTAACTCTACGACCTGACACCATCAAGTTACTAGAGAACATTGGAGAAACCCTTCAAGATATTGGCACAAGCAAAGAATTTCTGGAAAAGACCCGGGAGGCACAGGCAGTCAAAGCCAAAATCAACTATTGGGATTGCATCAAATTGAGAAGTTTCTGTACTGCAAAAGAAACAGTCAGGAGAGTGAAGAGACAACTGACAGAATGGGAAAAAATATTTGCAAACTATGCAACAGATAAAGGGTTAATAACCAGAATCTACAAAGAGATCAAGAAACTCCACAAAAACAAAACCAACAACCCACTTAAGAGATGGGCCAAGGACCTCAATAGACATTTTTCAAAAGAGGAAATCCAAATGGCCAACAGGCACATGAAAAAATGTTCAAGGTCATTAGCAATCAGGAAAATGCAAATCAAAACCACAATGAGGTTTCACCTCACCCCGGTTAGAATGGCTCACATACAGAAATCTACCAACAACAGATGCTGGCGAGGATGTGGGGAAAAAGGGACACTAACCCACTGTTGGTGGGAATGCAAACTGGTCAAGCCACTATGGAAGTCAGTCTGGAGATTCTTCAGAAACCTGAAGATAACCCTACCGTTCGACCCAGCCATCCCACTCCTTGTAATTTACCCAAAGGAATTTAAATTGGCAAACAAAAAAGCGGTCTGCACCCTAATGTTTATTGCAGCTCAATTCACAATAGCTAAGACCTGGAACCAACCTAAATGCCCATCAACGGTAGACTGGATAAAGAAATTATGGGATATGTACTCTTTAGAATACTATACTGCAGTAGGAAACAACGAAATCCAGTCCTTTGCAACAAAATGGAGGAATCTGGAACACATCATGCTGAGTGAAATAAGCCAGTCCCAAAGGGACAAATACCATATGTTCGCCCTGATCGGTGACAACTGACTGAACACCAAAAAGGAAACCTGTTGAAGTGAAATGGACACTATGGGAAACGGTGACTTGATCAGCATAGCCCTGACTGTTAATGAACAACTTAATACATTATCCCTCTTAGTAGTTTTTTTGCCTGTTCTACTTAATATGACTGATTTAATTCTGTAATTAATACACAGTTATTCTTAATGGTTGAAAATTAACTGAAATGTGATCCCTGTTAAACATAAGAGTGGGAATAAGAGAGGGAAGAGATGTATAATTTGGGACATGCTCAAGCTGACTTGCCCCAAATGGTAGTTAGAAACATACCAGGGGATTCCAATTCAATCCCATCAAGGTGGCATGTACCAATGCCATCTCACTATTCCAAGTGATCAATTTCAGTTCACAGTTGATCATAATGAAAGGACTAAGAGTCAAAGGGAGCACATAAACAAGTCTAGTACCTGCTAACACTAACCGATAGAATAAATAAAGGGGAGAGTGATCCAACATGGGAAGTGAGATACTCAGCAGACTCATAGAATGGCAGATGTCCTAAATAGCACTCTGGCCTCAGAATCAGCCCTAAAGGCATTCCGATCTGGCTGAAAAGCCCATGAGAGTATTTCAGGCATGGGAAGCCAAGACACTCTGGCAAAAGATCTCTGTGAGTGAGATCCCAGTGGAAAGAACAGGTCTTCAAAGAAGGAGGTACCTTTCTCTGAAGGGAGGAGAGAACCTCCACTTTGACTATGACCTTGTCTAAACAAGATAAGAATCGGAGAACTCAGAGGGCTTCCATAGCCTTGGAAACTCATGACTGGAGCATAGGGAGATTACTGATGCCATAGACAGGAGTGTCAATTGGTAAAGTCAACAACAGGAGTCACTGTGCACTTACTCCTCATGTAGGATCTCTGTCCTTAATGTGCTGTGCATTGAGATTTAATGCTATAACGAGTACTCAAACAATATATTTCACTTTGTGTTTCTATGGGGGTGCAAACTGTTGAAATCTTTACTTAATGCATACTAAACTGATCCTCTGTAAAAAAAAAAAAAAAAAAAAAAAAGAAATTATCAACTCCCAACTTGACTCTCACTGGGATTAAACATGACAATAGGTCTGATCTGATTTCATCATCATTTAAAAAAAAATCATCTATTATTTTTCACTTTATGTTTCTGTGTGGGAGCAAACTGTTGAAATCCTTACTTAATGTATACTAAGATGATCTTCTGTATATTAAGATAATCGAAAATGAATCTTGATGTGAATGGAAGGGGAGAGGGAGTGGGAAAGGGGAGGGTTGTGGGTGGGAGGGACGGTATGGGGGGGAAGCCATTGTAATCCATAAATCGTACTTTGGAAATTTATATTCATTAAATAAAAGTTAAAAAAAAAAGATCATAGCACACTTCTTGTCAAAAACTATATGCAAGCTACAAGACAATGGAGCAACATCTCTAAAGTAGAGACAATGGAAAATTGGAAATGAAAAATTTTATATTCAGTGAAAATATCTGTGTAGCATAAAGGAGAAATAAAGATTGTTTTCCAGACATACAAAGGCAGAAAAAATTTACTGCCAAAAATACCTGCCCAACAATAAAGATTAAATAAAGTTCTTCAAACAAAAGGAACATTATGTCAGATGGGAATTTGAATCTACATAAAGAAATAAAAAGAACCAAAGCAGACCAAATTAGAATAAATATAGAAAAATATTTCCCCTTATTTTTAATCATTTGAAAAAAATAATTGGGGGCTGACATTGTGGCCCAGCGGGTTAAGCTGCCATTTGAAATGCTGGCGTCACATGTCAAAGCACCAGTTCAAGTCCCTGCTACTCTGCTTCCTATCCAGATCCCTGCTAATCCATTCTGGGAGGCAGCAAATAATGCCTTAAGTACTTGGCACTTGCAACCCATGTGGGAGACCCAGGTGGACTTTCTGACCTCTGGCTTCAGCTTGATCCAGCTCTGGTTGTTGTGGCCATTTGGGGAGTGAACAAGTGATTGGAAGATTCTCTTTCTGTGTGTGTCTCTCTCTCTGTCTCTCTCTCTGTGTGTGTGTGTGTGTGTATGTTTCTCCCTGTGTCACTGTCTCAAAAAAAATGAATCTTTAAAGAAAAAGTAATCAAGTGTCCAAAATGAAAACAATAGAAATGCATGAGTATCCCAGGATTTATAATAAGTAAAAGTAAAATTTATGACAGTAGCCCAAAGAGCAGAAGAGAAGAAATTAAAGTATGCTGTTATAGGGTTCTAAATATGCTGTCATAGGTTCTAAATAGGGCGCACTATATCATACACTCTGGGCAGATATGTATATAATTAACCATAGAGCAACAACTAAAACAAACAAGAGGTATAAGAATAAACTACAGTTGTCTTAAAATGAAATCAAATAAATATACATATATAAAAAAGAAAAAAGAACAGAACTAACAAACACAAAGGGTAACATGAAAGACTTAAGCTCAATCATATCAGTAATTGCAATAAATGTAAATGGTTTCTGCAATCTAAATGATTTACACATAAAAAAGTAAAAAAAAGGGAAAAGCTAAGCAAAAACCAATTGAATTCTTTTTTTTTAATTTTATTTTTATTTTTCTCCCCCAAAGAAACCTTTTACATAAGGAATACAAATTTCATGCATTTTGTAACTGCAACTTTAGGAATATAGTGATTCTTCCCAGTGTACCTGTCCTCCCACCTACTCTCCCACCCCTCTTCCTCCTTTCTCTCCCATTCCCAGTTCCATTCTCCTCTAAGATCCATTTTTATTAACTTTATACACAGAATACCAACTCTACACTAAAAGTTCAACAATTTGCATGAAAAAAACTGTTCCTCAACAGTTGAAAAAAGGACTCTTCAAAGTCATTGCAACTTAAAGTTAATATCACTTCTTTTTTTTAGAAACTTGATTAACTTTAAAGAAGCACCCAAGAATGATACATCTTTTGCAAGCACTTAGACATAATTATAATACAACTCTTTGAGGAAAGAGGTCCTGCATGGAAAGTTAGTGCACAGTGATTCCTGTTGTTAATTTAACAATTAACAAGCTTATGTATGAGGTCACTGATTACCCAAGGCTCTTGACATGAGCTGCCCAGGCTATGCAAGTCTTTTGAGCCCACAAACTCCATCAACATTTATACAAGGTCATAAGCAAAATGGAAGTTCTCTCCTCCCTTCAGAGAAAAGCACCTCCCTCTGATGACCACTTCTTTCCACTGGGGTCTCACCCACAAAAGTCCTTCATATAGGACATTTCTTGGCACAGTGGCATGGATTTCCATGTCTGAATTGCTCTCGTGGGCTTTTCCACCAGACCAGAATGCCTTAAGGGCCGATTCTGAGGTCAGAGTGCTAATTAAAGCGATTGTCATTCTGTGAGTCTGCTGTGTGGACTGCTTCCCATGTTAAAGCATTTACTCATTTTTAATTCTATCTATTATTATTATCAGACCCTTAATCCTATCCATATGATCACTTTAACACTTAAGATGGTATTTTTACCATCCAGCTTAAGGGGATTTTGGGTCCCATGGCAAGTTTTTAAACTCTCCCCTTAGAAGTAAGTCCATAGGAATGTATGCAGAACTATACAGCTTTACAGTTACAAACTTTAGACACTTCATAATTAAAAATTTAAGAACATGGTGATTCTTCCCACCATGCTTACCCTCCCATCCATACTCCTATCCCTCTTCCTCCTCCCTCTCTTATTCCTACTCTTTTTACTGAGATCTATTTTCTTTTTTTAAGAATTATTTTATTTATTTGGAAGACAGTTACAGACAGTGGTAGAGCCAGAGAGAGAGAGGTGTTCCATCCACTGGTTCACTCCACAAATGACCACAATGGCCAGAGCAGAGCTGATCCAAAGCCAGGAGCTGGGAGCTTCTTCCAGGTCACTCACTCAGGTGCAGAAGCCCAAGGAGTTGGGCCATTTTCTCTTTTTTTTAAGGGAAAGGGTTTATTGGGGGAAACCCAACAGAACAGAGGGAAGGGGTGAAGAAGGAAAAAGAGAGAGAGAAGGAGAATGTAAGAGAGATCCAAAGAGAAATCAAGAGATGGAGAAAAAGAGAGCCACATGTTCAGGAACAGGTTCTTTTAAAATTTTGCCCAGGGGCAGGCAGGGAAGTAGGAGCAGTGAATCCTATTAGGATGGGGATGGAACTGACACCAGTGGTTGGGCCATGTAGCCATCTGGCTTCCAGAAATGGTGGCAGGGGCTAGAGCCTAGGATGCTGTCAGGGTGTAGATAGCACCATAGATAAGACTGTGCCATTTATTAACATTCCCTCCTTTTGTTTTTTTATAAAGCAGGAGTTGTATGTGATTACATTAGCCCCAAAATTCCAGGAGGGGTAGAGGGGTGTTGATCTGTCTTTAGAGCTACTTCCTTCTGACATGGGGCAACAAGGTATTCTCTACTGGCATGGGGTGATGTCTCAAGCCACTGTCTCTTGCTTGGGGAGCCAAGTATATCCCCTTAGCAGCATTTGGTTGACTGCCTGGTTGCTGAAGGCCTTGATTCATTCCATTAATCACATGCTGTAAACATTTAAACAGACACTATAATATAAAAGGGTGAGAATAGCAACCAATGAGCCTAAGAGCGGCATTAACCAAGTAATGTGAGGATTTCATAAAGGAGAGGAAATGAGGAGGGACTCTGGACCCTTGTTAATACTGATGGACGTGTTTAAAGCTGATCCCAACGAAGACTGGGAGAAAGGCCACTCAACTTTTGCAGATAGAGGGGTTTGTCTGTAGAGAAATTCTGAATAATCATACAACATTAAGTGGAGGAGAGGACCATCAGTACATACATGTTGGGAGTTAGAGCCATTGATGGTAAAGTAGAGGCTATGATGACAAAGGAATAAGGCCTCAGATAGGCTGGATATTGTCTAGAACAAAAGATAGAGTCATTATTGGAGAACCTAAGAGAGCTGCTGTCTAAACCACGACAAAGTTTTCTGATTGAGAGGCCAATAGAAACTGACAGAAGGGGTCTGATAATAATCAGGTGGGCTTTAAGGTCTTGTCAGTTATGAGACCCAGACTTATATCTTATATCTCCACATCCTAAGAGAGGTATGAACCTCTTGGGGGAAGTATCCTATTGACTTCTATTACCTAGCTGGCCTGGGAGGAGAGCTAGCCAGGTAAAGGCAGGTAGTTATCTATAACAGGAAATTTACAGTACTGCCTGTAATGTTGCTGACCCTACTTGGCCATCTCCTCAGCAGCGGTGGTCACTTTGGAAGTGGGGCCAAGTGAATGGCTTTTCAGCTTGGAGCCAACAAGGTCTGTGGCTCTGATCTGGGCATCCTTCGACTCCAAGGCAGTTGCATTTCCAGTGACCCAACTCTTGGCTGGCAGAGCTGCCAGGGCTCTTCATAAGCTGAATTCTGCTGAAGCTCTGGCTTTCCACATCGAAAACCACTGCAGTGGATTAGCCTGTTTGAGGGCATATCACTGTACAGAGCAGCCATTAATGGACCTCCCACCTATCTTTACATTGTTTCTGATGCCTAGCTTTCTTTTCCTCTGGGCCATCTTCTACTGCTTTCCCAGGCCATAGCAGAGAGCTGGATCAGAAGAGGAACAGCTGGGACTTGAACTGGTACCCAAATGGGATGCAAGTGCTGCAGGCTGGGGCTTTAACCTGCTGCACCACAGTGCTGGCCTCAAGAGATCTATTTTCAATTGAATTTACACACATATGTTTAACTCTACGTTAAGTAAAGAGTTCAACAAAAGACAAAACTGTTCCTCAACAGTCAAGACAAGGCCTTTTCAAGTCATTGCTTCTCAAAGTGTCAATTTCACTTCTACAGATTGCCTTTTGGGTGCTCTATTATCTGTCACAGTTTAGGGAGAACATATGGAATTTGTTCCTTTGGGACTGGCTTATTTCACTAAGTATGATATTTTCCAGATTCACCCATTTTGTTGCAAATGACCAGATTTCACTTTTTTTATCACTGTGGGTTTATTCCATGTCTTAGCTATTGTGACTTGAGCTACAATAAACATTGGGGTGCAGATAACTCTTTCATATGCTGATTTCATTTCCTTTGGGTAAATTCCCAGGAGTGGGATGGCTGGATCACATGATAGGTCTATATTCAGATTTCTGAGGTATCTCCATACTGTCTTCCATAGTGGCTTTACCAGTTGAGATTCCCACCAACAGTGGATTAGGGTACCTTTTCCCCCACATCTTCACAAGCATTTTTTTATTATTTGTATGTATCTCATAAGTACAACATTAGGAACATAGTAATTTTTCCCACCACATCCACCCTCCCGCCCATCCCCCACTTCTTCCTCCCTCTCCTGTTTGATCCAAGAAAGAAAAAGAAGCAGAAAGAAAGAATAAAAAAGAAAGAATGGAACAAAAAAACTAAGAGAACTTTTCCTCAACAATCTAAAAAAGGGCTATTATCTGTTATTGCTTCTCAAAGTTGATTTTGCTTTTTTGTTCTTCCATTCCTGTTTTTGCCTTCATTTTTCCCCCCTTCTTTCCTCTTTGAAACTTGTCTTTCAAGAAGAACCCAAGGATGATACATATTTTGTAAGCTCTTAGACTTTAATATAACTTATGAAACATCATAATATCCTCCATTTAATACAGTAGAAGGAAGTGATTCTTCAGAACAAGTTTTACTGCTAAGTCTCGTGATAGAACTCTTTGTGGACAGAGGTCCTGAATGGGAAGTCAGTGCATAGTGACTCTTATTGTTTATTTAACAAATAGCATTCTTATGTATGACATCAATGTTCACCCAAGGCTCTTGACATGAGCTTCCTAGGCCCTGAAAGTCTTTTGGATCCACTAGCTCAACAATGCCATAAGCAAAGTAGAAGATCTCTCCTCCCTTCAGAGAAAAGTTCATCCTTCTTTTGTGGCCACTTATTTTCACTGGGATCTCACTCACAAGGATCCTTCATGTAGAACGTTTTTTCCAGAGTGTCTGGCTTTCAATGCCTGAAATGCTCCCCCTGGGCTATCCAGCCAGACTGAAATGCCATAGGGGCTGATTTTGAGGTCAGAGTGCTATTTAAAAGATTGTCATTCTATGAGTACGCTGTATGGACTGCTTCTCATATTGAAGCCTTCCTTACTTTTTAATTCTATTTATTCTTGTTTCCAAACACTTAGTCCTATTTAATAATCACTTTAACTCTTGATTGTATCTATATGGTCACTTTATCCCTTATTCCTATACATTTGTTCTTTATAACACTTAAGCTACTAATTTTTTCAGACAGCTTGAGGGATTTTAGGGTCTTATGGCTACTTATTAAGCTATACTTGTACAAGTAAGTCCATAGGAATGTATGTAAGATTATACTGCTTTGCAGTTGTAAACTTCATACATTTCACAATTAAAATTTTGTGATCTTAGTGATACTTCCCACTGTGCCCGCCCTACCACCCTCACTCCTACCCCTCCTCCCCTTCTCTTTCTTATTCTCACTTTTATTCTTTACTAAGATCTATTTTCAATTAACTTTATACTTATGTGATTAACTCTATTTTAAGTATAAAGTTCAATGAATCATATGGAAGAGAAAAAGATAAGAAAAATATTAGAAAAGAAAAGAAAGGAAAAGATAAACAAAAATATAGAATAAGAAACTGTTCCTCAGCAGTCAAGAGAAGGGCTGTTCATAATCATTGTTTCTCAAACTGTCAATTTCACTTCTACATGCTGTCTTTTAGATTCTCTATTAGTTATCATGTGAAGGAGAACATAAAGACTTTTTTGCTTTCAAACTGATTTATTTCACTAAGTAGTTATGTTTTCCAATTTCATCCATTTTGCTGCAAATGACCAGACTTCTTTTTTTACTGCTGTGTAGTATTCCATGGTGTACATATACCATAATTTCTTTATCCAGTCTTCAGTTGACAGGCATTTGGGTTAATTCCACTCCTTTGCTTTTGTGAATTGAGCCATAATAAATATGGAGGTACCGATAGCTCTTCAATTTTCTGATTTCATTTCCCTTGGGTAGCTACCCAGCAGTGGGATAGCTGGGTATCCAGCTTATCCATATGATAAGTCTATATGCAGACTTCTGAGGAATCTCTACACTGTCTTTCATAGTGTCTTTACCATTTTAAATTCCCACCAACAGTGTATTAGGGTACCTTTTTCCTCACATCCTCACCAGCATTTGTTGTTTGTTGATTTCTATATGAAATTTATTCTAACGAGGGAGAGATGAAACCTCATTGTGGTTTTGATTTGCATTTTCCTAATGGCTAGTGATCCTGAACATTTTTTCATGTGTCTATTGGCCATCTGGACTTCCTCTTTTGAAAAATGTCTGTTTAAGTCCTCGCAAATTTCTTACCTGGGTTTTTTGTTTTGTTATTGTGGAGTTTCTTGATCTCCTTAAATATTCTGTTTATTAATCTTTTATCAGTTGCATAGTTTGCAAATAATATTTCACATTATGTCTGTTGTCTCTTCACTTTGCTGAGTGTTTCTTTTACAGTACAGACGCTTCTCAATTTGATGTAATTTCATTTGTTAATTTTGGCTGGTATTGTGATGCCTCCAGCTTTGTTTTTGTCATATAAGATTGCTTTAGCTATTCAGGATCTCCTGTGTTTTCACACAGGAGAATTTCATTTCACAGGAGAATTCCACACATGAATTTCAGTGTCATTTTTTTCTATAACTGAGAAGAATGTCCTTGGTATTTTGATGACTACCAAGCTGAATCAGTAAATTGCTTTTGGAGTATAGACATTTTTATGATACTGATTCTTCCAACTGAGGAACATCGAAGATTTTTCGATTCTTTGTACCTTCTTCTATTTCTTTCTTTAATGTTTCATAATTCTCATAAAACAGATCTTTGACATCCTTGGTAAAATTTATTCCAAGGTATTTATTTTTTTGTAGCTGTTGTTAATGGGATTGATCTTATAAGTTCTTTCTCAGCCACGGCATTTTCTGAGAATACAAAGGCTGTTGATTTTTGTGTTTTGATTTTATATCCTGATACTTTACCAAACTCTTCTAAGAGTCTCAGTAATTTCTTAGTGGAATCTTTCAACTCCCCTATATATCGAATGATGTCACCTGCAAATATTGATAGTTTGACTTCTTCCTTCCCAATTTGAATACCTTTGATTTCTTTTTCTTGCCTAATGGTTCTGATTAAAACTTTCAGGACTATATTGAATAGCAATGGTGACAGTAGGCATCCTTGTCTAGGTTCAGATCTTAGTGTGAATGCCTCCAACTTTTGCCTACTCAATAGGAGGCTTGTTTTATGGCCAAGCATGTGGTCAATCATAGGGAAAGTTCTGTGCACTGATGAAAAGAATGTATATTCTACAACTGTAGGATGGAAAGTTCTGTAGATATTTGTTAGGTCCATTTGGTCTGTAGTGTTGATTAACTCTGCTGTTTCCTTGCTGATTTTTTGACTGGTGGATCTGTCCAATACTGAAAGTCGGGTATTAAAGTCTCTTATTGCTATTATGTTTGAGTCTATGTATCCCTTTAGATCCTTTAACATTTCTTTTAAATAGCCAGGTGCCCTGTAATTAGGTGCATATACATTTATAGTAGTTATTTCTTCCTGTTGAATTGATTCCTTAATCATTATATAGTGTCCTTCTTTGTCTCTTTTAACAGTTTTTGTGTTAAAGTCTATTTTGTCTGATATTAGGATGGCTACACTAGCTGTTTTATGTTTCTGTTAGCACAGAATATCTTTTTCCATCCTTTCATTTTCAGTCTGTCTGCATCTTTGTTGGTGAGATTGTTTCTGGTAGGTAACAAGTGGATGGGTTTTGTTTTTTAATCCATTCAGTGAGCCTGTGTCATTTAACTAGAGAGTTGAGGCCATTTAGATTCAATGTGACTATTGATAATAACAAATGTACCCTGCCAATTTTTCATAATATTCCAATTTTTTACTTTGGATTTCCTTTGTACTTTCACTGGGAGATTTTCTGCCTTCATCTTTCATAGTGTTGACCATGTTTGTGTTTCTGTGTGCTTGACATCTTTAAGCATCTTTTGCAAGACTGGACAGGTAGTGACAAATTCTTTCAATTTCTGTTTGTTATTAAAGTTCTTTTTTTGCCATCATTCATAAATAAGAGCTTTGTAGGATAAAGTATTCTGGGTTGACAATTTTTCTTTTAAGACTTGGAATATATCTCCCCATTCTCTCACAGCCTGTAGGGTTTCTGATGAGAAGTCTGCTGTGAGTCTATTTGGAGATCCTCTGAAAGTATTCTGGCATTTCTCTCATGCATATTTTAGAGTCTTTTCTTTATGTTTTACTGTGGAACATTTGATTACAATGTGTCATGGTGAAGCTCTTTTCTGGTCATGAGTTCTATGTCCTGCCTGTACTTGAATGTTCCTTTCTTTCTCCAAATTAGAAAAAGTTTCTCTTATTATTTCACTAAAAAAAATCTTCTAATCTTTTGTCTCTTTCCATAGCTTCAGGAACTCTTAAAACCCATGTATTGGGTCATTTGATAGTATCCAGTAGATCCCCAACAGTATTTTTTAGTTTTCTAATTTCTTCTTGTTTTTTGTCCAACTGTATAATTTCCTGTGCTTTGTTTTCTGAGTAAGATATTCTTCCTTCTGCTTCACCAAATCTGTTGTTAAGACTTTCCACTGCATTTTTATTTGTTCCTTTTAATTCTTCATTTTCAAAATTTCATTTTGTTTTCTCTTTAAGATCTCAATTTCATAGGAGAAATTTTCTTTCATGTCATCTACAGATTTCATTAGTTCATGTGTTTGCTTCAGATTACTTCTTTTTTAAAGATTTATTTATTTATTTGAAATTCAGAGTTACACAGAGAGAGGAGAGGCAGAGAGAGAGAGAGGTCTTCCATTTGATGGTTCACTCCTCAGATAGCTGCAACAGCCGGAGCTGTGCCGATCCAAAGCCAGGAGCCAGGAGCTTCTTCTGGGTCTCCCATGTGGGTGCAGGGGCCCAAGGATGTGGGCCATCTTCTACTGCTCTCCCAAGCCTTAGCAGAGAGCTGGATTGGAAGTGGAGCAGCCAGGTTTCGAACCAGCACCCATATGGGATGCCAGAGCTTCAGGCCGGGGCATTAACCCACTGCGCCACAGTGCTGGCCCCTCAGATTATTTCTAAGTAATCCTGTGATCAATTTTTTGAGTTTCATTTCTGGCACTTCTTTTTTTTTTCCCGCTGGTTCACCCCCTAAATGGCAGCCATGGCCAGCACGCTGCAGCCAGCGTGCTGCACCAATCCAAAGCCAGGAGCCAGGTGCTTCCTCCTGGTCTCCCATGCGGGTGCAGGGCCCAAGCACTTGAGCCATTTTCCACTGCCTTCCCAGGCCACAGCAGAGAGCTGGACTGGAAGAGGAGCAACCAGAACAGAATGCGGTGCCCCGACCGGGACTAGAACCCGGTGTGCCGGCACTGCAGGCGGAGTATCAGCCTAGTGAGCTGCAGCACCAGCCCTGGCATTTCTTTAATCTTTTCATCTTCACTATCTATTATTGAAGTGTTATATTTTTAGGGGGCATCAAGTTGTGTTCTTTATTTTGTTTCTTGTATTGGCACATTTATTATTCAGCATTTGTGGAGATACTTATTGGTTTCTCTTTTTTTTCCTCTGGTGGCTTTTATCTTTGGACTGTGTCTGTGTGGATTAGTAGAGTGCCTGCTTTCAGCTAATACTTAGAGGCATGTTGTAGGTGTGGCCAGGGAGCTCTGTTCAGTGCTCCAGGATGAAGGGAGTGTTAAGGTGACACATATGTTGGGCATGGTAAATCTCTCTCTCTCTCTCTTTTTTTTTTTAATCAGAGAGGAGGTTTGTTGTGCTCTGTTGACATAGATTCTTCCCACTTCTTCTCTTCCAAGGTCACCAGTGCCTGGTCACTAGCCCTAGTGGGTATAATATTCATCCACACTCCCACAAGGACCACACAAAGGATCTGTGCAGTCCTCAGTGTAAGTAGATTCCCCTCAATGTCCCTCACCAGGGAACCAGGAAGCCTGAGCATGTGGAGCCTCCCACAATGTCTGCCCAAAGTCCATCCACACCCTGAGGCTTCCCATGTGACCTCAGTGTTTTCACAGTCCTGCAGCCTCAGTGCACACAAGCATCCCACAGTTATAAGCACCCAGCCCCGGGTCAGTTCTCCCTGGCAGACTCAAAGGTGTGTGCTTGACTGATTGCTAGGCAAGTACACGAGCTAGCAAGTTTGTTAGGTATGTCCAAAACAGTGTCCGCTCTCTATCCGTTTGTTATAGGACACTGTTGCAGGGTGACGAGGGACAGAGAAATGTGCCCTGTTTTTTTTTTCTACTCCAGTTTGGCAGATACACTATCCCCCATAAGGCTCCAAGTTGGATTCCCTCCAGGCTGTTCCTACAGCATTATCACCAGTGGCTTGGGCTGCTGCAGTCTGGTCTCAATTCACTCTCCAAAGTTGCTGTGGAGTCTCTCGACTGCTGGGATGCTATGTTGTGCATGTCTACACCCTCCATGTAGGTCCACTGTGTCCCTCTAATTTGTGGGGAGTTACCTCTGCCATTTTCTCCATAACTCTTCCCCGAGACTGCACTTTTTTCACTTTTTTTAAACTATCTTCACCTAGACTAGAGCAGTAAGCTCCCTCCCTACTTCACCATCTTAATCCAATCATGAAAAGCATATTTCAGTACAAGGAATAAGATAAAGGGGGACACTCAATAATGATAAATGATTAAAATTCTTCAAGAAGACATACTACTAAATATGTAGGTCCCTAGTAATGGAGCATTGAAAACATAGGCAAGAGCTGATAAAACTGAAAGAAAAAATGTAACAATCTACAAGTATAGCTAAGCAGTTTAAAAACTTATCCTTCAGTAAATAACAGAATAAGTACACAGAAAATCAGTAGGAATATGGAAGATTTGAACAACTCTATCAAACAACTCCACCTAACAGAGGCAGAACACACTTTTTAAACCACATTATGTTATGCTCCGGGCCATAAAATGAGTCCCACTGAATTAAAGAAAATTTAAATCATACAAAGTATGGCTTGTGGCTAAAGTGAATTGAACAAATATAAATATCAGTAAAAAAAAAAGTGTTGAAAATCTTCAATGTTTGAAAATTTGCACATTTCTAAATATCATTTAAGTCAAAAAACACAGAGATTTGCATTTTGAATTGAATGAAAATAAAAAAAATTTTAAATGTGCACCATATAGCTAAAGCAGTGCTTTAAAGATTTACAGTAAGGCCAGTGCTGTGGTGTAGTGGATAAAGCTGCCCCCTGCAGTGCCAGCATCCCATATGGGTGCCAGTTCCAGTCCAGGCTGCTCCACTTCTGATCCAGCTCTCTGCTATGCCTGGGAAAGCAGTAGAAGATGGCCCAAACCCTTGGGCCCCTGCACCCACATGAGATACCCTGAAGAAGCTCCTGGCTCCTGGTTTCAGATTGGCTCAGCTCCAGCCATTGTGACCAACTAGGGAGTGAATCAGAGGATGGAAGACCTCTCTCTCTCTGCCTCTCTTTCTGTCTCTGTGTAACTTCTTCTCTCTGTGTGTAATCTTTTTAAAAAATTATAGCATTAAATGATTATATTAGGGCCAGTGCCATGGTTCAATAGGCTAATCCTCTGCCTTGCGGCACCGGCACACAGGGTTCTAGTCCCGGTCGGGGCGCCGGATTCTGTCCTGGTTGGCCCTCTTCCAGGCCAGCTCTCTGCTGTGGCCAGGGAGTGCAGTGGAGGATGGCCCAGGTGCTTGGGCCCTGCACCTGCATGGGAGACCAGGAGAAGCACCTGGCTCCTGCCATCAGATCAGCACGGTGCGCCGGCCGCAGCGCGCCGGCCACGGCGGCCATTGGAGGGTGAACCAACGGCAAAGGAAGACCTTTCTCTCTGTCTCTCTCTCTCTCTGTCCAATCTGCCTGTCAAAAAAATAAAAAAATAAAAAAAATTTAAAAAAAGATTATATTAGAAGCTAAGAGATATGTCTAAGATCTAACCTTTCTACTAAAAAAAAATAGAAAAAAGAACAAATTCAACCTAAAGTAAGCAGGAGGAAGAGATAATAAGCATATTAGAAGCAAAAAATAGAAAAAATAAACTCAAAGCTGATGTTGGAATAGATGATAAATGGATAAATTCTGGCCAGATGAGTGGGAGGAGAAAAGAAAGAGAAGACACTGATTACTGATATCAGGAATGGAAGAGAGAATATCAATTCACATCAAACAGAAATCAAGAGGATAACAAAGGAATTAGTGTTGTGTTGCAGTGGGTTAAGTCATAGCTTGTGACACCAACATCCCACATTGGAGTGCCAGTTCCAGTCCCAGGTGCTCTGCTTCAGATTTAGCTTCCTGCTAATGTACCTGAGAAGGTAATATATGATGGCCCAATTACTTGGGCCCCTGCCACCCATGTGAGAGACTAGGATATAGTTCCTTTCCCCTGGTTTCTGCCTCACCCAGACCTGTCTATTACAGACATTTGGAAGAGTGAATCAGCAGATGAAAACGATCTCTCACTCTTCCTGTCTATAACTCTGCCTTTCAACTAACTAAATAAATTTTTTTAAATGGATTCAAAAAAAAAAAAAGATTTGGCTCTGATGGAGCCATTCACCAATGGAGAAACTCTCCAGACTTCTGGAGCCTTTATGGAGACATTGTTATGCAAGCAAAATTGATTAAATCATTGGCCTTCAGCAACCAGCTCAAGCTTCAGACTCTCTTCTCTTCCTAGATCAGGGTGTGAGATGAAAGGTCCAGTGCCCTAACTATGGTTGACTGGTTTCCCTGGTAACTAGCCCCCCTTCTTTTGATTCTCTAAGGAATTTCCAAAAAATATCATCTCATTAACATCAACTCAACAGATGAACCAATAAAGAAGATGCTGCATCTACATACAACAAGATACTATTCAGCCTTTCAAAACAGGAAATTCTATTTGTCACAGTGTGGATGAACCTGGGTGGGCACTATAAGAAAATAAAATAAGCCAGCCACCAAAAGACAAGTATTACCTTATTCCATTTACATTAAGTATCTAAAATAGAATCAAATGCGTAGAAAAATAGAATTCTGGTTTTCAGGGACAAAGGAAAGAGAAAAATAAGAAGTTTCTGCTTGATGAGTATAAAGTTTCAGTTATTCAAGACAAATTCTAGACCACTGCTGTACAATATAGTGCCTACAGTTAACCATATTGTATTGTGCACCTAAAAATTTGTTAAGAGTATAAGTCTCATGTAAAACATTTTTACCACCAAAAAAAAAAAGGTGCAAAGAAATTTTTGGAGGTGTTAGATATGCCTTTTACTCTGATTTTATGATAGCTTCAGGAGTGTATGCATATGATTAAACTTTATCAAATTGTATACTTTAGGCATGTGTGTTTAGCCTAGTGGTTAAGATGTCTGTGTTTCATGTATTAGTACCAGAGTTTGATGCCTGGCTCTAGCTACTGACTCTAGCTTCTTGCTAATACTGACCCTGGGAGGCAGCAGTGGTGGCTCAAATGATTGGAAGACACAGAATGTGGTCTGGGCTCTTGGCTTCAGCTTGACCCAGTCCTGGTAGTTGCAGGCATTTGAGGAGTGTACCAAAAGATAAAAGTTCTCTTTCTGGCTGCTTACTCCACCACCACTTTCAAACAAAATTATAATAATTTTAATATATATACATAATAAGCTCAAAGTGTTTTAAAGACTAAAAGTAAGTCCTAAAACTGTAAAACTACTAGAAGAAAGCATAGAGAGGAGGCTGATGTAGTGGCTCATGGGTTAAGCCACCACTTGTGAGACTGGCATCCCATATCAGAGTGCCAGTTCATGGCCCAGTTGCTCTTCTTCTAATCCATCTCTCTGATAATGCACCTGAGAAAGCAGCAGATGATGGCTCAAGTACTTAATTCCCTAGCACCCATGTGGGGTACCCAGATGGAATTCCCAAGAACTCCTGGCTTTAGCCTGAGCCAGCCCCAGCCACTACAGCCATTTGGGTAGTGAACCAGCAGATAAAAGATATTTCTCTGTGTGCTTTCCTCTCTCTCCGTGTGTATCACTGTGCTTTCAAATAAATAAATAAATCTACAAAAGAATTCCTGGCATTGGTCTGGGCACAATTTTTAGTAGCACCCCAAAACCACAATTAATAAAAGTAAAAGTAGGCAAATGGGATTGCATCAAACTAAAATGCTACTCTACAACAAAGAAAAAAATCAACAAAGTAAAGAGATGATCTATGGAATAGGAGAAAATGTTTATGAACCATACCTGTATATGTGATGAGAGTTTAATATCCAAAAGCATGTAAGGAACTCAAACAACTCAGAAGTAAGAAAATACGTCACCTAAGTTAAAAAGGTGAGCAAAGGATGAATGGACATTTCTCAAAAGAAGATATACAAACAGCAAACAGGTATGTGAAAAAAATACTAATTATCAGGGAGACAAAAATTAAAACTACACTGATGTATGACCTCATATCTGTTTGAATGGCTATTATCAAAATGAAATAAGAGTAGGTAAGGATGTGGAAAAAAAGGAACCTTTTGATGAGGATATATATTAGTGTATTTATTATGTAATACAGTTTGAAGGCTGCTCAAAAAAATGAAAATAGGGGCTAGCATTGTGGCTCAGTGAGTTAAACTACTATCTGCAATGGTGGGCATCACATATGGGGATATTGATTCCAGTTCTGGCTGCTCCAATTCCAATCTAGCTCCCAGTCAGTACACCTGGAAAAGCAACAAAAGATGCACCAAGTGTTTGGGCCCCTGCCATCCATTTGGGAGATCCAGATGGAATTCCAGGCTCCTGGCTTCTCTGTGGTCCAGCCCCAATCACTGCAGCCATTCAGGGAGAGAACTAGCAGATAGAAGAACTCTCTCTTTGTCCCCCTTTCACCATCTCTCTCTCTCTCTCTCTCTCTCTAACTGCCTTTTAAATAAATAAATAATATTTTATAAATTAAAATAGATCTATCATATCATCTAGCTATCCCATTACTGGGTATTCATCCAAAGCAAATGAAAGCAATGTGGCAAAAAGGTAAGCATACTCCCATGTTCATTGCAACAATATTCAAAACAGCTGAGACAGGGAATCAACTTAAATGTCCACTAATGGATGAAGGGACATAAAATGTGGAATAATGAGATCCAATATGGCAGAATAGGGAGGGAGTTTACTGCTGTAGTATAGAGGAAGATAGTTTAAAAAAAGAGGACAGAGTGCAGTCTCAGGGAAAAGTTAGGGAGAAAAATGGCAGAGGAAACTCCACACAAATTAGAGGGACTCTGTGAACCTACATGGAGGGTGTAGACACGCACAACTCAGGACCCCAGCAGCTGAGAGCCTCCACAGCAACTTTGGAGAGTGAGGTGAGACCAGACTGCAGTGAGACCAGACTTCAATGACCCAAACCACTGGTGATAAAGCTGCAGGAAGAGACTGGCAAGAGTCCGGCTTGGAGCCCCGTGGAGGACAGTGTACCTGCCAAACTAGAGGAGAAAAAAGGGGAGAATCTTTTTCTCTCCCTGACCACCCTGCACAGGTATCATGTAACAAGCCAAGAGAGGGCAGGTGCCATTTTGAACATAACTAACAGCTGCTCCAGCTTGTGCCCATGCACCCAGCAACCAGCTGAGTGGAGATGCCTGAGTCTGGCTAACACAATTGACAGGGTGCTCATGTCTGTGGAAGAATTGTATGCTAGGTCTGCAAAAACACTGTGGCTCTATGGGAAGGCACAGGTTGTGGCTGGGTCTTTCAGTGGTCACTGTGGGCAGCTCCTCATGCTTGGAGTTCCCTGGTGAGGGTCATTGCTGTAGGATCCGTGATTACACAGAGGACTGCACAGATCCTTTATGCAATTCTTGTGGCAATGTGGAGGAATATTGTATACACTGGGCTAGTGCCCAGGCAATGATCTCCCTTAAGAAGAGGAGGTCAGTGTGAGACTACACCAACAGAGCTGATCAAAATCCCCCTCTGATAAAAAAAAAAGAGAGAGAGAGAGAGATTTACCATACCTAACATAGGTGTTACCTTGGACACTCCCTTCACACTGGAGCATTGAACAGAGCTCCCTGGGCACAACCAGCACATGCCTCTGAGTATTCACTGAAAAAGTAGGCACTCCACTAAGCCACAGAGCATAATCCAAAGATAAAATCCATCACAGGAAAAAAAAAAAAAACAAGTATCCCCACAAATTAGAATAATGAAGACAACACGATGCCTCCAAAAGAATACAACGCTTCAATACTAGAACAAGAAGATAAAGAGATTGAGGAAATACCAGATATGGAATTCAAAAAATTGATCACAGGATTACTTAGAAGTAATCAGAAGCAAACCCATCAACTAATGAAATTGGTACATGACATGAAAGCAAATTTCACCCATGAAATTGAGATTTTTAAAGAGAAATCAAAATGAAATTTTGGAAATGAAGAATTCAATAGATCAAACTAAAAATGTGGTGCAAAGCCTTAACAAAAGACAGTGCAGCAGAAGAAAGAATATTCAAGTTAGAAGATAATTCTCTGGAAATTTTGCAGTCAGACCAAATAAGAAGAAATTAGAAAACTAAAACACAGTGTTGGAGATATATGGGATACTACCAAATGACCCAATATACAGATGTGAAGAGTTACTGAAAGCATGGAGAGAATGAATGAATGAATTAGAAGGCATTTTAGTGGCATAATTATAGAAAACTTCCCTAATTTGGGGAAAGAAAGGAATATACAAGTACAGGAAAACCATAGAACTTCTAATAGACCTGTCCAGAAAAGATCTTCATCATGACATATTGTAGTCAAACTCTCCATAGTAAAACACCAAAAAAAATATTCTAAAATGTGCACCAGAGAAATACCAGAATACTTTCAGAGGATCTCCAAATAGACTCAGGGCTGACATCTCATCAGAAACTCTACAGGCTAGGAAAGAATGGCAAGACAAATTCCAAGTCTTAAGAGAAAAAAACTGTCAAATCAGAATACTATAAGCTGCAAAGGTCTCATTGATGAATGATAATGAAATAAACAGAAATTAAAAGAACTTGTCAACCATCCTTCCAGGCTTACAAAAGATGCTTAAGGATGTGCTACACACAGAAACACAGAAATATGGTCATCATTATGAAAGAAGATGAAGGCAGAAAATCTCCCAGTGGAGTACATAGGAAATCCAAACTAAAAAATGGGAATATTTTTGGGAAAATGACAGCGCAAAGTCATTACTAATCAATAGTAACCTTGAATGCAAATGGCCTCAACTCTCCAGTTAAAAGATACATACTGGCAGAATGGATTAAAAACCAAAACCCATCCATTTGCTGCCTAAAAGAAACACATCTCACCAACAAAGATACATGCAGACTGAAAGTAAAAGGATGAAATGATATTTCATGCTAACAGAAACCAAAAACATCTGGTGTAGCCATCCTAGTATCAGAAAAAATAGACTTTAGCACAAAACTGTTAAAAGAGTCAGAGAAAGACAGTATATAATGGTTAACAAATCCATTCAACAGGAAGATGTGCCTATTGTAAATGCACCAAATTATAAGGCATCTGGCAATTTAAAAGAAATGTTAAGGGAGCTAAAGGGAGACATAGATTCAAATACAATAGTAATGGGGCAATTCAATATCCTACTTTCAACAATGGACAGATTAAACAGACAAAAAATCAGCAAGAAAATAACAGTTAATCAACACTCAAACCAAATGGACCTAAAAGATACCTACAGAACTTTCCATCCTACAGTCACAGAATACGCATTCTTCTCACCAGGGCATGGATATTTTCCTAGGATTGACCACATGCTAGGCCATAAAGCAAGTCTCAGCAAATTCAAAAAAATCAAAATCATATCATACATCTTCTCTAACCACAATGGAATGAAGCTGGAAATCAACAACTCAGTAATCTCTAGAACATATGCAAACACATATAAACTGAATGACATGCTCCTGAATGAACAGTGGGTCAGTGAATAAATCAAAAGAGGAATAAAAAATTTCTGAAATAAATGAAGATGGCAATGCAACATATTAAAAATTATGGGATACAGCAAAAGCAGTGTTGAGAAAAGTTTACAGCAATTGGTGCCTACATCAAGAAATTGGAAAGGCATCAAATCAGTGAGCTACCAATGCATCTCAAGGACCTAGAGAAACAACAGCAAACCAAACCCAAAACTAGTAGGAAAAAAGAAATAATTAAAAATAGAGAAGAACAAAATTGAAACCAAAAAATAATATAAAAGATCAGCAAAATGAAGAGCTGTTTTTTTGAAAAAATAAATAAAATTGACACACCATTGGCCCAACTAACCAAAAAACGGAGAGAGAAGACCCAAATCAATGAAATTAGAGATGAAAAAGAAATGCAACAACAGAACTACAGAAATAAAAAGAGCTATCAGAAATTGCTGCAAAGTTATCAGAAATTTCTGCAAAGCACTGTATGCCAACAAACTGGGATACCTAGAAGAAATGGATAGATTCCTGGACACATACAACCTACTTAAATTGAGCCATGGAGACATAGATAACTTAAATAGACCAAAAACTAAGACAGAAATTCAGTCAGTAATAAAGACCCTCCCAACAAAGAAAAGCCCGGGACCAGAAGGCTTCATTGCTGAATCTATCAGACGTTTAAAGAAGAACTCACTCCAATTCTTCTCAAGCTATTCAAAACAATTGAAAGGGAGGGAATCTTCCCAAATTCTATCTATGAAGCCACATCACCATAATTCCTAAACCTGAAAAAGATGCAACAGAGAAAGAGAACTCAGACCAATTTCCCTGATGAAATTAGATACAAAAATCCTCAACAAAATTCTATCCAATCCAACAACATATCAGAAAGATCATTCACCTAGACCAAGTGAGATTTATCCCTGGTATTCAGGTATGAATCAACATTTGCAAATCAATCAATGTGATACATCACATTCACAAATTGAAGAACAAAAACCATGATTATCTCAATAGATGCAGAGAAAGCATTCGATAAAATGCTTGCATTGTAAAATGTTGTATTTGATAAAATGAAACACCATTACATGATGAAAAATCGAAGCAAATTGGCTATAGAAGGAACATTCCTCAACACAATCAAGACAATGTATGACAAACCCACAGCCAGCATCCTATTGAGTAGGCAAAAGTTGGAGGCATTCACACTAAGATCCGAACCTAGACAAGGATACCCACTGTCACCACTGCTATTTAATATAGTACTGAAAGTTTTAGCCAGAGCCATTAGTCAAGAAAAATAAATCAAAGGGGTACAAATTAGGAAGGTGGAAGTAAAACTATCCCTATTTGAAGATAATATAATTCTATACATAGGGGATCCAAAAGTCTCCACTAAGAGACTACTGGGACTCATAGAAGAGTTTGGTGAAGTATCAGGACATAAACTCAAAACACAAAAATCAACAGCCTTTATAGAAACAGACAATGTCATGGTATGGCTGAGAAAGAACTTCTAAGATCAACCGCATTCACAATAGCTACAAAAATAAATAAATAAATACCTTGGAATAAATTTAACCAAGGATGTCAAAGATCTCTGTGGTGAGAATTACAATACATCAAATAAATAGAAGAAAATACAAAAAAATAGGAAAAATCTTCCATGGTCATGGATTGGAATAATCAATATCACCTAAATGTCCATATTTCCAAAAGTGATTTACAGATTCAAGCAATACAAATAAAAACACAAAGAACATTCTTCTCAGATATAGAAAAATGATGCTGAAATTCATATGGAAAGACAAGAAACTCCAAATAGCTAATGCAATGTTATACAACAAAAACAAAGCTGGGGGCATCACATCCAGACTTCAAGACATGCTACAGGGCAGTTATAATCAAAATAACCTGGACTAGGGCCAACTCCATGGCACAGTAGGTTAATCCTCCACCTGCAGCGCTGGCATCCCATATGGGCACTGGTTCTAGTCCCAGCTGCTCCTCTTCCAATCCAGCTCTCTGCTGTGGCCTGGGAAAGCAGTAGAAGATGGCTCAAGTCCTTGGAGCCATGCACCCACATGGGAGACCAGGAAGATGCTCGTGGATCCTGGCTTCAGATTGGTGCAGCTCCAGCTGTTGCAACCATCTGGGGAGTGAACCAACAGAAGAAAGACCTTTCTCTGTCTCTCCCTCTCACTGTCTGTAACTCTACCTCTCAAGTAAATAAATACAATCTTAAAAAAAGAACAGCCTGGTCTGGTACAAAAACAGAAGGAAAGACAAATGGAACAGAATAAAAATGTCAGAAATTAATCTAAGCACCTACAATCAACTTATCTTTGACAAAGGAACAAGAACAGTTTAACAAATGGTGCTGGGAAAACTGGATCTTCACATGCAGAAGTATGAAGCAAGACCCCTACCTTACACCTTTCACCAAAATCCACTCAAGACCTAAATCTATGAAACAATACCATCAAATTATTAAAGAACATTGGGGAAACCCTGCAAGACATTGGCATAGGAAAAGATTATTGGGAAATATCCCAGAGGCACAAGAAATCAAAGCCAAAATTAACAAATAGAATTACATCAAATTGAGAAGCTTCTGTACTGCAAAAAAAAACATTCAGGAAAGTGATGAGGCAAATGACAGAATGGGAGAAATTATTTGCAAACTACAAAACTGATAAAGGATTAACAACCAGAATATATAAGGAGATCAAGAAACTCCACAACAACAAAACAAACAACCCAGGAAAAAAATGAGAAAAGGACTTAAACAGGCTTTTTTTTTTTTTTTTTGACAGGCATAGTTAGGCAGAGAGAGAGAGAGAGAGAAAGGTCTTCCTTCTGTTGGTTCACCCCCCCCAAATGGCCCCTATGGCTGGCGCTGTGCCGATCCTAAGCCAGGAGCCAGGTGCTTCCTCCTGGTCTCCCATGTGGGTACAGGGCTCAAGCACTTGGGCCATCCTCTGCTGCACTCCCAGGCCACAACAGAGAGCTGGACTGGAAGAGAAACAGCCAGGGACAGAACCTGGTGCCTCAACTGGGACTAGAACCCCGGGTACCGGCGCCACAGGCAGATTAGCCAAGTGAGCTGCAGCACTGGCCAGAAATGAGTAAAGGACTTAAACAGGCATTTTTCAAAAGAGGAAATCCAAATGGCCAACAGACACATGAAAAAATTCTCAGGATCACTAGCCATCAGGGAAATGAAAATCAAAACCACAATGAGGTTTCACCTCACCCCTGTTAGAATGACTTTTGTCAGAAATCAACAAACAACAAATGCTGGTGAGGATGTGGGGGAAAAGGTACCCTAATCCACTGTTGGTGAGAATCTAAACTGGTAAAGCCACTATGGAAGATAGTATGGAGATACCTCAGAAATCTGAATATAGACCTACCATATGACCCAGCCATTACACTCCTGGGAATTTACCCAAGGAAAATGAAATCAGCATATGAAAGAGTTATCTGTATCCCCATGTTTATTACAGCTCAATTCATAATAGCTAAGATATGAAATCAACCCAAATGTGCATCAAATGAAGACTACATAAAGAAATTATGAGATATGTACACCATGGAACAATATACAGTAATAAAAAAACTACAATCCAGTTGTTTGCAACAAAATGAATGAAACTGGAAAACATAATACTAGTGAAATAAGCCAGCCCCCATGCTCACTCAGACTTAGCCCTAATGGTAGAGCTAGAAATGTGCCTGGGGATTCCAATTCAATCCCATCAAGGTGGCATGTACCAATGCCACCTCACTAGTCAAAGTGGTCAGTTTCAGCTCATAATTGGTCATAATGGTAGGATTAAGTGTCAAAGGGATCACATAAACAAGACTGTGTCTGCTAGTAATAACTGATAGAATTAAAAAGGAGAGAATAATCCAACATGGGAAGCGGGATACATAGCAGACTCATAGAATGGCAGATGTCCTAAACAGCACTCTGGCCTCAGAATCAGCCCTTAAGCCATTCAGACCTGGCTAAAAAGCCCACAAGAGTATCTCAGGCATAGAAAGCCAAGACACTCTGGCAAAAAAAAAAAAATGACCTCAATGAAAGATTTCTGTGAATGAGATCCCAGCAGAAAGAACGGGCCATCAAAGAAGGAGGTACCTTTCTCTGAAGGGAGGAGAGAACTTCCACTTTGACTATGGCCTTGTCTAAATAAGATCAGAGTTGGTGAACTCAAGAGGCTTCTATAGCCTTGGCAGCTCAAGACAAGAGCCTTGGGTGATTATTGACGTCATAAATAAGAGTGTCAGCTGGTGCCGTGGCTCACTTGGTTAATCCTCCACCTGCGGCGCCGGCATCCCATATTGGCACCGGTTCTAGTCTTGGTTGCTCCTCTTCCAGTCCAGCTCTCTGTTGTGGCCCGGGAGGGCAGTGGAGGATGGCCCAAGTGCTTGGACCCTTGCACCCGCATGGGAGACCAGAAAGAAGCACCTGGCTCCTGGCTTTGGATTGGCTCAGCGCCGGCCATAGCGGTCATTTGGGGAGTGGACCAATGAAAGGAAGACCTTTCTCTCTGTCTCTCTCACTGTCTCTAACTCTACCTGTCAAATAAATAAAAATATAAGAGTGTCAATTGTTAAATCAACAATTGGAGTCACTGTGCACCTACTCCCCATGTAGGATCTCTGTCCTTAATGTGTTGTACTATGTGAATTAACGGAAAAACTACTATTCTAACAGTACTCTATACTTCGTGTGTC
This sequence comes from Oryctolagus cuniculus, assembly GCF_051225735.1. Lineage (NCBI taxonomy): Eukaryota > Metazoa > Chordata > Mammalia > Lagomorpha > Leporidae > Oryctolagus > Oryctolagus cuniculus. The sequence continues at coordinate 83,835,402 of NC_142874.1, forward strand.
TGTGTGGGTGCAGTCTGTTGAAATCTTACTTAGTTTATACTAAGTTGATCTTCTATATATAAAGATAATTGAAAATGAATCCTGATGAAGAATGGGATGGGAGAAGGTGTTGGAGATTGGATGGTTGCACGTGGGAGGGAGGTTATGGGGGGGAAAGCTGCTATAATCCAAAAGTTGTACTTTTGAAATTTATATTTATTAAATAAAAGTTGGAAAAAAAGAAATAAGCCAGCCCCAAAAGAACAATTACCATATGTTCTCCCTGACCAGTGATTACTAATGGAGCATCTAAAAGACAGTCTCTAGACGTGAAATTGACACTTGGATAAGCAATGACTTTGAACAATCCTGTATTGACTATTGAGGAAGAATTTTTTTATATATATACTGTTTGTTGAACTCTTTACTTAACATAGAGTTAATAATATGAATATAAAGTTAATTGAAAATAGATCTCAGTAAAAAAATTAGAATGGTAATAGGAGAGTTAGGAGGAAGAGGGATAGGAGAGTGGGTGGAAGGGCAGGTACAGTGGGAAAAATTGCTATGTTCCTAAAGTTGTAATTATGAAATATATGAAGTTTGTACTCCTTAAATAAAAGGTTTCTTGGAAAAAAAAATAAAATAAAATATGTAATAAGTACACAATACTGCATAATTCATCCTTAGCAAAAAAGACAATTTTGTCCTTTGCAAAAACATGGATGAGCCTGGAAGATTTTATGTTAGGTGAAATAAGCCAGCCACAAAAAAGACAAATATTGCATGAGCTCACTTGTACCTGGCATCTAAAGAAGCTGAACTCAAATGGAAAACAGAAAGGTAGTTACACAGGAATGGGGAAGAAGAGTTTGGCAAAGGCAGGGTCAGGCTGATGTTGGCCAATGGACAGAAATATAGGAGCAATAAGTTTTAGAGATCTGTTACACATCATGGTGACTACCGTTAACAACAATATTTTGTATTCTTGAAAATCACCAAGAGAACAGATTTTAAGCATTCTCAGCACAAAAATATGTGAGGTAGTACATATGTTAATTAGCCCAGCATAGCCATTCCACAATGTATACACATTTCTAAACATCAATGTTTTCAACCATCTGCCTTTTTGTCAATTAAAAATTAATAACACATTTTCATTCCGGCTCTCTGCTGTGGCCCGGGAGTGCGGTGGAGGATGGCCCAGGTCTTTGAGCCCTGCACCCGCATGGGAGACCAGGAGAGGCACCTGGCTCCTGGCTTCGGATCGGTGCAGTGCACCAGCCACAGCACACCGGCCGCGGTGGCCACTGGGGGGTGAACCAGCGGAAGAGGAAGACCTTTCTTTCTGTCTCTCTCTCTCACTGTCCACTCTGCCTGTCAAAAAAAAAAATTAATAACACAGAGGCTGGCGCTGTGGACACAGTAGGTTAAAGCCCCAGCCTGCAGTGTGGGCATCCCATATGGGCACCAGTTTGAGTCCCTGCTACTCCATTTACAATCCAGCTCCCTGCTAATGCACCTGGGAAAGGCAGAGGAAGATGGCCCAAGTGCTTGGGCCCTTGCACCCACGTGGAAGACCTGAAAGAAGCTCCAACTGTTGAGGCCATTTGGGGAGTGAACAAGCATATGGAAGACCTTTCTCTCTCTCTCTCTCCCTCTCTCTGTAACGCTTTCAAATAAAGAAAATAAATCTGTAAAAAAGATTAATAACACATCCTTTTGTAGTGCTTAAGTGTGATGATTAGATTTTCATACTATCATGTGAGAGGTGGCTTCCTCTATCCTTGTTACCACATCTGCATGTTACCCAACTGACAAATATCAGGGTGAAAAGGTAGGAAAAATGAATAATTTTTTAATATTTTTTGAAATTATGCCTTCATGTTTTACTATGAATAACATTCAACACAAATATCTGAGCAAATAATTTTTAAATTGCTTAGGAGTTAATATTTTTTATTCCAGGAAAAATAAAATGCCTGAATCACCAAGAAAGTAGTGTGAAAATCTATTTGTCTCATGTTGAGCATTTGTTATATATTTTCTTATTCTCTGAGAAAAAAAAAGAGGAGACAGGGAAGGTTGTCCAATTAGACAAGTTTTTGTATTATACTTCACACTCAAATATAAACACTTCAACTATTGCTCTACACAAACAAAAATAAAACTATCTCTTTTTTTGCTTTAGAACAGAATATTAAGACATTATTACAATCCAGTGATTCAGTTTCATGTATACCAAATACATGATTGGAATACATTCTACTTGAAATTTTTAAAATGCTTTGTCACATTTCATCTTTACACGTCAGTTTAGCAGAATGATATTTTCTTTTAAATATCACTTAAGATCACTCAATTACAAGAGTAGCAGGAGAGAGCCCTTTAGTAATAGTATTGTTGAATATTGGAATGAAAATCCTTGAGCCCCTTGTCTTATGAAATAAGTCTTTTTGTGTGCATAAAATATGGTTTAACATTAAGCATTTTCTACCAAATGGGGGACAAATCCTAGAATAATCTTCATACAAAGTTATTTTAGGTGCCTAATGCCTGTAAAATTATAGTTGTGCCTTGTCCTAAAGTTGAGGGTCTTTCCACATTTTCAACAAAAACCCCGTTTTTCAGGGGCTTATAATTCAACTATAGAAATTTGCTTCAGGATGAAACTGAGAATACCCAATTCAGTCTGATCTAGTTATAACCAGCTGAAATAAAGACAGGAAGTTTGCGTTACATCTTTCTCCTTTGGCTATCTGGCTTTTAAGTTAAAAAAACACTTCCAGACATTTCTTCAGTTTCTCATTTTTCAAAAATCTCAATCTTTGGCAATTTTGAAATATAGCAAAAAGGATAAAAAGAAAATGTAATGAGTAATTAGTGTCTCAAGAGAAGGATAAAGGGTGCTGAATCTTTCGTGGCCAACCTACCCTCCAAAATCCAGGTAAGGTCAGTAGATATTGAAACTCATTACAACATAATGACATTTATTTATTTATAGTGAAGAGCTTTTATTGAATGAGAACAGAATACCAATTGAGGCCTTTAGCACAGAAAGTCATAGGAACATTTAACCATGACGTTGATCAACAAGGAGTAATGATCTAGATTTGAAAATGTTAAAACAATAGCATTAGCTTATTTCAAATAGTTGCTAGTTTCATTATGAATATATGAAACTACCATTTCCTAAAGAAAAGAGTTACCATATGATTAGATATAAATGCAGGTAAATATAAGAGATATTATTTGGGCAAACTCGAGCTTTCATGTATCTATTGTTATAATATTAAGTTCTGGGCCCAGTGGTGACCTATAAGGTTAAGCTGCCACCTGCAATATAGTCATCCCATATGAGCTCCTGTTTAATCCTGGCTGAGTACTTCCTATCCAGCTCCCTGTAATGCACCTGGGAAAGCAACGGAAGATGGCCTAAGTACTTGAACCCCTGCCACCTACATGGAAGACCATGAAGAAGCCCCTGGCTTTTACCCATCTCAGCCCTGGCTGTTGTGGTCATTTGGGGAGTGAATCAATGGATGGAAAATCTGTCTCCATCTCTCTCTTCCTCTCTCTCTTTCTCAGTGTCTCCCCCTCTCTCTCTGTAACTCTGACTTTCAAATAAACAAGTATTTTTTAAATAAATAAGAAATTTTAAATTAACTTCAGGAGAAGGTGTGCAACAATGGATTCTGTAAACTGTGAGAGTGAATAGGGGCCGGTGTTGTGGCATAGAAGGTAGAGCCACCACCTGCAGTGCCGGCATCCCATATGGGCACCAGTTTGAGTCCCAGCTGCTCTACGTCTAATCCAGCTCTCTGCTATGGCCTGGAAAAGCAGTAGAAGATGACCCAAGTCCTTAGGCCCTGTATCCATGTGGGAGACCCAGAAGCTGCTCCTGGCTCCTGGCTTCGGATTGGTGCAGCTCCAGCCATTGCAGCCATTTGGATAGTGAACCAGTGGATGGAAGACCTCTCTCTCTGTGTGTCTCTGCCTCTCCTTAGCTCTCTGTATAACTTTGACTTTCAAATACATAAATAAATCTTTTTTAAAAAAAGAGTGAAAATACTTTCCTGGCACCTAAATTACTTTTTGACAGGGAAACAAATGTGTTCATTGCTTACTTTGGCTATTAGATGCAGCCATACCCCTTCAGAGCAGTCTTCTCCTTCGTTCACACATTGCCCAGGGTCTCCCATCTTCTGAAAATTCAGACTTTGCAGATACTGTCTCAACACCACCAAAAGTGTGCATAAAGTGGTCTTCTCATGCCTAGCCAAGAGCAGGGACCATGCCCAGCAAAGAGCAGGGACTTGAAATGCCCTGGCCGCTCTGCACCTCCCCTGCTTCCTGCACCCAGGTTGTGTCCATGCTCTGGAACAGGTTCTCCCACTCTAGCTGCTCTGTGTGACCAGTACACTCTACTGATGATTCTGGCTCAGATCTGAGATGTTTAAGGTCAAGATACGAGACAGAGGGCCAGTGTTTTGGCTGCTATATGCAGCACCAGCATCTCATATGGGTGCTATTCAAGTCTCAGCTGCTCCACTTCAGATCCAGCTCTCTGCTGATGACCTGGAAGAGCAACAGAAGATGGTCTAGATCCTTGGGCACCTGCACTCATATGGGAGGCCCAGAAGAAGCTCCTGGCTCCTAGCTTTGGTTTGGTTCAGCCCTAATCATTGCACCCATTTGGAGGGTGAACCAGTGGATAGAAGGCCTCTCTCACTCCCTGTAACTGTGCCTTTTGAGTAAATAAAAATAAATCTTTATAAAAAGATCTGAGACAGAACATCAGGCTTGAGAGCTAAGATGTGTAAACTGAAAAGCAACAAGTTCTGTTAAAAGGTAACAAGATGGAAACCATTCCAGATTTTAATCCCTGTTCTGCTCATAGCCAACTGTTATTAACTGATCTGAGTCTGACTTTCCCATCTGAAAAATAAAAAGATTGGCTCAGAAGACTTTAAAATACCTTCTGTCTCTAAAGCTCCAGAATTCTCGTGGAAATAAGTGTACCAGCCCTGATAGGTACATTTTTCTATCATTTAGCCCAACTAAGCTCATACAGAAAACAACTCTCCCCTACAAATATTTAACTGTCCTGATTAAACATGGGATTACGTATGGTAAAAATCAGAGTTGCTACTGAAATTTCATGTTTCACTAATTCATGCACGCCGAAACACTAGAGCACTCCCTTCCCAACAACACGCAGCTGCCTATCTCACCGTTGTCTGACTGTTCAGCCAAACCCATAGAGGAAAACAAGAACAGAGCGTCTGGCTGAAACCCCTCATTCTTGTAGATTTGACACTAACCCATTGGAAAATCTCGTGGCTTTTGTGGGTTAGCTGTGCATGTGAAATGCAAGTTTGTTAAGAACTTAAACCGATATTCATAATTTGATGTCAGCCAGATTCCTTCTCCTTCCCTTCCCCCAGCGAAGTACCAAGAAGGGCTCCAAAGAGGAAAAAACGGAGAAACAGAAGCTATCTAAGTTTGAATGAATCTTCAGCTCATGGTGAAAATGGTGAGAGAATGTTTCAAGTGTCAGAATTTGGAGATTCTATCCAAGAGGAATTTGGTCACTTGCTTTGTTTACTACAGAAGTTATCCAAGTAGGGTATGGTCAAAATGAAAGCCACACAATTGAACCAGATCTAAACCTTTCCTTCTGTCAGACTGTGTCTGTTCTGTGTCAGTAAGAGCTGCCATCATGGGCCCAGTGCTGTGGCATAGCAGATAAAGCTGCCACCTGCAGTGCCAGCATCCCTTATGGGTGCTGGTTCAAGTCCCGGCTGTTCCACTTCCAATCCAGCTCTCTGCTATGGCCTGGGAAATCAGTAGAAGATGGCCTGAGTGTTTGAGCCCCTGTACCTGTGTGGGAGACGCAGAAGAAGCTCCTAGCTCCATTTCAGACATTTGGAAATCCTCTCTCACTCTCCCCCACACACACACACTCAATCTCTGCCTCTGCCCCCCCTTTTTTTTTGTAACTCTGCCTTTCAAATAAATAAATAAATCTTTAAAAAAAAATAGCTACAATCATTTGTGATGGAAATCATGGCCTTGGCCCTACTCAGCTGAATTACTGGGGTAGATTGGGGTGGGGGTACACCCACAGTTCTAAGTAGGAGAACAAAGGCAAGCATACCATGGCAGTGTGTAAGGATCAGGTGTTTCCAGGAAGTAGAGGCATCAGACCGCAAGGGAACCTCTGACTCTCTCTTCAGTGGAGTTCACGTTGGGGACAGTGAAGTGGGTGTAGGTCCCAGGCAATTATATGCCTCTGAAGCACATGGCAATTCCTCCTTTATTAAGCAACTTTAAGATCAGGAAGAATCATTTCAGCTTTGAATTCAGTATGGTACACTGCAAGTATTTGAAACAAAGAGAATTTAATGCCAGGAGTTGGTTACACAGCTGATGGGATTACTGAGGAACCAAAATGGGAAAAGTGAAGCCATACAGAAATCAGCAAGAGAAAGAAGCCATTTCTGGTGCTGGAGGAACAGGAGAGGAGCCAAGAGAATAGTGTCACCTAACAGAAGAATGGTGTCACCAAACACTGCAGCCAGTTCAGCAGGAGCTGGAGCCACAGAGGTTCTAAAGCCACCCAATGCAGAGAGAGCAGAGAGAGACACTGGATTCTCTGTTCCTCCAGCAAGTCAGTCTCCAGTCGTGGTGGAAGCCTGGGAAATGCAACCTGTTGGGATCCATTTCCCCAAGGCATCAAGCAGAGACAAGAAGAGTGAGGAATGCAAAGGAGCCAAAGACCAGAATGAGTGTTGCCAGCCACTCATGCAAGAAGCACACAGAAACCACCTGCTGTGGATCAGGCTGCCATCGCTGGGGAGATGCAACAACTCACACCACAGACCTCAAAGAAGCTAAGACGCCAGGAAAGAGACAGACTTGTAAGTGGACAATTATAACCCTACATGTGGAAGGTGATTGGATACAACAGAACTCCAGGAAGGGAGTGGCAGTCTGGGACTGGTTGCTTTTCATAGGAAGCCTGCTCCTTTTGCTCTTTCAGGAAAATCCTGAAGACGGGGTATCCCAAGTTGGAGAGAGAGTCTATTGGTGCCACAAAATCTCTTCTCTTAAAACCCCTAAAAAGATCTTAAAGAAATTACTACTGCTCTTTTTATTTTGTGTTCCCCGTGATCAAATGACATCTGTCATCATTGAGGGATTTTGAGTGTTTCTGGAAAATGATGGCTGCAGTAACCCAACCAAAATGAATCGTGTGGTCAGGAGGCCATTGGGCTGGAAAGACATACAGCCAAATGTGCATTTGTAGACGGCAAGTCAAGTAGGCAGGCAGGAAAATAAGAACACATTCAGCCTTTGCGAATATAAGGAGATTTCCCAGTAAAGCGACAATAAGTTAATTACAAAAATGTTTCTGCTACCGCTACCCATGAAATCTTTTTGGCAGAAAGACCAACAGAGTAAACACAGCACGCTCAGTGATCACTGATATGTTTGAATTGGAGCCAGATTAAAGGTACTATATGGGCTTTCTGTGCACGGTGCTTGAAGCAGCAGCCAAGTGCTCAAGTCTGAACCTTCCACCAGCATCTAATCCAGGCCACTATGTTCTGTCAAAGCACATTAACAAGGTTTAAGTCGCTGGGCAGAACATCAGCATGTTCCTCTGTTGATTTATGTATCATTCGTGCAAAGTCTTCACAACAGCCTGATTTCTATGGCAAACATCAAATGCCACCACAGTTGTGCTAGAAGATATAACAATAGCTGATTCTGTAAAACGGCAAATCATACTCACCATAAAGAGATAAAGAGGCACAGGAGCATTTCAACCCTCCATGGCCCCACAGCTCTATGTGTCTTTTAGCCAAACTCTTAGCAGGTGAAGGCTGATAAACACCTTGTGTTTAAGAGCAAACTAAGAACCCAGTCATCATTAAGTGACTTTTAAGCCTGGGTGTGGCTCCATTTCGAGTCAACCAGTTTATTTATTTATTTTTTAATGACACTTTGAATTTTACTGGGACTTATCCAGATTTTTATTTAAAACAGAAATGTGGGGGAGGGGGCGGGTAAGGGGAGGGAAGCTAAAAAAAATACTACACAGTTTCTGTTCTGGACCATTAATTTTTCAGTCAGATCTAACTATCATTTAATTGGTTCCTGATGCTAAAACTTGGATTCTACTTTAAACGCTTGAAACTAGAGCATATAGAATAATTTGTTATGCTGAGCTATTCATCCCAAATGTCCAGAGAAAATAAACCAATCTCAAAATAAAACTGGGCTACCTTTTGTGATGACACAAAATTAATAACATAGCCTATGAAATAAACCTTGCATCTATGTTTGCCAAAAAAAAAAGTCATTAGGGTTTCTATGATGAAGTAATATTTAATTCACATTCAAAACCAATGTTAAAGGGAGACCCCTTAACAACAAAAGTTCTGTGGACATAAATTTTGTAAATCTGATCTAATTTAGCAATATTCAAAATCATAATTTAGATAAATCTGCTCTTCTTGGGGATATAAATGAACTTTTAGTATTTTTCATTTCTTATATTTATGAAACAATTAAAATTGGTGGTAAAACTTAATCCTGTGTTTAATTTCTAGAAGGAAATTTAAACTTCCTGAAGGTTTCAGAGCAATCCACGTCACTATCTTCTAATTTGAAAGCAAAGGGAAGTACTCTATAATCATGACCTTTTTTTGTAAGATTAGAAAAAAATCATTGGGTAATTTGGGAATCTAATGAGAAAAGAGGCTTGGAGGGCCAGCACTGTGGTGTAGCAGGTAAGGCCACCACCTGCAGGGCCAGCATCCTATATGGGCGCCAATTCGAGTCCCAGCTGCTCTACTTCCAATCCAGCTCTCTGCTATGGCCTGGGAAGGCAGTAGAAAATGTCCCAAGTGCTTGGGCCCCTGCACCCATGTGGGAGACCTGGAGGAAGCTCCCGGCTCCTGGCTTTGAATCGGTGCAGCTCCAGCCATTGCGGCCAGTTGGGGAGTAAACCAGTGGATGGAAGACCTCTCTCTCTCTCTCTCTCTCTCTCTTTCTCTCTCTGCCTCTCTTTCTCTCTGTGTGTAATTCTGACTTTCAAATAAATAAATAAATCTTTTTGAAAAGAAAAGAAAAAGGCTTGGGAGGTTTGTCTTGTGAGTAGGTTTTTGTTCACACCAAAGAGAGTCAATTTGTAATCTGGCTCAACTAACCAGCTCAGAAAAACAACCTCTGAACAGGAATTCCACACATTCAGATAAGCACGAGTGAAAATCCTTGTGAAATAAGTGCTAGTTCAGCATGAACCTGGTGCAATTTGGTAACCAGGTTTCTGGAGAGATGTCAAATTGGTTAGATAATTGATCTTGCCTGAATGCCACTCCAGAGGGGCAATGGACAAATCCTTCGGAGCTTTTTAAGGGTAAATTATAGGTCCTTGGCTATTGACTGGGTAGCCATGCTAGCCATGTTTCTGTAGCCTCCACAGTCACAAAGCATTTTGTGCGTGAAGAGCTCTCTTTACCACAGAAGTTTAAATAAAGCTGAGCTGTTTTCCAGCAATGGAAGCTCTACGAGAACAATGAGGTATTTAAGGTACAATTTAATTTAGAGGACGTAGGACACAGATTGCCTAATCTATCAAGAGTGCTTTAGAGATACAACAAATAGGGATGATAAGATGGGGTGCATTCAGGGTGGTATATGAAACTTGTATAACTTAAATAAAATTAAAAAAAAAAAAGAAATATACCAATGGGGTTGGTGCTGTAGTGGGTTAAAGCCCCACCCTGCAGCTCCAGCATCCCATATGGGCACCAGTTCAAGTCTCAGCTGCTCCACTTACAATCCAGCTCTCTGCTATGGCCTGGGAAAGCAGCAGAGGATGGCCCAAGTCCTTGGGGCCCTGCACCCTCATGGGAGACCCAGAAGAAGCTCCTGGCTCCTGGCTTCCGATTGGCTCAGCTCCCGCCAATGTGGCCATTTGGGGAGTAAACCAGCAGATGGAAGATATCTCTCTTTCTCTGTGCCTCTACCTGTCTCTATAACTGTCTTTCAAATACATAAAATAAGTCTTTAAAAAATAAAATTTATCCTTGATATTATTTTAACTTTAACCCCATTAATATTTTCATCTTGATGTAAAGTTGTGGCTATATATGTATTTTTACAATCATTTAATGAATCACTTCCTTTTCCATTAGAGTTGTGACATTTCTCCCAACCAATGCACTAGAATATGTCTGTTGGGTCTGGCACTGTAGCTTAGCAGATAAAGCCACTGCCTGCAGTGCCAGCATCCCTTATGGGCACTGATTCGAGTCCCGGATGCTCCACTTCTGATCCAGCTCTCTGCTATGGCCTGGGAAAGCAGTGGAAGATGACCCAAGTCCTCAGGCCCCTGCACCTACATAGGAAATCTGGAAGAAGCTCCTGGCTCCTGGCTTTGGACTGGTTCAGCTCGGGCCATTGCCCCCATCTGGGGAGTGAACCAGTGGATGGAAGACCTCTCTCTCTGTCTCTCTCTCTCTGTCTCTCTCTCTCTCTCTCCCTTCCTTTGCCTCTGTAATTCTGCCTTTCAAATACATAAAAATAAATCTTTTAAAAGACAAAATACTTGTGTTGATTTAATTGTCTTACTAGTTCTCTCAGGCTAGACAGTCCCTTACCTTAATTATACATTTGACTGTATCAAGAACTCACCATCTTTCATCCCCACAAATTTTTTTCCCTTCCAGTGTTACCTTTCTCAGTGAGCAGTGCCAGGGCACAAAACAGAACCCCGGCTGGACGTGAAGACTCCTTCTACTCCCTCATCCCCCACGTGTAATCATCCATTAAGTCCTGTCCAATATGCCACAGGTTCATCTTGCCATTATCATCCTTTCTCTGTTGCTTTAGTTGAGGATTTTACAATTTTCTGCCAAGATTATGTCAATGCTTTTATCATATCCCCCTAGGAACTTTCTCTTCCCTGTCCTTTTAGGTTTTAACTCCAACCAGGCAGATCTTTCTGCTTTGTAGAATCATCAGGGGCTCCATTGCCTACAGTCTACAGTCTAAACCCATCACAACAGCCCTTGTGAGAGTTTTTTTAACACATTGCTGAAGAATCCCCATATGTCTTCCAGTGCATTTCCCCAAAATTTTTCATTTCCTTTTTACTTTCAAATCTTCTGCTTCCTCCACATACAATATCTTTCCCATACCCCTAGAAAATCTGCCTGGAGGTGCCGGCGCTGTGGCTCACTTGGTTAATCCTCCGCCTTGCGGCACCAGCATCTCATATGGGTGCTGGATTCTAGTCCTGGTTGCTCCTCTTCCAGTCCAGCTCTCTGCTCTGGCCCGGGAGGGCAGTGAAGGATGGCCCAAGTCCTTGGGCCCCTGCACCCACATGGGAGACCAGGAAGAAGCACCTGGCTCCTGGCTTTGGATTGGCATATCTCTGGCCATAGCGGCCATTTGGAGGGTGAGCCAACGGAAGGAAGACCTTTCTCTCTGTCTCTTTCTCACTGTCTATAACTCTACCTGTCAAATAAAAAAATTTTAAAAAAAAGAAAATCTGCCTGGAAAAGTCCATATAGACTCAGTTCTCCAGCCTCTCAATCCGTCCCTGGCAGTAACACTTTCCCTAATCTTCCATTCTGGGCACCAGTTTTATTTACCGTTTTTTTTTTTTTTTTAGGACACTTGCCTTACTGCAAAGACATTAGTTTTTTGGATTTTGTTGTTGTTGTTGTTATTGTTGTTTTATTTTGTTTTGTTTAGATTCTATTTATTCATTTGAGAGGCAGAGCTACAGACAGAGAGGAAGAGACACTGGTTCACTCCTCAAATGGCCAGAACTCAGCTGATCCAAAGCCAGGAGCCAGGAACTTCTCCCAGGTCTTCCACGTGAGTGCAGGGGCTCAAGCACTTGGGCCACCTTCCACTGCTTCCCCAGGCCATAGCAGAGTTCTGGATCGGCAGAGGAGCAGCTGGGACTTGAACAAGTAACAGGCACCCATATGGGATGCTAGCACAGAGGCAGAGGCTTAACCTACTACGCCACAGCGCTGGCCCCAGCACCAGTCTTTTAAGGAGAGTTATGAGTTCCCTGAAGCTGGGGTTTTATTTTATCTAGTTTTGTAAATTCCTGGCATCTACTCCATATCCTGAGAGGAAGCTGGTGAGGAATGCAGGTAAAGGATGAGGGAAGGAAGGAAGGAAGGAAGGAAGGAAGGAAGGAAGGAAGGAAGGGAAGGAGGGAGGAGAGAAAAATCACTCAGATATCTTTATTAGAATAAATGCTTTTGGCCAACTGAGATACCAGCTACTGAAAAGTTGGCACAAAAACATAAAGAAAGAAACACACCCTACCCTGTATTTGGAAGTTTTGTGTGAGGCCTGAAAGAGCTCTAAAAAGGACGGAGTACAGTCCTTTCTAACATAACTGAGTCCTATGTTGAGTCCAGGTTTGAAAACAATAGTGTCTAAAAGTGAAGAAAAAAATGAATGCCAGAAAGAGGGTTGGAGGTGGATTTTTCTCCAAAATACATTCTAGAGATGGAAGAGGGAGAAAAGAGAATAGCGGTTACCCAGAGGTGACCGGAGCCACGAGAGCATCTTCTCTCTCCCAAAAAGCATCACAGGGAGCAAAGGGGGACTGTACATTCATGGGGAAAAATCAACCACTCTGATTAAATGTTGCATATTTTTGACTCACTCAAATTTCAGGCAGCCAGGAGGAAGGGCAGAAGGGTGTATTTTTACTAATGATTAATCTCTCTCTCCCTGTGTTACTCAACCTGGTGACATTGTTGAACTTGGGGGAGGGGAGAGTGGAATTAGATTAGCAAAAAGTTGGTTTTCTCTGATTCTCCGAGACATTATTAGCCACAATAAAGCATCCCCCAACCACTCCCTTTCACGTACCTACCTGGATCCCCAGCTGGGGGCGGAGATTCCTTTTATGACATGGCTCTAAAATATTCTGTGTCTACTCACTGTGATGAGCTGTCATCAAATAAAAGCAGTTACAAAACAGCATTATTCTCTCCAAAGAAATTGATCATAGATAAGACGTCCTAAGTTTTGTCTAGCTAACAAAAAAAAAAAAAAGTGAGGCTTCTGAGAAAGATGTGAATGTCATAAAAGGAGCCAAGTCTGCTCATCTTATATGGTAGCAAGAAAAAAAAAAAAACCTACACACACAGCAGGAATAAATAATTCTCCGTGATTTATTTACCAAGTCTGAAGTGTATGGCTTGGAGCGAGATATTTCCCAGAGCTACAGCAGCAGCAGCACGCTGGACACGGCTCCAGGCCCGTCAAGCTCCTCGACTACTTTTGCACAGACATTTACCTCTGTTTTCCATGCCGTATTTCCTGCTCCAGCACCACTAGCTTCTTCATTTGCTTTTCCCTGTAAGCCATATGTCTATTCTATCAAACTAAACCTTGGAGGTCCCGGGTTCAGTTATGTTGGTGAGACTCTGTGCCATTTAATCATCCATCCAGCCAAACACTAATCTGAATTTTATCACCAACATATCGCCTGTCCCAGAGAAGCAATTTACCTTCACTCATTCCTTCCTTCACTCATTCATTCAGCGTATAGAGAATGAGAAAATAAAATACTCCTGACACAGTACTAAGGCCTGGGGTGCAAAGGTTAACAAGACTCAGGTCCTGCCACTCTGTATTGTGTTCTCATAATGACAATACTGGGTAACAAGTGCTATAATAGAGGAAAATAGAAATCAAGGGAATAGAGAAGAAAGAGAAACCAACACTCACTCCTTTCTCTAAAAGGAAACATAAGTTTGCCTTCAAAGGAGAATAACTATACTTAAATCCAGAAATGACTATAATATTCTTGCGGGCAATTGGTATAAATACTATATTTCTTAAGACTTGGTTCTGTAAGCTCATCCTCTATAGACAAAATAAGAGGAGTCTTGAAGACACCTAGCTAACTTGGAGGGGGGTGTTCAGGTGGTGGGGGGGAACAGAAGAAAGAGGATTCCCTCGGGAAGAAAGTCAAAGCATGTAAATGATTGAGAGACTTGCCTCAAGTGTCCGTAGCCATGTACTCCAAGTTCACAAATGTGACGGCAGATTAACAAACCACCTTTACCGGACCAGCAGAAACTCGTGGAGACTCTTCTTAACTTACAGTGATGGGCACTAGACAGTTCCCAGGGCATTTTCCTCCTCATTATCTGCACACACTGAAGGGTTAATCACAAAATAAGTAAAACGAGGCACCCACAGAAAATATTAAAAGCCCATTGTGACCACAAAAATGGAGGGTCAGGGCCAGCGTTGTGTCATAGCAGGTTAAGCTGCTGCCTGTGACGCTGCCATCCCATATGGGCACCAGTTCATATCCTGGCTGCTCCACTTCTGATCCAGCTCCCTGCTAATGCATCTGGGAAAGCAGAAGATGGACCAAGTGCTTGGGCTCCTGCAACCCACATGGGAGACCCGGAAGAAGCTTCTGGCTCCTGGACTTGTCTCAACTCTGGCCATTGTAGCCTTTTAGGGAGTGAATTAACAGACAGAAGCTCTCTCTCCTTCTCCCCACACCCCCCACACCCCTGCAACTCTGACTTTCAAATAAATAAGTAAATCTTTAGGAGAAAAAAAAAAATGAAAGGTCAGAGAACTAAGCTATTGAAGAGCAAACCTGGACCAGCTCTGCAGTTTTCTAATTCCTGGCTTCCTCACTATGTGCAGAAACAGAGCAAAGAGATTAAATTCTAATACAAGGGGCTGGAACTGTGGTGTAGCAGGTAAAGCAGCCACTTGCAGTGCTAGCATCCCATATGGGCACCAGTGAGTCCCAGATGCTCCATATCCTATCCAGCTATGACCTGGGAAAGATGACCCAAGTACTTGAGCTCCTGCACCCACATGGGAGACCTGGAAGAAGCTCCTGGCTCCTGGCTTCAATCAGAGAAGTTCTGGCCATTGCCACCATCTGGGGAGTGAACCAGCAGATGGAAGACCTCTCTCTCTCTCTCTCTCCCCCTGCCTCTGCCTCTCTGTAACCCTGCCTTTCAAATAAATAAATAAACCTTTTTTAAAAATCTAATACAAAAACAAAGCTTGCAGTCAGATATGTCAGCTGCATTTCATTGTATCCCATTGATGTGATACAAACGAATTTGGTTTCTAATATCTGCAACACTCTGCAAAGTAGATCCTTTGCTATACTAGATCTCAGGCTGAGAAAGAACAAACTTGGAAAAATGAGAGTAGGAGTAGGCCATGGTCTCCGAAGATGTCAGAGACGTAGAGGAGGTCAGAATTTTCTACTGCAGTCTGAAGGAGGTTCAAGAATTACAGGGAGAGAAAAATCAGCTTTGGAAGTGATTGTGAAATCCACTCACTACTCAAAATATCAATCTTGTAAATCCACTCATTCCCTCTGCCTTGGTCTGTTGCAGCTACTAAAGCAAAATATCTTGGGCTGTGTAGTTTATAAGTCGTAGATATTCATTTCTCACCATTCCAGAGGTTGAGAAGTCCAAGTTCAAGGCACCAGCAGATGTAGGATCTGGTGAGGCTCCATTTGGTCATGGATGTGCCCTTCTGTGTCCTCACATGATGCAGGGGACCAGGCAGCTCCCTTCAACCTCTTTTATAAGGGCATTAATCCCATTCGAGAGCGTGGAATCCTCATGAGCTAGTCACACCTAAAGGTCTTGCCTCTTCACAGCCACAGTGGGGATTAGGTTTCCACATGGATTTCAGAGCAACACAAGCATGCAGACCACACCATCTTCCAAAAACCTGGAAGTTTTTCATGGATTTGCAGTAGAAATGCATGGGTGGAAGCTAGGATTCTGTTCCAATCCATGACTGAGCAGGAAGTGGTGCCTCCCCAGCTGGAAGTATCTGGTGGGGATGATGGTGAAGTGGGTTCAGCTATCCCAAATGGTACAGGACCAAAAGGCTTGGGGACCAGACCAGTGGAATGAAACAGCTCTGTATTTGAGGTATATTGATCTGGTTGCTTTTTTTTTAATAGACCCAAAATAACCCTGTTTTTTTTTAAGATTTTATTTATTTGTTTATTTATTTGAAAGGCAGAGTTACAGAGAGGCAGAGAGAGAAAGAGAGAGAGAGAGGTTTGCCATCTTCTGGCCCACTCCCCAGATGGTCACAATTGCCAGAGCTGTGCCGATCTGAAGCCAGGAGCCTCTTCCGGGTCTCCCATGCAGGTGCAGGGGCCCCAGGACTCGGGCCATCTTCTACTGCTTTCCCAGGCCACAGCAGAGAGCTGGATCAGAAGTGGAGCAGCTGGGACTCAAATCAGTGCCCATATGGGATGCCCGCACTGCAGATGGCGGCTTCACCGGCTATAGCACCAACATCAGCACTGTGCTTTAAACAAAATGGAAATATATTTCTCTTCCAAGTGGCAGTTCAAGCCTGCCAGCAAATATGGCAGGTCTGTTGTACCAGAAGCCAGGTGCTTTCAAGCTGCTCCTCAACCCTGGCTGCTCCAGCTGCTGTCCTCTGGTTGCATAGCAGTCTGCACACAGAGGAAGAGGGATAAGAAAATCATGTCCTCGCTCACTGAGGACACAATCGAGAGTTGCACACAGCATCCTTGTTAATATCCTTCTGACTAGAATTCATTACACACGCACTCCTAGTTGCACAAGATGCCCTGTGGAAAATTCTGCTCAGAAAAGGTATGTACTTTTTGGCATAGTAAGGGTATTGGGGTGTTTAACCTAGTTTTTGAGCTCCAGTTGGGACACCCACATCCCACGTCAGAGGGTGTGACCTCCGTACCTGGCTCTGGCTCCTGATTCCAACTTCTTGCTAATGCAGCCCCTAGGAGAAAGTGGCGATGGCTAAAGCAATTAGGTCCCACCACCCATGTGGGACACCTGGACTGAGTTCCCAGCTCCCAACTCCCAGTTCCCAGCTTTGACTCACCTCAGCCCATGCTGCTTCAGACATTTGAGGAGTGAACAAGCACAAGAAGTTTGTTTGCTTTCTCTCTCTCTCTCTCCCCTTCTCTCCCCCCCCCAAGTTACCACAAAAACAAGAAAGAATATTTTTAAAATATGTATGCATTTATTTATTTATTTGAAAGGTAGAGTTACACAGAGAGGGACAGGAGAGAGAGAGAGATCTTCCAACCTCTGGTTCACTCCCCATATGACCACAATGACTGGAGGTGGGCTCCACCAAAGCTGGAGCCTGGAGCTTCTTCTGGGTCTCCCACATGTGTGCAGGGGCCAAAGGACTTGGGCCATCTTCTGCTGCATTCCCAGGCACATTGGCACGGAGCTGGATTGGAAGTGGAGCAGCCAAGGACTTGAACCAGAGCCCATGTGGGATGCTGTTGCTATAGGCAGTAACTTAACCCAATATGCCACAATGTCAGCCCTAAAAGAATATGTGGATAACAAAATAGAGAGAGAGGAAGGTATACAAGGTTCATTAGTTGTGAAAAATATACTCATATGAAATGTTAATAGGAAAAGCAGAATGAGGAACTCCTTTTATTGCAACCTCACAATTTTTGCTTTGGGAATTTAAAACTATTCTGAAATAAAATGTTAAAATAGGGCTGGTGTTGTAGAATAACAGGTTAAGCTGCCACCTGCAATTCTAGCATCCTATGAGAGCCAGTTTGAATCCATGCTGCTCCACTTCTGATCCAACTCCCTGCTAATGTGCTTGAGAAAGTAATGGAAGGTGGGAGAACTGGATGAATCTCTGGGATCCTGGTTTTGGTCTAGCCCATTCCTGACCACTGTAGCCATTTGGGGAGTGAACCAGAATAGGGAAGAAATTTCTCTCTTCCTATTCCTCTTCCTCTTCCTCTTCCTCTTCCTTTCTCTCTCTCTCTCTCCCTCTCTCTCTCTCCTTCTTTCCTTCCTTCCTTCCTTCCTTCCTTCCTTCCTTCCTTCCTTCCCTCTACCTCTTTGTCTTCCTTTCTCTGTAACTCTGCCTTTCAAATAAATAAAATAAATCTTTAGGGACCAGCACTGTGGTGCAGCAGGTTAAAGCCCTGGCCTAAAGTACCAGCATCCCACATGGGTGCCAGTTCTTGTCCTGGCTTCTCCACTTTCTATCCAGCCCATCCCATATGGGCACCAGTGAGTCCCAGATGCTCCATTTCCTATCCAGCTCTCTGCTATGGCCTGGGAAAGCAGTAGAAGATGGCCCAAGTCCTTGGGCCCCTGTACTCGCATAGGAGATCTGGAAGAAGCTCCTGGCTCCTGGCTTCGGATCAACGCAGCTCCGATGTTGCGGCAATCTGGGGAGTGAAACAGCGGATGGAAGACCTCTCTCTCTGTCGCTACCTCTCTCTATAACTCTTTCTTTCAAATAAATAAAAGTAAATCTTTAAAAAAATCTTTAAAAAAATAAAAAAGAACACTGTATGCCTTTAACACTTAAGAAAAAAATGAAAGTGTTAAGATTTGTTTCAATGATAGTTTGAAAGTTATCATTCTGAATGCATTTCTCAATTCTCTCTCCACTCGCCTACCCTAAGCAATCACCACATTCATAAAGAAAAGGAGCACTTCTGAGGTTAGAATGAGTCATACCTGCTTCCAGTCAAAATTGTGCTGAAGGTATACATGCAATTCATTTGGATTAAAACCACACTCAGCAAAGATACCTAGAAGAACACTGCACATGACAGGAAATTTGAGGTTTTCACCACTGTCCAGAGCCTACATACCTACCATCTAGTGGTCATGTTACATGGAAAGGGTGCTGTCGAATATCTTGCATAAGACAACATTAAATATGAGTCTGGAAGCTGGTTAGAAAATCCCTAAACTGAGTTTATTTGAGGGTTTAACAATATAAATTGCAGAAGAAGACAGAATCTCCTGGAGAAACTCCTCAACCATGTAACACTACAAACAGCCCTCCAGAAGCATATTTCATCAACCGAGTAAGATCCACTTGGCAGGCCTTCTCCCAAGAGTAAGCTGCAACATCTGTAACATCTCCTGTTCTGGGAGAAAGATGACAGCCTCCGAATCCGGGAGGAACTGTATTTGCCCCTAAGGACAGAAAGAATCATCCTAAAGCACAGGCCTTGTCAGCTTTATCACCACTATCAAACCCTGCCAACTCCCTTTCCCACAGATACAGGAACTATCTACACATACACACACACACACACACAGAGAGAGAGAGAGAGAGAGAGAGAGAGAGAGAGAGAGCACCCTAAAGAGTGTAATTTCTACTAAGGATGTCTACATGGTTCATTGATATTTGTTGGAATCAAATGGTTAAGGCTATCCCTGGCAGTGGTCAGGTCTTTACTTTTTGCTTTGTCACTGACAAATGAAAATGGAGCTGTGGCAGACTAGAGGCTGCTCACTCTCTGTACCTCCCATGGGAGCAGACTACTGATTTTCAGCCAGGCATATTGGCCCCCTCACCAATGGTGAAACATCACATTTGCCAGTCTCCTTTCAGCTAGGTGTGACCACGTGACACAGTTCCACCCAATGAGAGTTTAAACGGGTGACTAATGGCAACCCTTTGACCTATTGCCTCCCCGCTCCTGACTTGCAGAAGGCTCAAGCAGCCATTATGAACCGAGAGGTGACTTTAAAAAGTCATACCTAGGACGATACCTGGGTTAAGAAGGCTAAATGACTGACACAAAGAATCTAGACATGGTGGCCCAACAACAGACTACTCTTCTGTATAACAGATCCAAATGAGGGCTCCAGGCAACAGGCCTTTGGTTACAGCCACACAAGGGCTGAGTCTCTTGGTGATTCTGTCATTTTTGTCATGTGATTCTCAAGGCCACCCCAGGTGTTTCCATCCAGCCAGAACCCAACTAGACAAGAGGGGAAGGCCAGAGTCAGAAATCTCATATTAGGAAAGTGAGGAGGAAGCTGCCACAACGTTTCTGCTCATGCTCCATTGGTGAAAGTGTTATCCGATGCCCCATCCAGTTGCAAGGGAGGTTGTGGGAAATTCAATGCTGATCCAACAGTGACTGGTCAGCTACAGTTCTCCTGCTAAGGAAGAAGAGGAGAATCCTGCTACAACACATAGCTCCCATCCCTGAGCAGACAGTAAGGCAGGAGACAGAATGGGGCCTTGATGGCCCCAGGGAGCAACATTCTATACTACCTATAGCAATGTTTTATTTCTTTTACTTTAAGAAAAATAAAATTTAACATTGTTAAGCCACTTTCATTCCGGAGTATTTTTTCCTTCTTTCACATCAACTGTAATGCTAACTGTTATAAACTATCAGGTTCTTTTTTTTCTTTTTTTTTTTAACTCTAATACCTTTTTATTTTACATGGTTAAATTACCAGTTCTTACCTTTAAACATAGGAACATTTTGGCTTATGAGTAAAAATAGATATTGGTCAATTAAACAATTGTAGTACTTCAATTGGACAAGATTATGCTACAAAGACCCTGGAGGTCATAACTGCAGTTTTGAGTTAGCCTTTGTAAGCAAATTTTCCTCTCCCCCTTACAGTACTATTCCTCGTACTATGCAATATACATGTGATTTCCCTGCAGCCTAAGTATTAATAATATTTATGTGAAGACTGAGTTTGTTTCAAACAGTGAAGCAAATTTCAGATTTAGTAATTATCTGGTTTTTGAAACCTTTTCAATTCAGATAATTTAATATATCTACTCAATTTTGCATGATTTTTGAATTATGATTTTTAAAATGAGAAGAATAAATTATCTAATCAATAAAATATTTTATGAGCTAAAAAAAGAAAAGAAGGGCAGGCATTTGGCTAGCAGTTAAGATGCAAGTTAGGATATCCACATCCCACATCAGGATACCAGGTTCCAACTTCTGATAAACAGACCCTGGGAGGCAGCAGTAATGGCTCAGGTAATTGGGCTCCTATTATTTGAGAGATCTGAATTGAATTTGCAGCTTTCACTTTTACCTCAGCCTAGCCAGGTACTAACAGACATTGGAAACTCTCTCTCCCTCTCTCTCTCTGGCTTTCTCTCTCTCAAGCAATTAAATAAATAAATATAGAAAGCAAGATACAAGTTCCCCAAACATTTGTTTGTAATTGTAATAAAAAAAATTTTGTTAAGTAATTTCAAGTGATATGTAGTATTTTTATTTGATAATGTATAACTTTCTAAATTTAATTTTATTTATTTGAAAGAGTCGCAGAGAGAGCGGGATAGTAGAGGCTGGGTCAGGTTGAAGCCATGAGCCAGGAGCTCCATCCAGTTCTCCCACATGGGTGACAGAGGCCCAAGTACTCAGGCACTCTTCCGCTGCTTTACCAGTCACATTAGCAGGGAGTTGGAACAGAAGCAGAGCAGCCAGAATTCCAACATGGGCTGTTAGCTTAGCCTGCTGCACCACAATGCCAGACTCATACCTTTTTATTGAGATTGGTAAACACAACCTCATACCTAAGGGAATCTCATCCCACTTTGAATAGTTGTTTGGTGAGTTTTGGTTTTATTCCTCTGTTTTCTTTAGAGTTTGGTTTGGGTTTGCAATTTCATTGCCCCTTACCTATCTGAAGTGAGGCATCTACACTTGCTCTAACCATCTCTTACAAAGAAGCACAGGTCTCTTTGGGAGTATCATGAGTCCTTCCTAAATAGAAACCCATTAAGAAAATTCCCTTCAGTGCCCCAGTCAGCACATTGACCCATTCCAGTGACTAGAGTAGAATTTAGCCCTACTCACCATTGCAATTAACAGACGTGAGTTAAGGGATATGCTTCTTAACTTGGAGGAGATTTTGAAATATAGAAACCCAGAGCCCCATGGATCCTGGCCTGACTACAAGCTGGCTCTCAGACCTGGAGAAGCCTGCTTTTCACCTCATTTTCCTCATCTGTCAAGGGGAACAATTAAATTAAACAATCTCAAGACTCTTGTTCTACTCTGCCAATTATTCTCCCAGTTCTGAAAGTCCCTCTGATTCTGTGACTACTAGGCCAAGCCTGTAGCAGGAACAGCAAGTGGGGTAACCCCATAGAAACAATCCTTAGAAACAAGGGCGGAGTCCTTCTGTTAGTCAGAAATGGTTACACAACTGTGCAAGTCATAAGCCTGTGTCTTATGCCCTCCATGACAACTTTTAGTAACACCAATAGTTACCTTTTACCATGAATTGATTATTTACCAGGCACTGAGCCAAGCGAATTACACACAGTATCTCAGTTAAGCCTCCTGACAACACCATGAGAGCATTGACATTATTCCCATTGCACAGGTGAGGAGCCAGAGGCTTTAAAGCTATTAAATAATTTGCCTGAGCTCCACAGAGTTGACTGGATCCTAGGGGGGCCTGGATCCCAGCGTGGGCTCCCCAGTACTGTGTGAGATGCCAGCGGGAAGTCAGGTTGTCCTGGCAAACTGCTGGCTTGCCCCCACTATTGGGCATGCCCTCTGAGTCACCCATATTTAATTACACCATGAAGTCTCCATAGTAAACATTCTTTGTGTCCCTCCCAACTCCATTCCCTTACTTCTCCTAATAATAGATGCAAACATTAATTGAGCACTTGGCATGGAGCTCCACTCTTTAAATAGATTGTCTCATTTCATCTTCACAGCAATTCTCTGGGGTGGATTCTATTATGTCCTCCCTGTTAAGGGAAAGACACTGAGGCACAGACAAGTTAAGTCCATTGCCGGAGCTATACAGCCAGTAAGTGATACATAAATGTTTGAACTTCATTCTAATTCCAGCTGGGATGAAAGTGTAGAAGTGCTGATGGCATTCCATGACATGAAGTGAACTTTTACAATGTATTGGGCCTTAGTTTGAATGCTTCACGAAAACTATAACATGTAATCCTCATGACAATCCTATAAGATAGGTATTATTCTTATTAATATCGTTTTTCAGATGACAAAACATGGGCAGTCTTGGGTAAGTCATGGAAGTCAAGCTGAGGCAATAGGAAAACGGTGGCACACTCAGCCTCTCATATCAAACAGATCGCTTATTACAACTACTAATGCTCTTCCCAGACAGATCACTCAGCCTTGCTCTCCCTCTGTTTTCCTATCCGTCAAGTGGGTATTTTGCCAGGATTGAATGTGTGAATATATATGAAGCATTTGGGACAGTCTCTGAAGCAGAGAAAGATCCACGTGGCTGTTAAGGCAAAATAAATGGAAGCTCAGGCTTTGCCTCCTACAAGCAAAGTTGCTTTATTTCTCTATGCTTCCATTTTGTCATTTGTAAAATACAAAATAAAAACAGTACCCACCTTTTATCATTGTTTTGAGCAGGAAATAAAGAATACATACAGAGAGTCAACGAGTAGATACATTTAACAGCACGAGTGGTCAATAAATGTTAACTTTTGTTGCTCTTCTTAAGATCCTATGGTTATTTTTTTATTTTTTTTTATTTTTTGACAGGCAGAGTGGACAGTGAGATAGAAAGAGACAGAGAGAAAGGTCTTCCTTTGCCATTGGTTCACCCTCCAATGGCCGCCATGGCTGGCGCACCACGCTGATCCGATGGCAGGAGCCAGGTACTTCTCCTGGTCTCCCATGGGGTGCAGGGCCCAAGCACTTGGGCCATCCTCCACTGCACTCCCGGGCCACAGCAGAGAGCTGGCTTGGAAGAGGGGCAACCGGGACAGAATCCGGTGTGCCGGCGTCCCGACCGGGACTAGAACCCGATGTGCCGGCGCTGCAAGGCAGAGGATTAGCCTAGTGAGATCCTATCATTATTTTCATTGTGATCCTTTTCTGAGTCAAACAAAAAATGTCCTCTGCCTTAGGAGTGATCCAGCCGGTCCTGCCTGTGTGCCTTCTCCTCACAGAACAGAAGGGATGCCTAGGGAGGTCAACATCTGGAATCACTGCAGCAGAGCCACGTTCTCAGGTCAGAGAAGGCCTTTGTCCTGGGAATTCAGTCCCAGGAGGGCAGCAATGAGTCTCAGTATCTGGGCATGAATGGCACTCACCACACCATGCAAATAAACACATACTCATAGCCTATCTTGCAATGTTCTCTAAGAATGTGCCTGACTCGCCTGGCTGTAAAGCTCTTGGGGCAGGGCCCTGACATCTCCTGTTTTGATGAGTCCCACAGCACCAAGCTGCAGGCCAGAGTATTGACTGACTGATGTAACAACTGGGCCTCCTAGATGTTTAGTGAGAGTTGAGAGCCCAGGCGGAGGCCGATTGCACAAGGGTTCCTTACTACAGGGCCAGAGTTTTCCTCCACTTTCTGACTGTGACCTGAGGCATTTGATCTCACTGCTTTGTGCCTTTTAAAAAAAAAAAATCTCTACAATGGGAATCACAACCATATCTATTCTGAGCACTCATTGACTTAATCCCATCAGTGCTTAGAAAAAATGGCCACACACAATATTTGCTCAATAAATGTTAGCATCCTTGAGTGACTAGCACAAATGCTTCAAGTGATCCGGGCTGTCCAATCACCTCAGGGTTATGTTTTTATGTCCCTTTCTGAACAGAGAACAGAAGGGAGCTTCCCTCCCTTTCATGGGTTTGGGCTATCAGCCCAACAGTTCCTATGGCAGCTGTGCCTTGCCCATCACTCCAGCCGTGAATGTGTGCCAAATAGGCATAGTTCCGTGAATCATTTTGGCTGCTAAAACTCATTCACCAACATGACCTTCTCTTTTGTCTTGAGCCATACTAATAGGGCGATTTCACTTGCCACCCACACATCCATATACATACCTAAAAAAAAAAAGTGATCTTGCTATAATTAAAGCATATTGACTTATCCTTGAGCTCTAAGAATATCTGCTCATTCATTCCCTTATTCTGACAATAAGTAGTAGTGAGTGTCATAAACCTAGACACAGCCTAGACACTGTGATGTAACAAAGAAAACCCAGTTTTAGACAAAGTTCACCATCTATGGGGATGGGAATTGGGGCAAAAAAATAAAAATAAAAAAGAAATCAATAGGCAAACATAAATCCATGTTGTCAGTAGGCATAGAGTTTCAAGCAGGAGAAAAGGGCTGGGGAGAGTGGGTTTTCAAAAATTTGTCAGCGAATCAAAAGAAAAAGCTTCTCAAGACAAAGTGGCCTCAAAGCCAAGACCTCAAGCCAAGGTGTTAATTATCACAATGATTCCATCATATGGGTGGGGAAACTGAGGCAGGAAGATCCTGGTCTGAAGTTGTAAGAAATATTATGGATAAAACACTGTCTGAAGACTTGGAGTTCTTTGCTTCCTCCATCACACCATGCTCCCTCCCTCCAAAAGATCTAAACATTTTAAGTTTATGAGTCTGACAACTTCAATGGCATTCCTTACCCAGGCTATAAAATTCTAGCCCTGCCACCACAGAGCTGTTTTTTCTGAATTTCACAAACTTAGAGATAACACTGACTCTAGTTTTCTGGCAAGCAACAGTAATGGAGCCCAGGACTTTGGTTTATATTTGAAGACTAACTTTACAACTGCCAAAAAAAAAAAAAAAAAAAAAACTGCTGCTGTCTGTGAAATCCAGGCCAGGGGGTGAAGGTGGAAAAAAAAAGCAGCTTTCTTTGAGTGTTCCTGCTTTGGAAGAGCTAAAATTTTGCAATTATTTTATAAATCTCAAAATTCCCTTCCAAGTTGTATTTTTGGAAGGTTTTGTTTGCATCAAAATGCCATGTCATAGCAGTATCTGTATAATAATAGAAATGATCTATCAAAAATACTCTGTGTAAAAAGTGAAGCAGCTATGATATAATTATTTCTCATCTGAGGTTGATTCTTCACCAAAACAGAGGTTAGATCAAAACATCAGCCTTGCACAAAGACATCAGTATATAAACATAACACATAAACTTGAGTTTATACATAAAAATTTCTCTGTATTTCACCTGTTTGTAGATGTCCATCCTTTTGGCTGTTTTAGTGTTGTACAAGTATTCATTAATAAGAGACTTTATGTACCATGGTAAAACTGGTTCAACTGAAATATTCAGTGAAGATCCTTTGCCAAGCACACAAAGGCTGTTGCTCTTGCTGCCAAATCTGGCTCCCTTCCACTCATACAGTCATGGAATTTGACAAATGAGACACCCTCACCCCTACTCTAAGTCATTCAATTGGAATGATTCTACTGTATCAGTTCTAGTTCATAACAAAACAGGGAAATCATTATTAGAAGGGTGAAAGACTCTATTTTGGCATAATTATAATCAGTAACCTGAGGCATGCCAAAGTTAAGTCAATAAAGGTTATTTATAAAGCATGAGGTGCCACAGTTCTGGTAGGAATAAATAGGACCAAGGATTTCAATCCCTAACTTCAGCTAACAATTCATTCTCAACTGACATAATGACCTCTGCAGTCCTGTAAAAGGAATAACAAAAGAATATTATCAGTAAGACTATATTTGTGCTCCTTATTGAAAGAATATTTTAAAAATGCCAAATGATAATAATCAGGTGGTTGTTCCCACAATGAAGAATGAGCTCATATCAGCTTTTGCTCTCCTCTCCTGGTGGTAAATATTCGATGCCTGTGGAGCTGCATATAGTCCAAATGAGGATGTAGGGCAAAGTGCATGGGAAATACAGACGGAGCTGGGGCTAGAAACACATTCACTCAAGGTAATTCCCTTCCTCCTCCTCTTCCTCTTCTTCCTCCTTCTCCACTCCTCCTCCTTCTATTTTCCTCCTCCTCCTCTTCCTCTGCCTCTTTATTTCATTTAATTTTTTTGCACTCAACAGCTTATAAAGTTTATTTTTATTTGACCAATGCTCTTCAAGTGTCTTCTATATTGGCATTGTCCAGGGCAACCTGGTGTCAGTGGAGAGCAAGGTCATCAAAATCTCACCCCTGCCATCTTATTTAAACCTTAAAGCAAACTCACAGCGGGCAATTCTGACCATCAATTCATAGGTAAGAAAAGAGAAGCCAGCATGACTTAGTGATTTTTCCCAAGATCGCGGTCATTGGACTGAGAAAATGGAATCTGAGGGCAGATTAGTTGAATCCTCCATTAGCCAAATAAATCACTCCACCTCCAGGGGGTGCCCTTGAGCCCTTGTGTGGTCATTTTGGAGCTTTTTCTGTTTAAGCCATCTCTTATCTAAAGGACAGCTCCAGCAGTGAGCCAACTGACCTTTGAACAAAAGGTTGGACTGAAACTCAAGATGAGGACAAGGTGGAAAGGAATGCTATAAAGAAAGGAGGGCACGACTGCCGTCTCAACCTCTCTCTCCTTCTCAAACCATGACGATCGGGAAGATCGTGTTTGTCATCACGCAAAAGTAGCTGTTAACTGTGTTATTAATGTGTTAATATTCACCTTTGAAATAGGTTTAACTTCCACCAATGCTCAAAAACAATGTTTAGCTGCTTTTGTGCGGAGTGCAATCTTATTCATAAATTCAAAATCACTTAATATTTAGCCAAATATCAACAACGACAAATCTTTAGTCTGTGGGTCTCACCACAGTTGAACATTAGAATCAGTTGGAGAGCTTTTCAACATTACCAATTCTCTGGGATCCTCCAGAAACTCATTAAGTCACAATCTGTGGAGAGAGACCCCAGCTTAAAAGCTCTCTAAGCAATTCTGCTATGCAGCAGAGGTAGATAGTTTCTGCCTTGCAGTGGTTTTCAAAGCATGGTCCCGGAGACCAGCCTCAATCTGAACTGAGAACTTGTTAGAGACACAAGTTCTCAAGCCCTCTCCAAGATCTACTGAATCAAAAACTCTAGGTAGGGGAGTGCACCACGCCATGTTTTAAGAAGCTCCCACGTGATTCTGGCACGTGGTCAGGTTTAAGAAGCACTGCTTTAGAATATTTGTTGAAGAGCTTCCATCTACTTAGTTAAACCCCCAAAACAGCTCCTGAACCATTTTCATTTGCTAACATTAGAGGAGATAAGCAACATCACAAACATACTTTACCTTTGCAAAAATAAGATCTCAGTAAATAAATCCAAAATAAAAGATGTAGAAAAAATTATATCATTTAATTAACTTTCTCGGTTCTTTCTCCTCCCTCGCCAATTTTCATTGATTTCTTTCCTTCTGTTTATATTGATCAAATGCTGGAGTCTTCAGAGTGCTGGCCTAATGAAATGAGCTCTTTCTCTTTAATTGCATGAGACACATGTGAGCACAGAAATATGAGTTGCAGATTTGCATGTATTAATCTTTGTGAGAACAGCATTCTCCAAGCATCATGCAAGCCTCATGTGACAGTCTTGGGTGCCACAGGCAGGCATAAGTTGTTTACATTAGCAAATACATTTCAACAAAAACACATGTTGGCAGTTAGTACTCTCTCAGCTCCTCATACAAGCCATTCTGAGAGAGCTAGACTTTGTTAGAAGGATTTGAATTTGAAAGTGTCTTTTTTATATTTGGTTCCTAACAACCATGGAAAGATCTCAAAATATTTTGGATACACTAGATTTTCAATTCTCCATATAATACAAGGGGTTAACATGACTAATCCAAAGCTGAAAGTAAGAAATTCCAAGCTCTGAGACCACAGTTTGAGTGAACAACTTCACTGAAAATTCCTAGGGGAAAGACGTGGGGGAAGTTCTCATCCAGAAACCAACCAAAAGAGCACTTCTAGTGGCAATGGGGACACCAACACCCAGGTTCTGCGCAACTGTGAAGAGCTGGGGGATGTCATAAAGACACATGGTGGTCAGTGGCATTTGGTACCACTTGGGATGCCCACTTTCCATATTGAAGTGGCTAGATTGGAGTCCTGACTCTGCTTCCAACACCAGCTCCCTGCTAACGTACACCCTGGGAGGCAGCAGGTAATGACTCAAGTACTTGAGTCCCTGGCACCCACCTGGGAGATCCAGATTAAGTTCTGAGCTCCTGACCCAACCCTGACTGTGGTAGGCATTTGTGGAGTACACGGCACATGGAACATCTGTCTGTCTCTAACGGTCTCTCTCTCTCTCTCTCTCTCTCTCTCTCTCTGCCTTTCAATAAAATGAAAATAAGCAGATTCTCTCTCTCTCTCCGTGTGTGTGTGTGTGCGTGTGTGTGTGTGTAAGAGAGAGACTTTACCTTTCAAGTTAATAAATAAATCTTTAGAAGAAAATTCATTAAATAAAGTAACACAGACTGAAGACACTCAAGTCATTTCCATAAGGCAAAGCTAATATACAGCTAGAGCCAATCTGCTACTACAAAATATAAATGTTTCTCTTTATTGACCAGTAAATAGTTGACGCCCTGGGCTCCCTCAGCAGCCCTTCACTGCCCTGGATACTCCCAATGCTTCCCCAGCCTCTCCTGCCCTTCAGCGACAGAAACGACGCCAGGTGGGGCAGGGGCTCTGGGGTCCTGCTGGAACACTGAAGCTGGTATCTCTTCTGATGCTAAGTGCCCATGCCGCAGAGCCGGCTGAGTGTTCTGAATGTCACACCTATGTCTGCTTCAGCTTCAGAAATGGCTCAAAAAGGAATGAAACAAATGTAACAAGTTATTTCAAGATTTAATGTCTTAGCTTGACACAAATATATAAGTATTTTTGTTCTTCAATTAAAAACACTTAAACAGAGACTTTTTAGCTTGATGGAATTACTTGAAAGTCATAATTATGAGGAGGTGGAGAAAGACAGAGAGAGAGAGATCTTCCATCTGTTGGTTCACTCCCTAGATGGCCACAATTGCCAGGGTTGAGGCCAGGCCAAAGTCAGGAGCCAGGAGCTTCATCTGGGTCTCCCACATGAGTGCAGGGCTCCAACCACTTGGGCCATCTTCCACTGCTTTCCCAGGCCATTAGCAGGCAGTGGAGCAGCTGTGGAGCAGCTGGGACTTGAACCTGTGCCCATATGGGATGCTGGCATCAAGGGCAGCAGCTTTACTTGCTACAGCGCAATGCCAGCCCCAGAACACAGACATTTTAAAATTGTAGATTCCCTTGAGGAGGTCCTGTCCTAACAGTCACAGTGGCAGTGGCAGTGTTCTCAGCGGCCATGAGATCGGAGTCACAGTCACTGTGGAACTGATATTCCCTTCTTGCTCCTCTCATTGCACCTTTCATCACCCAGTAGTCCCACAGACCATCAAACTACAAGTGTGTTCTTCCCTCAGAGCAAGTATTTGAGGGAGTGAGCACCGTGTCCTGCTACGTAGGACACCAGCATCCCACCTCGAGTGCCTGGTTCCAGTGTCGGCTACTCCATGCTTTCCATCCAGCATCCTGCTAATGTACCTGGGAGGCAGTGGATGATGGCCCAAGGACTTGAGTTTCTGTCACCCACATAGGAGACACAGATGGAGTTCCTGGCTTCTAGCTTTGACCTGGCCCAGCCCCAGCTATAACAGGCTTTGGAGAGTGAACCAGTGAGTGCAAGATCTCTGTGTGTTTGTGCGTGTGCACACACATATGTGTGTCTGCCTTGCAAATAAAAATGAAGACAAATATTTAAATTTTTTTAAAAGTGGCTTGAAAAAAGCATAAAAATCACAAATTCTCACTTTTGCACAATCTCTTTTTTCTTCACTTCAGAGATTTTTCTGGATGGTTTTCCCGGTTCTCGTGTCCTGACAGGCTATTAGTGAGGAGTGTTGCAGATGCAGAAGCCAGTACTCTCCTCTGGTTGACCGCTCTTACCCTTGTCTTTCAACTCAAGAGAGAGTTGAGGTAATACATGATACCATGTGGGAAGCAGGCCCAGCCACAATCATCCAGCCTCCAGGACAATTTTCTTCAAGCTCCCACCTTCCAAACCTGCTCATTCAGTTTTGCCTGTTATATAATCCACACCCATCAATTCCCTGACAGCTCCCACAGCTGGGGGCTTTAGTGGTTCTTTTACTTCCTGTTCCATTGCTGACCCCAAGGTTCTGTGGCTTCATGTCCTGCAACTTCAGGAGGGCTACCCCCAACATGTCCAGCCTCAGAAGTCCAGGAAGCTGTGCGTGAGCAGCTGCACCTCACACCACCACTGCTTTGCCAAGTTGGGAAGAGCAGGGGGAGGCCCAGGTTGGCCCTTGTCACTGTGACATTTTCAAGAGGGAGTTGCTGACCTCAGGATCATGCACTCCTCTCCACCTGGTGCTACCATTTAGTCAGCCTATTGTAAGCACCAATCCTTTACAAGTCACCTTCTCAGAGCTTTGGAATCCATGACCTACCAGGACTTAAATTATTAATGGAATTAGTGATGAGTCAGAACAAACAGAGAGACATCTTAAGACCTATGCAATAAATAAATAAATTCAAAGAAATGTAAAATACCTATGGTCTTCAAACGTACTTTACATGCCTCTTATGGAGCTGCTAATAAAGAATTTCTGGGGGCCAGCACAGTGGCTTAGCAGGTAAAGCTGCTGCCTGCAGTGCTGGCATCCCATATGGGTGCCAGTTTGAGTCCTAGCTTCTCCACTTCTGATCAGGCTTCCTGATAATGTGCCTGAGAAAGCACCAGAAGATGGCCCAAGTGCTTGGGGTCCCGTATCCACATGGGAGACCCAGATGAAGCTCCTGTCTCCTGGCTTCGGCCATTGCAGCCATCTGGGGAGTGAACCAGCAGATGGACTATCTCTATCTATCTCTCCCTCTCTCTTTACAACTCTTTCAAATAAATAATTTTTTTAATTTTTTTAATTAAAAAACAAAGAATTTCAGTTCAAAATATGCATTAGTCCCATAGGAATTTCAGCTCCTTTGTTATTAGATTACTCACTTTAAGAAAATTCTGGAAAATGATATTAATTTAGACTTTGCTTTAGACTTGAGTCCTCTCATCCAAATTCTGATGAGGTTTACTATGTAAAGAGGATTAACTTCAACATTTAATTTAAGCACTCTAAGGATTTATTATCTATAAATGTCAGTAAATAAGTATTATCTTTATCCTTTGGTATACAACATATAACACTCTTGTACCCCATTTGCTTTTTCAATAACAGTTGGTAAGTTTGGCATAGGGTAGGGTTTTTAAGAAACTGATGCATGACCAACTATATAGGTCAAACCCATCTGTTCTTGAAATTTTTTTATTTTCTTCCATATGCTCTAAGCTTATGTACATTCTGGTTTTTCTTTCATCTGCCTCATAGCAATGCCATTGACTTAATTTTCCCCAGAAGAAGACAACTTTGTCTTCAAGCACATCTATTCAGACCTATGTTACTGGTCAAGTACTTTATTAAATCCCTGCTGTTGATAAAGAAATTCTAAATTAGATATCGAGATCTTCAGTCTAGAATACTTCACTTACCGGTTTGTTCTTTACCACAAATATTTTCTCTTTACTCCTTCCTAATTTTATTATCATAGTCTCTGTTGTTTGTTATTATGGCTGCACTAACAGATCCGGTTATAAAAGCATTAAACCTAGCACTCTTGAGAAATTCACTATGAAAGTCATCATCTCAGGCTATTATTCTAATTACAAAGACAATAAAGAAAACATTTGATTTCCAACATATTCCTAAAGTGTTATCTTCTTTGTTTTTTAATTATTTCATTTGCAGTTACAGTATAATATAAACAATGGGATTTAACTTCGGGTAAGGCATATTCCTAGGGCCTTAAAATCATGTTAAGGGCAGGCATTGAGGCAGTGATTAAGATGACATTTTAGGAAGGCCACACCTCATACTGCAGCGCCCGGGTTAGAGTGCTAGCTCCCCTTCCAATTTCATCTCTCTGCAGGTGATGGCTCAAGTACATGGATCCCTGCCTCCCACCTGGGAGACTCCAGCATCCTGGCTTCAGTCTGGCTCAGGCCTGGCAATCGATGGTATCAGGGGAGTGAGTCAATGACGGAAGATCTGTTTGTCTGCCTCTGTCTCTGCCTTTCAAATAAAATGAAAGTAAATAAATAAATAAAAGTAAAATGTTTCCAAAACTTTTTTTGTTTATTTATTTGAAAGAGTTACAAAGAGAGGTAGAGACAGAGAGAGAAGGCTTCCATCTGCTGGTTCACTCCCCAGATGGCCACAATGGCCGGAGCTGCGCCAATCCGAAGCCAGGAGCCAGGAGCTTCTTCCAGGTCTCCCACACAGGTACAGGGGCCCAAGGAGTTGGGCCATCTTCTACTGCTTTCCCAGCCATAGCAGAGAGCTGGATCAGAAGAGGAGCAGCCAGGACTAGAACCAGCGCCCATATGGGATGCCGGTGCTTCAGGCCAGGGCTTTAACGCACTGCGCCACAGTGCCAGCCCCCTCCAAAACTTTTTAAAATAATTATGTATTCTGCTTTTAAGATTTTATTTATTTATTTGAAAGGTAAAGTTACAGACAGAGAGAGGGAGACAGAGAGAGATCTTCCATCCACTGGTTCATTCCCCAAATAGCCACAACAGCTGAAGCTGGACCCATCTGAAGCCTGGGTCCAGGAGCATCTTCCAAGTCTCCCACCCAGGTGCAGGGGCCCAAGCACTTGGGCCATATTCCACTGCTTTCCCAGGCCATAAGCAGAGAACAGGATCAGAAGAGGAGCAGCTGGGACACGAACCTGTGCCCATAAGGGATACCTGAGACATAGGCAAAGGCTTAGCCTACTACATGGCAGTGCTGGCCCCTGATTTCAACGTATTTAGTAAGCAGATCAATACTAACCTGTAGTGCTTATTTTAATAATTGATTTTTAATACAGTATTGTGCCATTCTGCAGAATTGATAAACGATGTTTTTAATCACTTTATTTTATTTCCAAATCTATCTGCTGTTTTGTGTCATTGTAGAAGCTGAGTTCCTTCTAAAAAGAATAAAATAATTTATCCATCTGCCCAGGGAAAGCAGTATCATTTAAGCAAAAGCTGTTAATTTGATTTTCATTGATGAAAATTATCCAGTTGATAAATCTTCAAAGGGAAACTTTTACCCAAATATAAGTGCAATGGATTTCTGTTACACTAATAGGGTTGATCCTGTGAAGAATCCCCACCAAATAAATATTCTCTGAGAGGAAAAGAACTTTTTTTCTGGGTGACAGATTAATGGCTGCAAATAATTTTTTATGAGCCTTGTAGGAATAAAGCGTCCAAGAGAAAATTATAAGGTCTATGCTTGGTGGTTTTTTTTAATTAGTTAATTAATTATTATCTGAAAAGCAGAGCGACAGAGACACAAAGGACCAGAGAAAGAACTCCCATCTGTAGGTTCACACCCCAAATGTCTACAACAGCCACGGTTGGGCAAAGGTGAAGTCAGGAGCCAACAGCACACACTGGGTGGCAAGGACTGAGTTATCTGAATTGTCACCGCTGCTCTCCAGGGTGTGCAGTAGCAGAAGCTGGAACAGAAAGCAGAGTCAGGACTCGAACTCAGGCACTCCAATGTAGGATGCAGATGTCCCAGGCAACAGCTTTTCCTCTGTGCCAAACCCCTACTCCAGGTCTGTGTTTAAATTATCATTTTGACTTGGGTGAATCTCTTATTTGTTTACAAAAAAAAAAAAAGTGTTATCCTTTGTATTTATTCCCTAGGGCTTTCAGAAGAGACAGAGCAAACTTAGTGGCTTAAAACCAGACTTCCTCTCCCAGGGTGCTAGAGGCTAGAAGTCGCAAATCAGTAGGTTCTAGGGTAGAATGATGCTCCCTTACATCTTCCAGCTCCTGGCATTCCGTGGCTTGTGGCACCATAACGCTTATCACTGCTTCTGTCTTCAAACAATATTCCTCCTTGTGTCTCTCTGAGTCCCAAGTCTCTCCTTTCTCTCAGAAGTACACACATTTGGATTTAGGACCCATTCTAAATTTAAAATTATCTCATCTCAAGATCCTTAGTTTAGTTATATCTACAAGAACCATATTTTCAAATAAGTTCACATTCACAGATACTGAGTACTAGGACATCATTATACCTTTCAGAGGACACAATTCAACCCACTACACATATGTAACTTTTATAGCTAACGTGACTGGCTACAAATAAGATATATCTCAAAATAAAAGTGGCTTAAATAAGTGACTCTTTCAAAATAAAGCTCAAGTAGAGAGGACAATGTTGATATGGTTACCCATACTGTCAAGGACCCAAACTACTTCCATCTTACTGTTTGTATGAAGATGGCATCCATTCCTAAGTTCATCACATGGACCAAAATGACTGTCCTATCTGTAGCCACCATGTCTGTATCTTAGATACCTAAAGTGTGTGTGTGTGTGTGTGTGTGAGAGAGAGAGAGAGAGAGAGAGAGAGAGAGAGAGAGAAAGGGACGGAAGGAGGGAAGGAGGGAGGGAGAAAGGGAGAAATGAGGACAGATCTTCTTCCTTTAAGGAAATGTCCCAGATGCCAGCACTGTAGTGTAGTGGGCTAAGCTGCTGCCTGCAGTGCCTACATCCCATATGGCACCAGTTCAAGTCTCTACTACTCCTCTTCCAATCCAGCTCTCTGCTTGTGGCCTAGGAAAGCAGCAGAAGATGGCCCAAATGCTTGGGCCCCTGCATCCATGTAGGAGACCTGGAAAAAGCTCTCGGCTCCTGGCTTTGGATTGAACCAGCTCTAGCCATTGCAACCATAGGAAGAATGAACCAATGGATGGAAGACCTTTCTCTCTGGCTCTCCCGCTCTCTGTCTATAACTCTGTCTCTCAAATAAATAAATAAATAAACAATCTTTAAAAAAAAAAAAGAAAACAAAACATCCCAGAAATGTTTAATCCTACCACTTATATCCATTGCCTGAATTTTGGTCATATGGCAAACCTTGCTGTAAGAAAAACTGAAAATTATAGTGTTTACTCTAGGAAAACACTATTCCAGCTAAAATTTAAGAATTCCATTACTAAGGAGGAAATAGAAAGTAATATTGAAGAACACCTAAACATCTCTGCCCCTGTAGAAAATAATATCGCAGGATTACATTGAAGAATTGAAAATCCTGAATTCCTATTGGTAAGGAGTCCATGCCCGTGTAAAACCTGAGCTGTGTTAATGTCTGGAATAGCCTCTCTTTAACTCTGTCTTTAGGATCATTTATTTGCTTATTTGGTCCTCACAGAATTCTGTGATGTCTCTACCAAGTACACATCAGAAAGCAATTATATTTATTGATTATTAGAACAGTCTTAACAATACTGTTTATTGCCACCACTCTACTACTGAAGTAGCATTCTAGTGTATCTTAAAAATGGACGTGAATAATAGATACACCACACAAGCAAAAGAGCAAGATGCAAGCAATGGGAGAAAGCATCTAGAAAGAAATGTGTGAACTCTGAGAAGACATCAGGGCAGAAGCAACAGCTACCATTTCACAGGAAATGAGAGCCCACTTCACCCAAGATCATGGTAAAAAGGAAACTACTGAGCAACAAAATTAGGCCAAGGTGAGCTGATATGAATGAAGCTTTGGAAATTTCTGTAATGACAATATTCAAAGTCCATAATAGGCCATGACATTCCCTGGGGAAGACGGCTTAATGTCCTCTCCATTCGGGAGAGGAAACACAGTCCTAGGAAATAGAGCTTATAGGGAATAGATCTTATAACACCAGGAAACAAGCCCCTATAAACCAGCTGCCCCTATTAGAGACCAGAAAGCTAAGAAAAAGAAATCCAGAGAGAAAAATCAGGTAGCCTGCCAGATGACATTATCAAGAATGCATTCAGAAATCCCCTGTCAGATACCACAGCCACAGATCCAGTACCCTCCAGATCTTTGCTCTAAGAAGCAAGGATGGCAACACTATGTGACAAATAGTAAGTGGGGAAAACACATCCTATTACCTCAATGAGTGAGGTTACCACACATCAGCCTGATGGCATCCATTCACAAACAGTGGGGACAGGTGTAGGCAAGGAAAGTACTGAGCAGCACTTTCTAAAATAGGCATACATTTGTACTTAAAATACCATGTTAAACTCTTTATCAACCAAAATCTGAGGGCACTGGCATAAATCCTAAAGACAAGATTGTTTTTGTGCTAAAACCAATACCCAGCTCATTTCAGGTCTTCAGTGGTTCTGTTCCTAGTCATGCATCTCCTACCCTTTTCAATGAAACTGTCCTTTTTTAAACCTTTGAGTTTATCAAGAAAGACAATTCTCTGATTCTGAATCACTGTTAAATGAT
This sequence comes from Oryctolagus cuniculus, assembly GCF_051225735.1. Taxonomy (NCBI): domain Eukaryota; kingdom Metazoa; phylum Chordata; class Mammalia; order Lagomorpha; family Leporidae; genus Oryctolagus; species Oryctolagus cuniculus. The sequence goes on from NC_142874.1 coordinate 83,872,361, forward strand.
CGCTGTTAAGTCACTGTTAAAATGAGAAGATCTAAGTCTCTGATTAATAAACTCACAAAGGGAGCTATGGAAGGTCTCGTGTGTTTCCAAAGTGGTAGATAATAAAATGTATTTTTCAATGTCATCATTTGGAACCCAGATCTATAGTTTGCAAAACATTAAAAAGGGAAAAAGAAAAATTAGCTCAAGTATCATTCCCATCACTACCAAAGATGGTAGGCCCAGATGTATGATAAAAGGTAGCATTCTTCTAATATTGGATCAGACACCAGTCATCTGATCAGCCATCACTGTCAGAAATTTAGATGACCTCTTGTAACCTCCTTTCTATCACATCTATAATAAGGAGAGCAAAATCTCTTAGCAACACCTTTGGGTTGGCATAAAAACCATATGAGGAAACAGATGTGAAAGCATTTTGCACAGTCCAAAGTAACACAGCAATGCAAATGTTAGGATTTCTATGAGCAGGAACATTTTCCTCTTTCCTCCAGGAGCATTTTGCTCACTCTGACTCACCACAGGACCAGCGTAATTGCCAGGTGTTGAGAGGATTTTGTTTTATGTTCATTGTTATATAGTTCGTGTTCCCATTTCATCTTTCAGGTCTTTATCTTGATTCTTCGATTTGTTTGCTGAATTTTCATTTTGCTTGCTCAGGAATAAAAATCTTCTGTTTATGATCCCTCACTGCACAGTTTTTCCTCACTCCACAGCATGGAATTGTTGCTGTATCCCTAAAGGCTTCTTCCAGGGGAGGCTGTGAGCTCCTAAGAGGAGTGACTGCAAGTGTTCCCTCATTGCTGATGGACTTAAAAAGTGAGACGTGGGAACAAGTTAGCTTAACTGGCGCATTGGAGCTGGCAGGGAGTGTGAATCTGCAGCCTTGCCCTTCACCTTCAAACACGGCAAAGCATTTGGAGCATCTCCTTAGGGACAAGTTCCTGTCCTCAAACAAGACTCCACCTACCGAGGGTGAAGTTCTCTAGAACAGTAATAATAATCTCGGTATTTCCGATTAAGGATTAAGACAAAAGTTTACAAGTGGTTGGAAGTATCAGCTATATTACCGATCCGGACCAGGTCCGAGGACTCGGCGGTGAGAACAAAACTCTTCCTGTTCTTTCCCAATTCTTGGTCCCCCAGACTCCCAGCCCTCCTTGGGGGAAAGCCGGGGACCACAGAGCAGACTCATGTACTCAGGGCATTGTCCCCACTGCTCTGAGGGGAGAATGACAAAGCAGGGCACCCAGGTGTCCTCGAGCTCACGACTTCTACTAGCTACCATGAAGGGAATTAAGATCATGGCTGCACTAGCCACACAGGCCAACCAGGAGCCGGAGCAGGGAACCAACCAAAAGGTGTGGAGTGCTTGGAGATGGCTCCGCCCCATGGAAACCAGGAAGCAGAAGCGGGCTTTTGCCCTAAGAAATAATAGACTTGACATGGATTGCCTTCTCGCTGTGTGTCAAGCACTGCTTTAAAAGCTTCACCTGGATTAACACAGTGATCCTCACAAGGAGCCTGTGAGGTTGGTGCCATTATTTTCTCTGTTTTGCAGATGAGGAGACTGAAGCATAGAAAGGTTTAGAAACTAAATGAGAGAAAAGAAAATCATTTCCAGGAACATCACATCACTTGTAGAGCTCCATGAAAAAGTCCAGCCTAGATGGAAGAGTTGCTTTTTCAAAGTTGTAGCACAGCAGGTTAAGCCACAGCTGAGAAGCCGGCATCGCCTACGAGCGCTGGTTCAAGTCAGACAGTGTTCCTGGCTTCTGGCTTCGCCTGGCCCAGCCTGGTCATTGTAGCCATTTGGGGAGTGAACCAGAGGATGAAAGATATCTCTCTCTCTTTCACATAATGTGAAAGGCAAAATTAAAAATCCCTAAAAACTCATTTTTCATTTTTATTTGAAAGACAGCTTGGTGTGTGCACACATACACATGTACACACAGAGAGAGAGAAAAACAGAGACAGATAGACAAAGAGACAGACAGACAGATCCTCTATGAGCTGGTTCACTTCCCAAATACCCGCAACAGCTGAGGCTGGGTCAAATCAAGGTCAGAAGTGCAGAACTCAAGCTGGGTTTCCCACATGGGTGACAGGGACCCAACTACTACTCCTGTCATCTTCTGTTGTCTACCAGGATGTGTATTAGCAGGAAGCTGGAATCAAAAGCAGAGCCAGGACTCAAACTGGGAACTCTGATATAGGATGTAAACATCCCAAGCAATATCTTAACCACTGCACCACATGCCCACCCCAAAAGAGATTTTCCTATGCATCTTTTTTAGTTCCTGTTCCCAGTATGTTCAGGGCCATGGAAAATAGCTACATGAAGTGCTTCTCAAGAGCTGGGCTAGGGGTCAGCACTGTGGCACAATGGGTTAAATCACTGCTCACAATGCTGGCATCCCACATCAGAGAGCCGGTTTGAAACCCTGCTGCTCCGCTTCCAATCCAGCTCCCTGCTAATGTGCTTGGGAAAACAATGAGATGTCTCAAGTACTTGAGCCCCTGCCACCTATGTGGGAGACCAGGATGTAGTACTAGGCTCTGGCTTTTGGCTATCCAGGTCCTGGCTGTTACAATCAACTGGGAAGTAAATCAGTGGATAGATATTCCTCTCTCTTTCCCCATCTCTTGTCTCTCTATCTCTCCTTCCTCCATATGTAACTCTACCATTCAAATAAACAAATCTTTAAAAAGAAGGGTGGGACTGGCATTGTGGCCTAGTGGGTTGATCTGCTGTCTGTGCATCTCATGGGGATGCCAGTTCATGTCCAGGCTGCTCCATTTCCAATCCAACTCCCTATTACTGTACCTGGGAAAGCATCAGAGAATGACCCAAGTGCTTGGGCCTTATGTGTGAGACCTAGAAGAAGCTTCTGGCTCTTGGCTTCAACCCTACCAAATCCTAGCCATTGCAGTCATTAGGGAGTGAACCAGCAGATGGAAGATGTATGTGTGTGGGTGTGTATGTTTGTGTCTTCTCTCTCTGTAACTCTGCCCTTGAAGTAAATAAATAAACCTTTTAAAAAGAACTGGGCTGACCTCATTGGGACCTGACAGAAAGGAGAGTAGGTATGTTCATCTCTTCAAGGCCAGCTGGAAAACTTTTCAGTGTTATTCATACAGGGTAACAATGAGTTACAATCAGCCTTTATCTCCTTGTAGTACATTAATTTGGAGGTGGGAGTTGGCACCCTGGGGAAGTGAGTGAGAGGCTAGGGAAGGTCATGGGGTTCTCAGGGTGTGTGGCTGGATCCAAAGGGCTCGCAAGCTTTCCCAGAGCAGTGTGAGAGCACTGAGGACTGCAAGGGGGTGAGCACGAAACAGTGCAAGTCTGCCCTTCCCTCACTCCTTCACTTCATTTGACGTGATGTTCTCAAGTCTCTTTGCGGGATTTTCTTATACAAGCCCTGTCATTTGCCAAAAGGTCAGCATTTCCTGTTGCTAAAACAACAAAAACACTCCTGTGTCCCCATAGCCCTTCAACCACCCACCTCCAAGACGAGAAACTACCTCTGCCTCTAAGTCAGTAAAGTCAGAGACCGTAGCAAGAGCACTAATGCTGTACTCTCTTCCTCCATGTATGAGTTTCCTGTGGCTGCTGGAAAAAATCATCACAGACTGATGGCTTCAGACAGCCGGAATTCCTTCTCTCCCAGTCTGGGAGTCCAGACGCCAGAAATCAAGGCGTGGGCAGGAGCACACTCCCTGTGGAGGCTCCAGGAGGGAATCCTTCCTTGGCGCTCCAAGCTTTTGGTGGCTGGACACACTCCTAAGCTTCCTTGGCTTGTGGCCACATCACCCTGGTTCTGACTCAGTTTTCATACTGCCTTCTCCTCTGTTGGTCTCATGTCAACATGTGAACTTACCTACATGTATGAAGATCCTTTTTTCCAAATAAGCTAACACTCACAGCTTCCAGGGGGTAGGATGCTGACATGTCTTTTGGGGTAGAGGAAAAGGAGTATTCACCCCACTACACCACACCAGAAACTCAAGTGATAAAAATGGGAAATTATAACAGAGTACCAGGACTGTATTTTGTAGCCCCTGACCTCTGGCCTCGTTGAGAAAGATACTAAAGTGAGAGATTGTTTGGTGATCCCTTAAAGAGAAAGCCAGAAAAGAGCATCGGGTTCCAGCCACAACCATGTTGTCAACCAGGCATGTGATCTCGGATGATTCATTTATCCTACCAGGGCTTCAGCTTTCTTATCTACAAATGAGGGCTTGCTCAGATGTTCTTTGAGTACCCTTCCAGCTTCAACATCTTCTGGTTCTACAGAAAATTCCAAACATATTTTAAAGCCCAGCACAAACAGTTAGAAAACAGACAAAAGTAGTGTTATCACAGCTAGTCTTTCGTCCAGCAAATGCTGTTGATGTCTTCTTCTTCCCAGGAAAAGAAGGTCCTAGTACATTGATAAATAAGCCACTGCATTAATTAAAACAATATTTTCCAGAATCTTTCAGTGATGCTAAAAATCAACAAGCATCAACAAATTGAACTGTTTTACAAAAAGTCTATTTCTATCACAAAAAAAAAAAAGATCAGAACAGAGGAGGGAAAGAAGGGGGAAAAACCTGGCATAACTAATCTGAAGCAGACTGCCTAGTTGCAGCTAATAACTGCCTGATACACACCCGATTTGTACTGTGCTAGGAAGGCACTGTGGAAGAAGGAAAAATGTGTGACTTCTGGATTCAGTTTGATCTGAGATCAGTCCATACTCTGTAATACCTTGAACAAATCCCTTAAGTTTCCAGAACCTGTATGCTTATGTGAAAAATGGGAAAAATATAAGAATGTGTATTCCATGGGGAAACAGTGAGGACCCAACTCAGGAAGGTATGGAAGGCATTTTACAGCAGCTGCCTGGCATGTGTGGTTTCCTTCTGTTTGCCCTGCCCAGGCGAAAGCAAACAGATCTGACCTTAAACAAAGTTGTAAAGTGTTTGAAGTTTACTTTTCACCTGCTTTCCTGTACTTTTCTTTTCCCTGTTAATGGCAACCCTTCCAGGCAAAGGACTTGTCATTTCCAAGTGCTTCTTGATTAAACTGAAATTATTCATAGCAAAATGTTACTTGAAGTAGCCATCCAATCACTCCAGCTCTACTGGTAGGAAGTATGTCGAAGGAGATTTGGTATGAGCAAAAAGACAACTGGGGATGAAACAGTGGAAGTGGAGAAGTCTCACGAAATGAAACGAGCTAAGGACTGAATGCAAAGTCAACGGACTCTCCTGTTTCTCACTGAAGCCAGACTGAAAGCTAGACTCTCACTCAAATTTGCACCTAGAGGTGATTAAGTAAAATAATGACAGAGGAATGCATATTCTTAAGAACTGAAGACTATTCCACTGCAACATTTGCCTTCCCCAAATTTACACCTTGTGCCCACTTCTTCTACAATATCTGGATATAGAATGATTTTTTTCGGGGCAACAATTTGTCTTTTGTCCATATTTGGTGATTTTTTTATTCCAAAGTATTTTCCATAGTTGTTATCCAAGAAAACACCCTTATAACTCCTAACTACAAAGGTCCCAAAAAGTACATGTGCCAGAATTAGACTATTCATTGATACCCATAGAGGCAGTTAAAAGTGAGTTCGGGCTCTAGGGTCTGACTAGAGTCTACATTTGCATCCCAACTTGTGGTTATTTTGCTCACTCTCCATTATAGTGACATCTTTGGAAAGTTATTGTCCCTCTTTATTTCTTAATTTTCTATAAATGTAGTAAACTTTCATGCAAAACAAAGATAATCATAGTATCTACATGGTAAACTGGTTAGTATAGGACACTCATTAGAAATGAGCTATCATCTTCCTCCAAAACACAAATATATGAAAATAAACCTTACTAGTTTAGTCTTGGGAATGGGAGAAGCAATAAACTGAATGCATGAAATATTTAACTGCAAAATGTTTTCAATTTTTTTTTTCATTTTATTTGAAAGCAGAGAGAGAGAGAGAGACAGAGAAACAGAGACAGAGATCTTCTATCCACTGTTTACTCCCCAAATACAACAGCTAAAGCTGGGCCAAGCCAAAGACAGGAGCCAGGAACTTCATCCTGGGCTTTCATGTGGATAGCAGGGGCCAAGCACTTGAGTCATCACTGCCGTCTCTTAGGGTAAGAATTAGTAGGGCCGGCGCCGCGGTTCAGTAAGCTAATCCTCAGCCTTGCGGTGCCGGCACACCGGGTTCTAGTCCCGGTCGGGGCACCGGATTCTGTCCTGGTTGCCCCTCTTCCAGGCCAGCTCTCTGCTGTGGCCAGGGAGTGCAGTGGAGGATGGCCCAAGTGCTGGCTCCTGGCTTCGGATCAGCGCTATGCACCAGCCGCAGTGCGCCGGCCGCAGCGGCCATTGGAGGGTGAACCAACGGCAAAGGAAGACCTTTCTCTCTGTCTCTCTCTCTCACTGTCCACTCTGCCTGTCAAAAAAAAAAATTAGCAGGACGCTGGAAGTGTGGGGAGGGAGCCACAACTCAAACCCAGGCATGATGCAGGTCTCTCAAAGTGGGTTCCTAACCACTGCACCAAACACCTGCCCCTGAAAAATAATTTTAAAGAGAAGAATGGGAAAGAATTCCAATCCCTGGTAAGAAGCCTACATGTCTGATTAACCAATTCTCATAGATAAGACTTATTTGTTGGGGCCAGCGTGTGGTAGCAGGTTAAGCCACTACCCACAATGCTGGCATCCCATATGAGCACCAGTTCAAGTCTTGTCCACTCTACTTTTGATCCAGCTTCCAGCTAATACACCTGAGAAAGCAACAGAGGATGGCCCCTGCCACCCGTGTGGGAGATTTGGAGGCAGTTTCAGTCTCCTGGCTTTGACCTGGCCCATTACCATTTGGGGACTGAACCAGATGGAAGATATCTCTCTCTCTCTCTCTCTCTCTCTGTGAGTGTATGTGTGTGTGTGTGTGTGTGTGTGTGAAACTGTGTTTCAGAACTGCGTTTTTATTTGAAAGAGTTACAGAGAGAGGTAGAGACAGAGAGAGAGGTCTTCCATCCACTGGTTCACTCCCAAGATGGCCACAATGGCTGGAGCTGTGCCGATCCGAAGCCAGGAGCCAGGAGCTTCTTCCGGATCTCCCACGTGGGTGCAGGGGCCCAAGGACTTGGGCCATCTTCTACTGCTTTCCCAGGCCATAGCAGAGAGCTGGATTGGAAGAGGAGCAGCTGGGACTAGAACCAGCACCCATATGGGACGCCGGTGCTGCAGGCTGTGGCTTTAACCCGCTGTGCTTAAAAAAAAAAAATAAGAAAGAAAAAACATATTGTGGACCTATATAAGGTAACTCTCAAGGGTAATTTGACTTCAGTGAACCTTAGACACACACACACACACTGCCCACAAGTCAGTCCCATTGTAATTCTTATCAAAATTGCCAGATTTTGATAAATTCTTATCAAAAAAGCCATTTATAGTTTTGTTTTCACCACATGAACAGTTTTTCAGTTTGATCCATTTATCCCTGCATTTAACAACTTGCAGTTATTGATATCAAGGAACTGTGATAGGAACACAAAGGTAACATCGAGCCACCCCTCCTAAAAGTTTAAATATATGGACAACACACATGCAAGCAAACGTAAAGTTTCCATCCTCTTAGATCTAAGTAGTCTACATAACCATTGAGAAGTTTAGCTAGCCCTATTTTCCATGGTTACAGTGGAAATAATTACATTCACTCCTTATTTCTCACAGTTGACTGGAGGGACTCCCACAAGAGCCACTAGTGGCCACGTGCGGTGAGCCACGCGGGACTGCTGAGGGCCCAGGAGAACGTGCCAGCGGCATCGGCGCAGTAGCTGAAGAAGGCGCTGAAGGTTACTACTTCCCAACCAGATGCCCATGCAGCTGGGGTGGTTTGCGGTGCAGGAAGTGAGCAACTCCGTCGGTGTTCTACCTGTAGGCGTGGTTGGTGGACTCGATCCCATAGCCAAGTCGGAAGCCCAGTCCTCAGGAAGCAACTAACAGATGCAAGTGAGGAGCATGCGCATCAGTCTGGCATCAGTGCATAGCGAATCACGGGCCCCACCTGAGATGATGACTTGGAGAGTTCTGGAAGGCCGGTTCATCCGGTCCTCGCGTTCCGCAGCGTCCTGTTGCTGTCAGGCAGCCTGAGTACTGCGAGCAGAACTGCTGCTTCTACCACCGCAGTTAAGAGAAGTAAGCATCCTTAAGTCAAGGCCTTATTTTTGCCTGTGCCTCGGTGGATAATGGTTTATTCTGATGCATACATCAGTTTATGGAACTAGACTTCCTTGCGTTTTAATGTCTCAAAGATCTTGGCTCACTTAAAGCAAACTTATTTTGTGATAAACGACTATTGACAGAATTAAAGAACTTGTCAAATAAAATATTTCAAATTTTGACTCAACAGCAAATGGAAGTACACGGTTTATATTATGATGTCTGTTTTGACTTTGCATTAATACTAAAACAATTTTTAAGAAATAAAAATATAGTTAAGGAGTGGCATAGCAGGTAAAGCCGCCGGCAGTGCAGGCATCCCATCTGGCTGCTGGTTCAAGTCCCGGCTGCTCTACTTCCGATCCAGCTCTCTGCTATGGCCTGGGAAAGCAGTAAAAGATGGCCTAAGTCCTTGGGCCCCTGCACCCATGTGGGAAGACCCGGAGGAAGCTCCCGGCTCCTGGCTTCCAATGGATGCAGCTCCTGCCGTTGGGGCCATCTGGGGAGTGAATCAGCAGGTGGAAGATCTCTCTCGCTCTCTAGCTCTCTCTCTCTCTGCCTCTGTCTCTCTGTAATTCTACCTTTCAATTAAATAAATAAATCTTTATAAAAAGAAAGTTGATTAGAAATTTTGACTACTTCAAGTGGGCTTTTGGAGTAGTCAGTTTGATTCGTTTATTCCTCGGTTCACACATGTATTACTTCCTACATATTCTTCTTCCTTGATCCCAAGAATTATGGAAAACAGCACAAATAGCTCAAGCACTTAGGAGCCTCACCCAGGCTCCTTCTCATAAATGTACACTTGAAAGAAAATAGAACTGCTTTCTTTCAAAATGCACTCCGACTTAGAGTTCCACTAATTGTGCCATTTCTTCCTCTACCTGGTGCTTTGGTTTTGGTTTTGGTTTTGGAAAGATAAACTGCTTCACAGGCTGCAGCCTTGTCAACTGAGGAGTGTTCCCTTCATTATGACACAGTACCCGGTTTGGATTTCTAGTTACTTTAATATAAATAAAGCATGAGTGCAAGTAGCAAAGGATATGGAAGATAATCCAGAACAGTCAATGTTCCTATGCGGAATTGTAGTCATAGGGAAAAATGAAATTTTCCATAAATTCTGATTTGTTTTCAATTTACAGAATTAATCAGACATTAGAGTATAAAGATGAATGAAAAGAAAGGAGGAGGATAAGGAAAGGAAGGAGGGAGAGCGGGGAGGGGGAAGAAAGGGATGGAAGAGGAGGAGGGGGAGAGGAAGGGGGATTTTTACCTTCATGTGAAGCCACAACGATCTAGTGGTTGGAATGGACACATGATATATCATCTAAAAATATTTCTGCCTATCATTTCGTACTACAAGACCATGTAGTCTTGGTAGTATTTTTTTAATTGGCCTGAGACAAGGAGGTTTTCATTAACTTCCACCAACATTATTCCAAAGAAGAGCCAGCTTCAGATAAAGTCATGCACTTTTTTAATTACGTGTAGCTATGCCAAGGTATTCTGGGGGAGGAAAAATAAAAGGCTCCCTCATAACCCTTTCTAAGAATCTTACCATGGGGACTTTACTCTTATTTAAATTAAGAATCAATCCCTTATTAAATATATTTTAACTAGCTATTACTATGATGGGAAAATCGCCTCTATGAATGAAGAGATTAGGGAAAGGAGAGGCAGGGAGAACCCGAATCGAATTGCTCAGTTCCTTCACAATTTATCAACACTTCAGAGAAGGCTTTGTAAAAACATAAATTGCTGTTTTCACATTTTAAGCATTACCCTATGCTGAATGAAGTGTGCTGCTGAATTCTGTGCCAGATCTTAAACAAGGACTACATGAACTCACATGGGAATGAGACAATATTTTTTGCTAAATTGGGAGTTTTTAAAGAATTTATATGAATTCTCTAAATGAGTAAGAGGTTTTTTCCATTTTGATTATTATTTATACTATTCTTAATTTATTTTTGTAGTCAAAATTATATAAGCATCTAGGACCTACAGGAAATGTTGAAATGTAATGTATGTATACATGTGCATAAATATTTATACATGGCAGCCTATTTAAAATCGTTATGTTATAACAGTGTGAATAAACACTTATTTCTTTCTCTATATATATGATACAGGGTATAGAAAAAGAATTTATTCATAATTCATGATGATTTTAAACTGTCTTTTTGTGATGAAAAAGTACTAAAAATTAATTGAAACACAACAGTGTTGTGAAGCTTACTCTTACTTCTAAGTAAGATTGTGAGGTCTGATTTAGTTGTCTAAATGTCTCCTGATTGGCTTATTTGTATTTTTCGGAGATATGAACTCAAATATACAGAAAAAAATTCTGGTAAGAAAAACCACCTCAAAAATCCATTCTTCACAGCAATAGAGAAAATTTGTTAATGACTGCAAAAACAAGGAGACGGTTTTCAGCTCAGTAGTAATGTGTTTTAGCCAAAACATAATACTAGGAAAGATTCTGTGGCTGTGATATCACAGTTCCCTGGGTCATCAGCTGCTTTGAAGGTCTAGATTTATTCTAATTTTATAGTTTTCAAATATCTGCTTTCAACCTAAGGTAAGGAATCAGACATGATGAGTCATTCAAATCAACTGTATCCAGATCAGTAAAGCATTCTATTTTGAGTTCATGTTTTTAAATTTCACAAAGAAATGTTGATTTTTTATTTTCTCCCCACTCTTGAATTCTACTCTGTCTTTCACAATGCGTAGGCTAGAGCCAAGCAGGCATAGGCCAAAAATAAATAGAATACAAAAGTAGATTCCTGTGGGGCAGCAAAGACTCCCGTCCATTGTAGCAGAGTGGCTTTGAGGCTGCCATATTTTCCATGCAAGTCTCTCAACTCAAACTTCTGTCCTGGCAGACTCTTCACTCCACATGAACCATGCCATCGCCAAATTTGGCATCTCTGAGACATCTCCTCTTCTGAGTAACTCTCCTAAATCTGCTCATCCATGAGAAACCCAGGGTTGCTGGTTTCACAGTCAAGCAAGATCAGGGCAGTCTTGAAGGTGGTCCCTATCCTTGCCTTCTTCCAAACGCAAGGCGCGGTCTCCACCCCAGGCCTGGGCTGGCTCACTGAGTGAAAGCTTTGAAGTGAAAGGATCTCTGAAAGGACCTAGCAACAATGCACTTCCTCTCTGTTTCCAAGTCTCACCCAAAAAAAAAAAAAAAAAAAAAGAGTGTTTAAAGGAAAGAGCTAAGCTGGCAATGTGCAAACTAAATCACTGGATTCCTTACAATATAAAAGATGGTAACAAAAATGATTGGAGAGGTGAGAAGTTAACCTCATCTGTAATTAAAAGCAAAATTTCCATTTAAAAGAATGTGTTTAAATTTAATCTGGGAAGCAAATGACTCAAACAGCAGCCTTCTAAAGTCAATCTACAAATCATCCTACTCTGTAGGAGTAATCTCTCGTCTTCCCCTAATTCTGAACCCTACTGTATCAGTTTAACCATTTTGCTTTTTTTTCTGTTCTCATGTGCGTGTAATTAACAGAGTTCATTAGTCTCAACTCAATGTATGACCATTAAGGACCTAGAAATATTATTTTCATCATCCAGAACTCATTTCAACAAATAACCACAAAAAAAATCCACTAGATTACCATCTTGTTGAGCTACAATCCTAAACTTTATTTCTGTTTTTTTCTCAGTTTAGTCATTTCATTTTCTTTCTTGATTTTTTTTCTTCCTATTCAATGTTGTCTTGCGCATTTGGAAAGAGTGAAATGAGGAAAACAAGTATGATACAAGTACCTTTTCTAAAATATAAACAAGAAATAAGTATTTCAAGGTGGAAATATTATTTTCACTTTCACTGACTGTTGTAGATCCTACTTGGTTTTCGTAACTCAGAAGCCAGAAGAATGACGTTAATGACACAGGAAAAGAAGAATGAATCGGCAATGGCGCTAAAAGAAAAAGAACGGTGGGGAGGGCGTTTGGCTAGCAGTTAAGACACCAGCTAAGACACTCCCATCCCACCTCCCAGAGCCTGGGTTTGATACTTGGCTCTGTTTCTGATTCCAAAGTCCTAGCAATGCACACCCTGGGAGGCAGCAAGCTCTTGTACTTGAGTTGCTGCTACCCAAGTAGGAGACTTGAACTGCATTCCAACTCCGGCAGCTGGGGACATTTGTGAAGTAGCCTAGTAGATGGGAGCACTCTGTCTCTGTGTGCCTGTCCCTCTCCTCTCCGTCTCTCAAATAAGCTGTTGTTTTGTTTTGTTTTGTTTTGTTTTGTTTTCAATGGTGAAGGTACAGCTCTAACTGGTACCATTGGCAGCTACTCTCCTCTTGAGAGAGGAAGATAATTCAAACTGCTCTTGAGCTTTGGGTGATCACTGACTCCATAAATAAGAGTGTCAATTGTTAAATCAACAACAGGAGTCACTGTGCACTTGCTCCCCATGTAGGACCTCTGTCCTTAATGAGTTGTACTATGAGAATTAATGGTAAAACTTGTATTCAAACTGTACTTTATACTTTGTGTGTATGTGTGGGTTCAAAGTATTGAAATCTTTACTTAGTATAGTGTTGATCTTCTGTATATAAAAATAATTAAAAATGAATCCTAATGAAGAATGGGATGGAAGAGGGAGTAGGAGGTGAGATGGGAGCTGCGGGAGGGGAGGGAGGGCAGGTATGGGGGAAAGAATCGCTATAATCCTAAAGCTGTACCTATGAAATGTGTATTCATTAAATAAAAGCTTTCTTAAAAAAATGCTCTTGGTAAAGGCATCTCTGAGAAAAGAAGTTGTATCAGGGGAGAATCAGAAGAGCAAACCTCACAAAGGGTATATGTAAGAATCCTAATACTGTACTTTTTTAAAATAATAGATTAAAATAAAATGGCATTTATCATGTACAGCATGTTTTAAGGAATGGTTACATCTAGCCAACTAACAAATGCATTACCTCACATAATTATCATTTTTGTGGTGAAACGTCCACTTTTCTGGCATTTTTCAAGAATACAATATATTGCCATTATCTGCAGTCACCACGCCAGCCAATAGATTCCTTGACATTTATTCCTCCTATCTAATGGGAATTCTATACTCTTTGACCATCATCTCCTCATTGTTCCTCCTCCTTAGCCACTTCAGCATCTGGTAACTGCCATTCTACTCTCCACCTTTTAAAAATTAACTAATTGATTTAAAAGTTAGAGGAACAAGGGATAGGTAGGCACATACACACACCCAGAGAGAGAGAGAAAGATCTTGCATCCTCAGGTTCATTCCTCGAATGGCTACCACAGCTGTGGCTGTTCAGGCCAAACTCAGGAACACAGAACTCTATCCAGGTCCCTTAGGTGGGTGACAGGAACCCAAGCATTTTGACCATCTTCCACTGCTTCCCCAGACACATTAGCAAGGAGCTAGACAGGCAGCAAAGCAGCCAGCACTCAAACTGGCACTGATATGGGATGCCAGCTTTGCAAATGGTAGCTTAACCCACTGGCCCCTGAAATATATGAATTTTAAAGAAGAAAAAACACTGGGGCTGGCTCTATGGCGCAGTGGGTTAATGCCCTGGCCTGAAGCGCCAGCATCCCTTATGGGCACTGGTTCTAGTCCCAGCTGCTCCACTTCCAATCCAGATCTCTGCTATGGCCTGGGAAAACAGTAAAAGATAGCCCAAGTCCTTGGGCCCCCGCACCCGCATGGGAGACCCGGAAGAAGCTCCTGGCTCCTGGCTTCGGATTGGCTCAGCTCCGACTGTTGCGGTCAATTGGGGAATGAACCACTGGATAGAAGACCTTTCTCTCTCTCTCTTTGCCTCTCCTCTCTCTGTGTAACTTGACTTTCAATTAAAATAAACAAATCTTAAAAAAAAAAAAGAAGAAGAAACATGTATACTCCAATAAAAGACTGTACATGAAAAAAAAATCACACTTGTTCCAGGATTACTCCAACATTTTCTCTCAGGAAACGTAAACATTTTTCAGTGAGTCACCAGTGTCATGAAGTCAGAGTTGGGAAAAAACCTAAATAAACCTGTGGAAAAAAAACACAGCTAGACAAAAAAGGCAGTTATAACCTCAGAAGTGACATGAGCCCTATGATCAACACCCTCCCAAGAGACTGCACAAAGACAAAAAGCCCTAATCAGTGGGGGGCAGTTTTCTTATAACCAAAGGTGTGCTATTTGTTCAATTCCCAGATAAGAACAAAATCACGACACTGAAACAGTAGCAGCACTGTTCCCTACATGTGAGATCTGAAAAATCTGACAACCATCTCGGTCTGCTCAAGTTGCACTCATGGTTAAGGTGAAATTTATCAACATCAGTTAACTTATGGTGTATTAGAAAGCTAGCGAGGCGGTACAGTGATGGATTAAAAGATAAACTGTTCACAGACAGACAGAAGGGCAGATACAGTTGAAATCAAACATGTACTTTACTCAAGCACAAAGATAATAACCAGCCCCCAAGAAGTGGCATGTGAGCTAGGAAGGCGTGAACACAGATGTTCCTGACTTGGTTTTTCATTTACTTCTCCCAGCGTCATGCTTCCTAACTGGATGTAACTTTCCGAAAGTCCCTACAACAGTTTTCCACCTGTTCCAGCAGACTTGTGATGTGTTTGTATAACTTTTGTTTAAGATAAAAGACATATGAAATATTTAGAGGGCCCTGGAAGGCAGGCCCTCTATTAATGAATTAGAGCTATTTGACGTGACATCATCTTCTGTGGTAACTGGAGGTCAGGCATAGACAGATCGTCAGCGCGGCTGTGAAATTCTGAAGCATCAGAATGCATTGCCCATGGACCTCTGCAGCTTGTTACTGAAAAAGGCAGCTGGCTGTCCTTCTAGAGGTGCAGTGAACACAGGGTAAGGGAGAGAGCAACCTCTTACATTCTTCTCAGAACTCATTTTATATTGATGTAATTTCTCTTTCCCATTTAGAGAAATGCTAACTATGATATCCACAAGGTACAAATAGAAAATATGACTCTGCACCCTCAAATCTTACTTTCAACATGACCACAGCCTCTGGGACAGAGTCTTGATTTCTGTGACAGCACAGGGTGAGATCTCCTTTCAAATGAACTCATGGGGCCCATGATGTGGCATTGTAAGTTAGACCACCACCTGAACCATTCCATATGAGTGCTCCACATTTGATCCAGCTCCCTTCTAATGTGCCTGGGAAAGCAGTGGAAGATGGCCCAAGTAGTTGGACTCCCACACCCACGTGGGAGACCTGGAGGAAGCTCCTGACCATTGCAGCTATTTGGGGAGTGAACCAGAGGATGGAAGATTTCTTTCTTTCTCTCTCTCTCTCTCTCTCTCCCCCCTCCTTTGAAATAAATGAATAAATCTTTATTAAAAAAAAAACTCCCGTTCCTTTGCTGTGATATGACCCCACTTCTCCATAAACCTTTTTCTAGATACAGCACAACAGAACAAGAGCATTTTGCCACAAAACAAGAAGGTGGATTAATTCTTCCATTCTTCTACTTGGCCTTCTTTCAGGTTAATATTCCACCACCAGTAAGGGCTACGTGGTCCAACCCTGCTCTCTAACATAGACTGTGTCCTCGCGGTCACTATCCTTCCTCTGCACTTGTCTCCCGAAACCTTCCACCCAAGATTTCTTCTTCAGCACAGGAAGTCATTTCACTTAAAGGTTTCACATGGCCTTACCCAGCAACACAAACACAAACTTGACAGAGGTAGGCAATCATAGGTAAAAATATCATTTCCCCTTTGAGCTTGGCAGGGTTTAACACAAAAACCAGATTCCTAACAGGTTTTTCTAGATGTCACTCCCTACTCGACTTGCGTGTTCCTGCAATAGAGATGTCTTATTTACTCAGCCCTTACTTCCATCTCTCTTTGGTTCTAAAATAAAACTATGTACACCCAATTCCGAAATTTTATCTTTCCTTTTAATCTTTGGGAAAGAGTTCTTATCAATTATGTTCCTGAAATATTTTGAGGGATCTTCAAAAAGTTCATGGAAAATGTGCATTATGGAAAAAACTATCTATAACTTTCCAATTTTTTTGTACCACAATAAATTTACTTTTTCATTTGACCTTTCCATGAAACTAATGGAATACCCTTGTATGTTAGACTCAGGCCAACTTGACAATCTAAAAGTTAGTTTTCCTATGATTGAGGAATATCCTTGAACTTGCCTTTCTCTTTCTCTGAATGATCTGGCCATCACATGTACTAGATATTGACTTTTCTGTCTCTGTCACCTAATCATTTTTCCTTTCCTTCTCCATCTCCCAGGTCTCTCAATTATCCGTGTAATATAACTGCTTTTCCTACTGCATGTTCCTTTCATTTTTTTGACATTTCCACATTGAAATTCTGTATTTCTTTTCACCAGAGAACTTTTTAAATTTTCATTTATTTATTTATTTATTTGACATGCAGAGAGCAATGGACAGAGAGCTCCCTCCCATTGACTCACTTCTCAAATACCTGAAACACAATCCAGGTCTCCCACATGGGTGACAGGAACACAAGTATTTGAGCCATCACCACTGCCTCCCAGGGTTTGCACTAGCAGGAAGCTAGAGTCAGGAGCCAGAGCCTGGTACTGAACCCGGGCCCTCAGATATGAGATACTAGTACCGCAGCCTCCAGTCTAAATGTTTGCCATTCCACAAGAGGATTCTGGCCTTCCAGTTCTGGTTTCCATTAGCTCAGAGGATGAGCCAATATTTTGGACTTTGGAGTTGGACAATTTAAATCTTCACTGTACCACTTACTGATCACATGACCTGAGTAAATTTCCTACCCACGGGGCTCCAGTGGTTATAAGCTGGTTCTCCTACTAGCTGGCTGGTCTTGGACAAGTGATATAATCACTCTAAACCTGTAAAATGACAGTACCTACCTTGTAGTGTTGTCATAAGGAATAAATGTGATGATCAATATAACTGTGTTTAGCACAATAGCTAAAGAAGCTAAGCACCCTACAAATATTGGCTATTATCGTTATTACTAATTTGAATCACTAGATCCATTTTGTATATAAAAGGTTTCCTGACTTCATTTTGTCCTCAACAATTATGATTAGTTCTAATGCTCGGGCTGTATCACACCTCCTTAGCCAAAGGCTTTCTCTCATGGTCCCCACGAAACTCCAATTAGAAAGCCAGGAGAGCAGGAAACACTGCCACACGTTGTACAGTGGAAGCCTTTTAAACACGTCTGGATTCGAGCTCTTTTGGGTCTTTATTGTCCCCAGCTCTCCTTGGCTGACACAGCTTCCTATCAGATCTGCTTTCACTTAAATACATCAAAGCCTAAACACTGAGATTATGATAACTAAGAGCCCAACAGCTACAAAAGATGGTTGAAGCAGAGACCTGAGTGTCCATCAAAGAGGATGTCTTTCTAGAGAGGAATTGCTCCAGCTGCTACAAACTCTTGCTAGAAACTCTAAGAAAATATAAAAAGCATCACATGGGTAGGATGATGGTAAGAAAGTCCAAAGCCCTTCAAGTATCAGTTCTTACACACACATAAAAAAATATCTTGGGGCCAGCACAGTGGCACAGCAGGTAAAGCTGCTGCCTGCAATGCTAGCATTCCATATGGGTGCTAGTTCATTTCCTGGCTGCTCCACTTCCCATCCAGCTCTCTGCTAAGGCCTGGGAAAGCAGTAGAGGATGGCCCAAGTCCTTGGGGCCCTGCATCTCCACGAGAGACCCAGAAGAAGCTCCTGGCTCCTGGCATCAGATCGGTACAGCTCCAGCTGTTGCAGCCAATTTGGGAGTGCACCAGAGAATGAAAGACCTCTCTCTCTCTCTCTGCCTCTCCTTCTCTCTGTGTAACTCTGACTTTCGAGTAAATAAATAAATCTAAAAAAAATCTTAGCTTTTAGATTTTGGTGTTGAAGCGGGTGGTAATGGTGGTGTCCTCTTTGGAATCCAGAAGGAGTGAAAGGAATTCAAACAGCAATGCAAGCTATCCTTACAGCAATTAAAATGGGAATTCTGAGAGCATAAAACTGGGGGACTTGGTTTAAAATTAAGCTAAAGATTTTTGTTATTCGAACACCAATTTGGAGAGTTTTCTGGCAGAACAGTCTATTCCAAAATCAGCATAGTAATTGAATTTATCTGTAATGAACATGGACCCAAGCAATGATGTCAGGCCTGGTGAGCACTTGCAAGCCTTAGCCAACAGTCTAGCCAACATAGTATGTTCCTGAGCATACAAGAATGGTCCACCCAAAAGACATCCCATTTAGAGTGTCTCCATGGCTTCATTTTCTAAACGTGGCATCAGAGAAAAAACATTCATTTTAGCTGCTTTTAATGGAAACTCAGAGTAGTCAATGTAAATTAAATAGATAAAGCAGTTTATCTCTTATTCATCCCCACAGATATAAAGGAAGTTAAAATAACAAAAGTTCTAGACTTTGGGGATCTTCTTCCCACAGATGAGTCCAAGGAATCTGTCCTCTCTAATATCAATAGCCATGCTGACATATACTTTCCTGTCTAATTCTTTTTTAAAAATGATTCATTTATTTATTTATTTGAAGGTCTGAATTACACACACAGAGAGAGAGAGAGGTCTTCCATCCGGTGGTTCACTCCCCAATTGGCCACAACGGCCAGAGCTGTGCCAATATGAAGCCAGGAACCAGGAGCTTTTTCCAGGTCTCCCACGAGGGTGAGGGGCCCAAGGACTTGGGCCATCCTCTACTGCTTTCCCAGGTCATAGCAGAGAGCTGGATCGGAAGAAGAGCAGCCAGGACTAGTACCGGTGCCCATATGGGATGCTGGCACTTCAAGCCAGGGCGTTAACCCGCTGCGCCACAGCACCGGCCCCTTTCCTGTCTACTTCTGCACATACTAAAGCAAAAACTCCAAAATGTAATCTGTGTTTAATGAATTGATCCTGAAATTATTCTTCTTTACTGTGGCTTTACCTGTTATCTAAGAATGCTGGGGCCCAGGGTCATCCAGCTTAGAATGACTCTCTCAGGGTATACATGGTTGAGCTGATTGAGGGATCCTGAAATCGAGGGCTGTGATTCCGGATGCAACCTATATCCCAATCTGTGGCATTAGTTCCTCTTGATTTATGAGTTGGGAAAGCATGTGGGTGGAGATGTTTCGGACACACTTATGCACATGTTCAAGCTGCCCTGGAAAAGAAAGAGCGAGACAGAGTGGTATCCGCGTTGAAATCAGGCAGGCATTTCAGATTTCAAGAGATGAGCTGCCAAGGGAACATCTGTGAAATCCGCTGAGTTTGAGGGCAGTCTGTTCGGGTCTTCCTATCTCGCAGCGCGTGCACGCAGGGGAGAGGGTGGAGCCTCCCACCCTCAAATCTGAAAAGATTGAGAGATTTCGGAGGGCCCAGCTGTGTCAAAGGTCAGAGGGATCAATACACAGGCCCTTCCACGGAAACGAGGGGGAAAGGTTGAAATAGAAAACCCGCTACGGAGGCGAAGCCACTGAGAGGTAAGGGAGTTTCTGAATAATTAAAAAGTTCAGAAAAAGCAAACTCGGTTGCTATGGGGGAAGCCGGTGGGATGGGGAATAAAAAAAAAAAAAATCAGTTGATGTGGTAATTAAGAATTTGGTGGGAGCCTAGGCAGGTCACCTCCTTCCTCAGATCAGAGCTCCATCAGAAATTCTTTCAAGTGTCCTTCTGCGTCGCCAAAGATGACAACAGCAAATCAATAAGTGCTTGAAATGAAAGGGAATGCTGGCTAGCCCCCAGGCTACAGATTTCCCGCCGCCAGCCTTTTCTGAACTCTTAGCGTGCCTTTGCACCGCCTCTCTTCAGAAGCGCTACCTTTTATTCCTATTCTCAGGACGAAGGTAAATGCTCAGTTAGCATATCCATTAAAAGTCGGTTCCGCTTCCAGCTCTCGCTTTGCGCGGACTGAGCGCTGCCGCAGCTCTCCAGCCAACCCGCGGGGCAGGAGAGAAGGGAACGTGGCCTGGCGGCCCGCGGGACCATGCACCTCGCGGGCTGACCCCGAGTCTCTCGGGGTTTAGCGTTTCTGGGTTAGAACTGTAAGATCCGTATCAGAGCAAAGGGCTTCAGCGACCGCGGCCGTCAGGGCGCTCCCCTTAATTTATTTACAAACAACACCCAAATCATTAACAATCTAGGGGGAAAGACCTCGTCCTGCGGTCCAGATCCTGGTCTATCCTTCCAATATACAATCCTCCCCTAATATGCCGTGATTTAACAATCTTTCCAGCGTCCGGCAGGATCGGACGTTTTAATTAGGTAATTCATTAGTGAGTCAATACAGACATTTATATATTCTTTAGCTCAAGTGGTTAAGCACTAATTTCGAGATGATTATAAAACACCGGAATAGGCAACGCATAGTAATTTTAATTTATATGCAAATCAAATGGTTCATCTTAAATGCCTTAAAAAAACAATTATTGTATTGTAGCATCGGAGACACAGATCAAACCCCCTGAATAGACAATTCGAAAAGAAGATCAGGATTGGGAAGAAAATTTAGAACAGCCAACAAATCAATAATGTTTGCAGCAGTTAAACATCGCCAGCCATTGGTATTTACATACTCGCTTGTTGTCAGATAAGGAGCTGGGCAAATTGCTTGCCAGGGTTGAGATCATAATCCAAAGTGAAGAAAGTAAATGGTAGCACGGAGCCCGTCACAGCAGGCTCTAGAATAAAACTGTACGTTTCCCCAATCCTGACTCCAGTGTGAGAGGGAGCTGCTGGAGGTCGCCCTATGTTTGTCCTTGGTTTTGTCCCACTCCGATCACAACTGTTTTGTCCTCTCCCGGCTTCTCAGTTTGATTCTTGCTCTAACAGTTTTGTCACTTGCTTCAAAATACTCTAGGGAGGAGTACAAGTCAAAACCTCATCACCAATTCTCTGCTCCCAGTTAGCCAGGACAGCTCTTGCTATGCTTGGTTTTTCTGGTCATGTTCAATTCTCTGTACCCCAGCACATTAAATAAATCAAATAATGGAAAAGTCAGAAGGAATGCCTGAAGGAACTGACCTAATGTACTGGTGTACTGGAAGGGTATTCTCTTGGAAAAGCAAAATTTTGGAGAGCGAGTTCAAGGAGGGGAAAAAAAAATTAAAGATATTCAAGAACAGTGGGATTTACTAGAGATTACCGTGAGGGATCCATACTGGAGTTGTTTATGTAAAAGTGTAACATCCTTGAAATTCACAGATACGTAAGTCAGTGTCTCCCACCCCACCCCACCCCAGCCCCCCTTCCCAGCCCAGGCGATCTGGCCCTTAAGGAGCTGGTACCTTTGATGCTACAATCTTGTTTACATCTGCAGCGCAGGGAATTGCTTGCTTTGCTTGGACGCTCCCTCCACCCCCTTCTAATTGGAAGTAGTAATCGGAATCTAAATACAATCGCCACGGCCCACTCTTCCATTACCGCCACGACGAGGGAAAAGCCTGAAATCCACGTCTTAAATCAGCTCGGTGGTGTGCAGCCCCCCAGCACCCTGTCTCTGCGTTGCATGCCTAATGTTTTCCCTGGTGAATCTGGGCATTAATTAGTTGTTTAATAGGAGTATGACTAAAAATGTAAAAGAAGGATTAGGAGCGTGAAACGTATGTCCAGCTCCTTCCACACACTCGAGGAGGGAATGAGAATCATTCTGGATCTTCTATTTCTCCAGGAGCCATTTGCATTTCCCACCAGCTGCTCACTTCAGCTGCACTGGCGCTGGGCGAGGCGAGGACCCAAAAGCTCAGCGCGGTGTCTGCTGCAGCCGGGACTGGGGTTAACCAGGCCCGGGCGGGCCAGACTCCAGACAGAAGGGGGGCAAGGGGAACGTGAGCTTCCCGGAGACCCTCCGTCTCAGCCCTGGTCTGCAGACCTCGGAATCCTGCAAGGGGGCGGGGAAGGGGGGAGGGGAGCTGCACGCGCACAGCCGCGCGTCTCTCGCCAGCGCAGCGACCGTCCCAGTCCCCAGGTCTCTCGGCGCGTCTCGGAGTCTTCCTGTCTTTGGTCCTCTCTCTTCCCACTTCTCCGTGAGATCCCGCATCCTCGCCACCAACTGCAGACGAGGCTGTTGTACTAGGAGCACTTCTTAATCTCTATAAAATGAAAGGGGGGGAGGGGGCACATTAACCCATTACCCAGGGGGTGGGGAGGCAGCAAAAATCGTTGATAGGCAGAGATGAAAATGTCTTTCTCGAACTATGTTTTCCGGGCTGCAATGACTGGAGCTCAGTAGTAGGACTGGTCGTCGAAATCCGATTTTTGGGGGGGGGGGGGCCGCTGGGGAGGATTTCAAAAACCAGAAATAAAAATTATCAGAGACAGAGAGGAAATAAAAATTAAAAACAGCTCGTGGACGTTTCCCCCTCCTTTCTCTCCCCGTGAGCACACTGCTTTAGGTTTCCACGGGGGGTGGGGGGGACAGTTTTGAGTGTTCATGGATGTTCCAAGGAGGTGAGGAATGGCTTAAAATGTAGATCCCTCCACGGTTTTCTTCGTGGCTGAAGAGACTAACCATTTCCATAAAATGAGTCCATCTGTCGACTGTTAGCTATTTCAAAGTGAAGGGATTTAGCACTCAAAACAAATTGAGCGAGTTTGTTTGCCTGTTTTTACTGCTAACTCAAATGAATTCAAAACACGGAGTAATTCAAGAAAACACATAACATGTTTCAGACAACCCCCAAATACAGAGAAAGCCTAGCACCTGTGTGGTGACCCAAGGCTGATTTTGAACAGCAAGCTCCTTCAATGGTGCATACCTATGTAAGTCTCGCAAGTATTCCGGGCGAGTCACCCTATTTTCCTAAAATTGCGTGCATCGCTATACTGATTTAGGAAGAGCGAGTCAACTTCCAGGGGGAATTGTATTCTCCACTGAGGACCCACGAAGAGGTCTCTTTAATAGTGGGCCCAACTGAGTTTTTAGTCCTAACCGAGGCCCCCACCCCACCCCACCCCCAACCCGGGCTGTTCTCTGACACCTCTCGAAAACACACATTAACTGGACGTCCTTGGCGTTGAGGGAACTCTGTCCCATCTGCCTCGCAGAAACCTTCGCACCTGGTCCTCCAAAGCACATTGTATTTATAGCTCTTCCACCCAAATGCGGGACACAGCCAAAATATCCTGCTCGCTACCAAAATACGCGGCTTGCTCCAGTCGCGAGCCCGCAAAACCAGAGTTCAGAAGTAGGGCATACTTGGCGCGTGAGAATGGCCCCGCTAACTTCACACACTCTTGGCTTTGAGGAGCAAATGTGGACTGGAGGGAAGCTTCGTCCCCTTCCCCCACCTCCATCCCTTGCAATTTAATACCATCCTCGCCAGGAACCTTAACCTCGTCATTTTAAAAAATGAGATATCCGTGACCCAGGGTGAACTTGTTGAGTGTAGACACAGCAGAGGAAACTCTAGACGCTACGAGCGTCCGAGCCTTGTCCAGCGCAATCCCTTCGTGACCACTGCCTGGTCAGACCTTGGCCGTGCCCACCTGCGACCGCAGAGCGCCTGGTCCCACCCGCCTAGACCTCGGGCGCGGTGTGCTGGCCGCGCTGGGCCGAGCATGCTGGCCTTCGCCCGCTGCCTGGTCTGGCTCTACCGTCCTGGGTCGTGGCCCGCCCGCCTCTCCGCCTCGCACTGCACATCTTTCCAGATTTCTACTCACCCCGACTCTGTCCACCCCCACTGCCGCCCTCCTTCAGCCCCTCACTTCCCCTCCCTCCCAGGGCCTTCCCGGCTGTGACCTCCTCCCTCCCCCATGCGGGCCTGGGGAGAGGTCGCACACTCACTCTCACCCCCACACTCCGCTCGCCTCGCCCCAAACAACTCCGTGCACACCCTGTCCTTTGTTCCATTTCCTGGGCCACTTGTCCCTGTCCCCTCGTCCCACCCCGCCCTGATCTGCTCCCAGGAGTAAGATCCCGACTCCCGGCGGCCTGGGGCTCCCCACTCTGATTTCTTAGGGCTCCCAGTTTGGCGCGGATTCCTTTCTCTCCCCCTCCACCCCGTCCTCTCTTTCTGTCCTCCTTTCCACGGTGCTCCCGCGTGCTCCTGCGGCACAGTCGGCTCCTGTCTAAGCGCCCCACCGGGGCTGCCTCTCCGACTCGCGACTCCGGGGCCGGCGGCCGTGCGCGGCCCTCCCCTGCCTCGCCTCTCGGCGCCCCTGCGCGCTCCCCCCGCGCTCGCCCTAGCGCTGTGCTCGCTCCTGGATCGCACGCCGCGCAGCCGGGCTCGGCCGCCCGCCCGCGCGCCACTGTGCAGTGGAGTTTGGTGGAATCTCTGCTGACGTCACGTCACTCCCCACACGGAGTCGGAGCCGAGGGAAAGAGAGAGGGATGAGAGGGAGGGAGGGGAGAGCGAGTGCGAGACCGAGCGAGAAAGCCGGAGAGGAGCAGAAAGAAACTGCCAGTGACGGCTAGACTTCGGAGGCCCCCCGCGCACTCGTGGACTCTCTTGGCACGCACTTGGCACCCTCGGGAGCCCCGCCGTCCTCCCGGGCCCGGCTGGTGGGCGCTGGCGGTGCAGCCCGAGCCTCGGCTTGCTGGAAGCCGCCTGGGAAGCGGTGGGACGCGGAGGCAGCAGCGCGCTCCCGGTAGCTGGTAAGTGGAGGCCATCTCTCTCCCGTAGGGATGTGAGATAATGCGAGTCTGGAAATTTGTTCCACTTCGGAGAATCTTCATCGTAGGTGATTTGTGGCTCTCGGGGCTGAGTTTCCCCCACCCCAAAGTAACGCAGTTGGCAAGCAGACCTTGCAAAGCCCTGGTCCTTTCGGGCCCCAGTCGCAGACACTGGCAGTCTACGCGGTGCTGAAGTCGAGTGGGAAGCCAGACCACCGCTGGCATTGAAAACGAGGTACCTTCCCGGAAATCTCAGTGCCAGCACGGCAGGGACGAATCTTCAGGCTGAGGATTAGCATGCTCCAGATAAAGGGCCGGGGACGAAGTTTCAGCTACTGGAAGATTAGCCCCTTTCCCATTATTACCCACTGGAAACAGAGATTCCATCTTAACTGGCAGTTAGCGACCTCTTAGGCCCTAGCGAATTACCTGGGAGTCAGGCCTGGATGCCAAGCTCACACAATTACTGCGGATTATAAATCCTTTAAATTGATCACCGGTCAACTCCAGTCTTGCACTTCAGGAGATACATTTTAAATGGATGCAGGGGAGAGGGCTGTTTTTCAACCGGCGACTAAGAGAAAATTGCAACTCTAAACCTGAGAAATCCGTTCCTCCGTTCACTTGAACGTAATCATCTTTCTCTCCTAGGCAATTCAGAAAGCAAACTATAGTAGGGTGGTTTGACTATCTTTACTCTTTTTGTGCGAAAATTATGTACTACTCAGGTAAACTGAATGCAGAAAAACTTTTACTATTACGAATTAAAATAACAGAAATCCACACGAGAAAATATTTTTCTGAAAAATTAATTTGCTCTAGAGGGATTTCCTTGCATGCCTTTTAGACCATTAATCAGAATTAAAGATGCTTTAGACACAGGACCTATCATTCCAGGGGGATAATCCAGCCAAAAATCCAAATACCAATCATGGTAAAGAAACAAAACACAAAAGCAAAACAAACTGAGGGATTCTGCTGATGCAACATAAAATAAGCATGAAAGGTTCCAATAATCAAACTTTCCCTAAAAATCCAATAGCTGCTTTCATTTATGGAATGCATTGCTTTACCTCAGCAAAACTACACTCGAATGATTCAGGTGCTTTGTTCCTTAAGTTGAGCGTGTTTGTCTTCAAATGTTCCTGCAGCATCTCCAGTAATTGGTTTAAAAGAACACTTACACATGGTAAAATACAGACTGCATTAAGCTGTATTTTATTTTTCTTAAACGATTACCCACTACAAATTAATTTACTGGCTAATCGCACCAATTGACTTTATTTAAAACATATGTTCTCATGCTGTTTATTTTTAAACTTTCCATTAAGGATTTTGCTACGGGGCAGCAACGTACATGGCAGGAGAGAAATGGGAAAGGGTTTGGAATTATTAGAACGATATATTTTCCTGCAACTTCAGTCTTGTGGCAATCTCCAGAAAACTATTTTGTAAGCAAATTGTTTTGTGTCTTCAGGCTTGCCTGCCTGCCTTGCCAGTGCGGTTCCTGGTACTCCATTAGCTGTGTAGTGCTTTTGAGTGTGGTCACAATCTAAAACTCAAGTTGGCCAAAATGAGATCGCTTGGCTTATACATTCCAGCCAGGACAGAACTTCTGGGGTGAGAATAACCTCTCGTCAGGAAAAGTCCCACGTCTCAATTTGTGAGGTTAGCCATCGAAGTCAGCCCCAAAACCTGGCAGCCACATTTGTCATCACACAGGACTTGTCTTAGCAGGGCAAGTTTCAGGATCTCAGGCAGGAATTGAGGGTCCCTTTTTAAAAACTGAACTTCCCCACTTAAATCTGTCTAGTAGGCCTGGTCATTATAAGAAACACAAAATGCAGGTCTAGGGGCCCATTGAGACTGCAAAATAAATTCCGAAATCACAGGGGCATGTTGGCATGAGCAAAGAAACACGCCTTGACCTTCTTTGCCAGTCCTTGGAGCACAGCCGTGTGAGTTTCTGAAATTTTGTTTTGTGTGGCTTTGTTTGGTCTTCAGTACTGAAGCCTGTAGGGACAGCATGCAGGGGAGAATGTGTAATAATTGACTGACTTTATACTCAGCGACCCTTTATCTTCTGTATATTTCTGTCTTTAAAAATTAAAATAAAATAAAATAAAAAACTAGTTGCAGTTACCATCTGCAATGCGCTGGCTACTGGCTAATAATGCAGCCAGTTCAGACATACCAAAAAAAAAAAAAAGATTATCGAAATGATGATGACATGCAAATTTCCTCTGAAATTATCATAAGTAAACATTTGAAGTCTGGACTAATAAAATCCCATCTGTGTTACTTCATATCGAGTTAGTAGAAAGCTGTGATAATGAATTTTGTAATATCTCACGAACAGACATCTCAATCAGGGACTAATCCTGTGATTTTACTGCAGAATCACTAAATCTGGAGTCGCCAAACTGCTACTTCTGGGCCCACGGGCCCACAAGGATCGGCAGAGTCCCTGCCCGCGTCCTCGCGGGCGGTGGAGGGACCGCCTGGCAGTCCCCACCCTAGGGCCTCCACGCCACCGCGCCCCTCCTCTAGACTTCGCGACCTTGGCCCGAGGCTGGGGGCCGGGCAGCGGAAGCTGAGAAGCCGGGGCAGTGCGTCTCAGGGCAGAGCCAGGCCCTCAGCGCCCTGCCCCGCCTCTGCCCCTGCACCACCCCGGCAACGCCTGCTCCCACCCCCAGTCCTGGGCGCGCGCGAAGTGGGTCCTCGGGTCGCCGCCGCACCCACCCTGGTTAGCGTAGAGAGGGCCCGTTGCCGAGCTCCGAAGAGGTCTGCAGAGCCCAGGATTTATTTTCTTGTGTCTTTAAAGCAACCGCCGCTCTTCTCCCCACCCCATAGCCCCACCACAGCCAGCGGATCGAGCCCCGCGCCACCCACCATTCCAGCTTCGCCTGTGGCGGAGAAGGGGGCGCGCGCTGAACACTGGGTTCGCTGCGTTGTGGTTGGAAACTTGAAAACGATTTACTCGCGCGGGAGGGGGGGGGGGAGACCTGGGAGAGCAGTCCTCCACCCCCACCCTGAGGTCCTTCTCGCTCCTTCGCGGGCAGGCAGGAAGCCCTCCGCGAACGCTTGCCTCGCTCTCCTAAGTCTCGCCCCGTCTAGTCCGGCTGCTCTGCGATCTTAAATCATACTTTAGCGTAAATAAATGGCCGGGTGAGTATCTCCAGGGGAAAGTGTGGCTAAATATGGAAAAGTGAGAGACCCGAAGTTGGTACCCTCTGAAGACCCTAGGCTAAGAGCCCCTTACTTGTAGAATTCCCGAAAACCGAGGAAAAATGACGCCCAGGATTGGGGCACTTTGTCTCGGGGCGTGCTTTCACTGTTTTCCGACCGCCAACTGACGGACCGACCCCCGTGCTGGATGGTGGCCTGTGCACACATGTCCCCAAAGAAAAGAGTCCGCCTCGAACTGTGTATGGGCTGAAGTGGCCCTCGTGCTCCGACGCGCTCCCGCGTGGTGCCACGTCTTCCCAGAATTCGCTGGTTCTCCGGGCCTCGAGCCCGCGGGCCCATAGGCTGCAACTCTGGAGTCAGAGACCCCTTCCAGGTACATATTCAGAGGTCCTGGGCCTCAGACTCAAGCGGAGGTGCTGCTGGACAACCAGAGGCTGTCACTCCGAGAAACACGCCTGCAACCTCGTACCCAGTAGGCGCCTAATAGCTAGTGTAGACGTGGACCGCTCCAGAGGTCGCGCCTCAGAGCCCTGTGCGCCCGTCGGCCGCCGCCGCTCACAACTCTCCCTCTCTTCTGGTTTGCAGATAGCGGGGAATGGAGACTAACTGCCGCAAACTGGTGTCCGCGTGTGTGCAACTAGGTAAGAGCCCGCTTCTCCTGGCCGGGTCACCGGGCAGGCGACGGCGCCACGCAAGGGCGGCGAGGGGGCACCGACCCTTTGCCAAGGCCCGGGGATGATCGCCGAGGGGCCAACCCGGGCAGGAAAGCCATCAGGACCTGGACGCCCGCGGCCTCTCCGCGTCCGGGGGCGGTGGACCAGGTGGCAGCGGTGTCCGGCGCGCCCAAGGCCCTGATGCCCTTCTCCCAGCTGCAGGCGCCGGCAGCCGGCAGGCGCGCAGACTCCGCAGCCCAGCGCGGGGCTGCCACAGGTTCCAGGGTATGGAAGTGCCGCTAGCCCTTTCCTCTAACTGGGTCTTTGCTCTTTGTCCCTTTCTTCTCCGTCCTGCCTCGTCCACCACCCCCACCCCCAACCTTGTCCCCGGCTCCTTTCGGCCGCTCTCCCGGGCGTCCTTCTCCACCGCACGTGGGGCGGGCGCGGGCGCGGCCCAGGCGTGCAGCCCGCGGCCATTGAATGCCTCTTCTCCAAAGACTCCGAAATCCAAAAGGTCGAGTTCACAGACTCTCCCGAGAGCCGCAAAGAGGCAGCCAGCAGCAAGCTCTTCCCGCGGCAGCATCCCGGCGCCAATGGTAAGGCCGGGGAGGGAAGCTCAGGCCGCGCGCTGGGCAGCCGCCCCCGAGACTCTGGGCCTCAGGGGAAGCGCACGCAGACGAGGCCGCCAGCTTCCGCGCGCCTTCGGCTTGAACTTGGACGCCTGGCCTCTGGGTGGGACGGGAAGCAGCCGTCCCGGGGACAGTAATTCCTTTCCCCCAAATTATATTGCACTCCTGAGACCCAGCGCCTCTCCCTCTGGCTCTCTCCCTGTGGTCTGGTCCCCGGCGCACGCCCCAGCCTACCTCTTGCGCCTCCAGCCGGCGTACAAAAGTGGTCCAACAGCGACCTCTGTCGCTCACCGTGGCCCACTGCGCGCAGTACCACCGGGGTCCTCCCGGACCCTTGGGCTCTCAGCCCTACGCCCCACCCAGCCTTGCGGTGCGTAGTTGTGCTGGCGGGAGGCGAGCCCTGGAGAGTTGTTTTGGCGAAGGTGCGCCTCTGCGGGTTGAGGGCGCCGAGAGGGTGGAGGAGGGGGAGGGGCGGTGGTGCTGACGCTAGGGTGGAATGGAGTGTGCTCCCCTGTTGACGCGAACCTGCGCCTGTTGTGCTGCTGCTCGCCAGGTCTCGGGTTGTGCCGGCGTCGTTGCTTGATTGGCTGTTTTCACCTTGGACGAATCGGGGCCATTGCTGTAAAAAGCCTGCAGGCTTGTATAAAAAGTTAAAGCATCCCCAACCCACTGTGTGGGCCTTTGGTGGATTGACACTTGTGCTTTAGTGGGGTGTGTGTGTTGGGGGTGGGGTGTGTGTGTGTGTGTGTGCGCTCGCGCGCGCGTAAGAGATGGAGGTGGGGTGGGGCGAGGGAAGCCTTTCTTTGGGAATACGTGAAAAACTCCAACGCGCCGTTTCTCTTCGGGGTTTCCAGGTTCCCTCCTAAGTAAGTGCCTAGCCTTAGGAGGTTGTTGACCTTTGATAGCTGAGGAGATAACGCCCCCCACAGCCTTCGGGCCCCTAACCCCCTCCTTCCGGATTAAAGTGCAAGGATACAGCTGTACCGGCTATCGGAGGGCGGCGGTTTGCTCCCCCATCCTCCGCCCAGTACACAAACTGCGTTACTAAAAAGAAAAACAAAGGCCCCGAATTCTGGCTTCCCCGTGAATCCGAGAGAAAAACGTCGTTTGTTGATCGAAAATGGCTAAAGCGACGTGGAGGCTCACCGCCCGCGGGTCGTCCTGCTGGGCCGGTTAAACGCTCACTTGTCTGGGATTAACCCCGTGGAGTTAACTGGGGGCAAAGCAGAGATAACGTCGGGTGATTTCTGTCATTAAGATTGCGTTAAATTCTTCTTCTGTTTGATAATCGGTCGTAAAAATAAATTATTAGACTGGAGAATGTTTGAGATATGGTTAAAAATCAAGAGTAGCGAAGACTCCCGGGGAGAACGCTTGGGACGGGCTCGGCCCGAGCTCCTGGTGGCCGAGGGCAGCTCCCCTAGTATGGCTTCGCACGGGGCGGGCCCAGGCTGCTGCTGCTCCCCGATCTGGGAGCCGGGGAGAGGCGAGGGGCCCCCTCCCCGCACCGGACAGTCGGAGCACAGGAGGCCGCCCCCGAGAGCTCGGCGGGGGCATGGGGAGAAGCCCAGGGTAGAATGGAGGCAGCCTAGGTGGGCAGGAAGGAAGCGGCCGCGAGGAGTCCTGTCCCCGCCGGTCACGCTGGGCGTTCGCTTTGCATGAGTAGCCAAGACCGGACGGAAGAAGCGATTGTCTGCAGTACCTCCAGGCCCGCATTATTTTCGTGCGCGCGAGCGGCTCGTTCCCCCTGTGCTGACAACACCTTTTCTCTATCTTGTGAACCAGAGAGAAAAACGGGTGTCCAGGCCAGCTTAACGCCGCGGGTTAAGAGGCGGGCGCTGGGATGGGAAGAAATGCTGAAGATCTTGGTCTTACTGGCTTTGGGAGAGCTGGCAGACTAGTCGCACGGGAGGGCAAAGCTGTAGCACTCAGAGGGGAGCTGGCCAGAACACCCTTTGCTGACTACCGGTTAATTCAGGGACCCTGTAACCCTTTGACCGTGGCCTGGTTTTAAGGCAAAACGGTTTATCTGCTGTGGGTCCCCATCCCCCCCCCCAATTTTTCTTTGCTTGTAACAACGAAAATGCTTACAAGAGGTGCTGTGTTTGGAGAAATGATAGTGATGTTGTATTATCCATGGATACGGAATAGTGATGTCCTATTATTGACACTCTCCTACCCTTCCCCCTTGCCCCCAAACGACCTTGTCCTTTTTAAAGGCCAAAAATCAGTAGAAGAGGACCGTGTCTGCTCCCCTACTCAGCCAAGTCCCCTTCCCCTTCCGACTCACTAGGCGGACCCTCCTCCCTACCACCACCCCTAGGCTGGCACAAACCCCTAAATGGGAGGGAGCTTGGGGCGACGATGGAGAGAGGGTTTTCAGAGGAATGGCGAGCGGAGAGAGAAGAAAAGTTAGCAAGCTAAGTGGCTACACCCAGGAAACAAGGCATTAAGCGCCCAGAACAGAGGCCCAGCGCTCTTCTTGCTCTAGGAGTCCAGCAAGGATTCTCAATTTTTGTGGAATTTAAAAAAAAAAAAAAAAGGCCTTGACCCTCCCCTATCTGTGACTCTAAAAGTTGGGGGCGGCGCCTCTGGGTTCAGGGCTGAAAGCGGACAGTGCAGTAGCCCCTTAGACCCCGCGGCCCGGCCCTGCATCCTGGCAGGGGTCTCTGGTACTCCGGTACTCGGCCCGGCCTCCCCCAGCAACGCCACTCCCTGGAAATCACTTTAACAAAATGCCGAGTGACAGTGTTCAACTCCCATCTCAGGGGTGCGCTGGCTGGCCCTCGCTGGGAGCACCTTGTCACCTTCCGAGGACCCGGGTTAACTCCAGCCTCCTCGGCGTCCGCAGCCACCACCCTCCCCACAGTCATTCGATCTGCAAATGTTTGCCAAGCACATAGTACGTGGACTCCTAATGTAACCCCCCCCCCAAAGCAAATAATGAAGCTACTTTAAAGCTAACACAGATACCAGCGACATCAGCACCGTCTCTAGCAAAATGCAAAATGGTGGTGCGCGGGCACGGCTCTCCTGGCCCTGAACCCTTGAGGGTGGCCAGAAAGAAGGTGATGGCTAAGAGAGCAGAGGGCTCTGACATTGGCCAGGAGCAAAGGGCATGCGTTTGGCAAAAGGGCCAGGATGCTGGAGGGAAAAAAAGAGGGGAGTTGAGTAAAGAAAGTTGTCCATTTTCTGTTCTCCAACCCCACCCTCCCCTCGCCGCCATCACACCTGCAGTTTACCGGCTGAAGCTACCTGTAGGCTTCGCACGCTCTCCCCAGCAGGCGAGATTGTACCCGTGGTCCAAAGGGGGTCATTCCCTCGGAGCCCGCCCGCCAAGGCGGTCTCTATCGGTCCCGCTCCTCTCTACCGACACGCCGCTGCGTGCGCAAAGTTTCCTAGGGCTGCGCGGGCTGCTGTTTCACGCCGCCGGCTGTTAATACATGCAGCAGTGGTTAGAGCGACTCGGGGGAAAAGGAAATGTATAACGAAAGCTTATTCGTGAGCAGGAATATACTAATGGAACAATCTGATGTCTTCTTAATCCTATGTAAAAAGCTTTGTCGTCTTCCTAATATTGACTGAATGGGTAATTAATGGCTCTTCATCTAGGCGAATACCCAATAATCCAAGAGAGGCAAAAGACAACAAGCCCAAGGTAGAAGACAAAAGGCCCAACTGCAGTCGCATCCCCACCCCCAGGCTCTCCCACTGGGAAAGTTTTCTCCCGCAGCAGTGAAAGAAGTGGAAGAATGTGGCCAACCATTTCAGAGCTAGACTTAACCACAGCACCTGGCCACTCAGCTCCAGTCTCCATTTCTCCCTCCTTCTGCTCTGACGTTCTCCCTAACACTTCTAGGATGCCTCCTCTCACCCCTCCACTGGGATCCTCACCAGCACCTTTCCCCATAAGACTCACATCTTTCACTTGGGGAAATGAATGAATAATAGGGAGCACATGAGATCCCCCCCCCCCAAGGCTCAGCCACAGATCCCTGATCCAAGAGGAGTCTCCTTTCTTTCACCATCCAATGCACAGAGTCCATGAGGACTTGGGCTGGTTGGGAGGGGGACATTAACGGAAAGACTGAGAGCGTGGGTGAAAGAGTGACCACAAGCGATGGAGTCAACTTCTTTGTGAGGATTTGACACGAAGAGTGCCCAAGATTCTCCAAGCATGTTTTTAACAGGCTGACATTTTAATTTAAACCTTTAGAAGTAATATATTACCTGGGTTACTACAATGAGGTGGGTTCCCTTTTTTTTTTTCTTTTTGTCAGCTGACAGCTTTTAAAATATTATTTCGCTAGGGAAATAAAAGCTTCATCTCAGATTATAGGTGGGTATTTTTGGATTTATGTGATTTATGGTCACCATGACAACTAATGCTGAATGTTAGCTACCAGCATGTCTGGGAGAGAGAAAACAGAAAGAAAGAAGAGCAAGAGAAGTAGAAAAGGGAGATGTACATGAGCTGGAGAGAAGAAAAGGAGAAAGAGAGCAGTAATTTTATCCAACTGTTGGTTTTCTTTTTTTTTTAGTGACTTCAGTTATCCCATTGCCACTTTCTTCCCTTTGAGCTTGGATATCTATGTTTATCTGTGTGTGTGTGAATGGTGTGTGTGTCCCTCTTTCCATGTTTGCACTACACCATTCTCTCTTACTTAGTTACATGAATAGTTGCTTTTCAGAGATTAAATGAACACTTCGATGAGCGCCTAGTAAATCTGCAGGCCCCCCCCCCCCGCCCCGCGCAAATGAGAGCAGGCATTAAGGACTTGCTGCTTTAGCGATTCTAGTCCTTCTCGCTTTCTCTTCCTATACTTCCCAGTGCCCTTGGATGATCCCTCCCCCAACCAGTGATGCCAAACCTCCAGAGTTTGAGTGAGCAGAGCTTATGGGACAGAAACATGGGCACCATTTGCAAAGATCAGTGTATCTACAGACTTCCGATTTTGAAAAGATCCACCCCTTTTAACAAACCAGCACTTTTAAAAATTCCATTTGGGGAATGGGAAAAAATCAGCCACAGCAACGTTTTGGACGTCTGGGACGGTTTTGTGGCTATGGGGACCATTTTCCAGCTTGGTTTGCCGTGCAAAGAAAAGCCAGGCAGTGGAAAGAGGGGAGGAAGGGCTACTGCTGGGCAGGGTGCAAGGTCTCCACCTGACCTCTGAGCTTTACACACACACACACACACACACACACAAACTCACTCACTCACGCTCACGTCCAACACGTGACTGGGAGCTGAGTCGGGGCGGTCTTCGTCCTTGAGCTGGCCTGGGCCTGGGAGGACACCTGCCCCTCCATGGCCTGACAGCTCAGGGAGACCTCTAATTGAGCCATCTTCTGGATGAACTCAGAGGACAGATTCTTTCCAAAAGTGGGGATCGCTTGGTTGGGTCCCAGCCCAGAGCCAGTTTAACATTGCAACCTAACCCAGCGCTCCCCGCGATGGCCAGAGGCACTTTGCAACTAACACTAAAGAGTGTGAAATTAAATAAGACTTTAAGGCTGGTCATAGGTGGCAAATATGAGCTAAAACCTGACCCCACGTCATGCACATTTCCTTCCTGGAGGGTCTTTCTTTGAAAGAACAACCTATTAAAGCCAATTGAGAGTACACACCATGTCTCCTAGACTCAAAACCTCAACACTGGGCTTCCTTTCCTTGGCCACGTAGACCGAGGAGCACAGACCACACTCATCTAGTCCCGGCTGGAGTGAAAGTTTCCCAGGTGCAGTCTCCGTGCTTTTTAGAACCAACCCAGAAGAATCCAGCCGGAGGTCATAGAAGCGCTGTATTCAAAAAATGCATACACTTTCTTGACTTCCAACCTCTTTCCTCACCTCTGCCACCCCTACCTGTGCTCAGATCTTGTGTAGATTAAATCTCCCAAATTGCCTGGCACCGTAACAGAATTTTCATTTACAAGCGTGTCTTGGTCTCCCTAACCTAGGCTTCACATGGGTGTTCTCCTGCCAACCTCCAGGGTCCTCACTTGGAGCTGGGCAAGAAGGTAAAGTGATGATGAGATTAGGAAAAGGTGGAAACTCTGGCTGGAAAAAATGCAAAGAAAATCCTCATTTTGAGTCAGCTGTTTAGAGAGCTGGGGGGATAGGTAAAGAGATTGGGAATCCATATATTCGGCTGTATATAGTTTTTACTTTAACCAGCATTCTCTAGCTGTTTTGTCTCTGTTTTTCTCTAAATTTCAATGGATCCATACAATTTAAGATTCCTTATTAGTTTGGGCTTCTAGGCTGCCGGCAGATTAGCAGCACTTCCAACATTACCCATACTTTGGCATCATGAGGAGCTGTCACTTACTCTTGGGTTTTTCACCCACTTTGGAGGCTGGGTGTGTATCATACATGTGTATTTGCCATGGGGAAAGCTCCATCAGTCAGGCAGAACCGCCAGAATTTAAATCAAAATGAGAGATGGGCTTAGAAATCTACATGGCTCTGCCGCGTTTCTCAGCTTTCCAGAGTAAAGACTCAAAAAAACACCCCAAGCTTCCATAATAGCCTTGCAGTTCCAGGTTTCAGTCTTGAAGAAACCAGGAAAGTGGTCTGGTCACTACAGATGGGAATTTTTATCCTTGATGTGATGGCGTCTCCTGAAATGAAGCTTTAAGGGGCACAGTATTGTGGGCACTTACAGCTATGGCTGAGGTTTAAAAGAAGAAACTAGAATATGATTAGTAAACACTTTGGGCAGAAAAGAGCTGAATTCGTATTGACTTAGTTATAGGTCATCCATCGGCTGGCAGTGCAATGGGAGGAAATATTTACTTTACACATATACTTTATGATCTTGGGGGAATTAGAGGAAATTCAATAAGAAAAACGGCTAGAAACATTTAAAACCCTTATTTAAAAGACTTAAGCAAATTAGAGTCTTATCAGATTAAAAACCACTACAAATCTAAGTGCATTGTCTTCCGTGAAATGCTGTGGGGTCTGGAAGAGAGATTCTCTGCCAAATCTCAGGGATAAAATGCGTCATTTAAGCGCCAGATAATGAGCAGAATGTAAATTAATTTAACCTTCTTTACCAATAGGCTGCTGGTGTAATATGTATAATTTAGTGATAAGATTTCAGGACCTAATATAGCTGGATGTATCAGCCTTGGCTAATGCAGACCTGTCACATAGGGACGTGCTCTGCTCTGAGCAGGTGTGTATGGGGGTGGGGGGTGGGGAATGGAGTAAAGTGGAATAAAAGGTTAAACCCAGAAACACCAATTTAAACTTTATGAGGAAGAAAGTTCTCCCATTAGTTAATTTCTTCTTAAAGTGACTAGATGTTGGTGGGCAGCAAGTGAAAAACCATTCTCATTTGGTTCCTCAGACTGCTCTCAAGTGTACCTAAACTGGGAAAGGAATTGTGGATAGGATTTTGGGGGAGCAGGGCGGAGGGGCAGGGTAAGGGGACATGTAGGTTGTAAACATATTTGGAATCTGCTTCACCCTTGCAAACTAAGTAAGTTTCCCAATCTTGAGAACAAGGACAAGGATGGAGTTTTCTGCAGATACCTCGTACTGCTGTTGCAAATCATTGACTGTAATGTCAAACAAATAACACAGTCAGGGATGATAACACTAACTCCACAATACAGCGATCACCAATGCCGAAACCCAGAGATTAGCCTGTGCTCTCCCCGCGGACCTCAGCTGGAGGACAAAAGGTCTTTCAAAAATTATTTCAAATACCTTTGGCTTTCTTTCATTTCTTTGGAAATTAAATTTCCGTGAGAATCGGGCTGTAGTGAGCCAACGTCCCCCAAGGTGATTTGTTGTTGTTGTTGTTTCATGTAAATGAATAAGGCTTTGCTTTTCCTAGCTGAGTGCTCCACTAAGCTTTTCCCTGTAGCCCACACCCTACGGCTTCTGCCTGCTTGGACTTTTAACGATTCAAGACAGCCTTGAGCTCCCCAGGAAAAGAAAATGACTGTTAAAAATTATCCTTGAAATTGGTTATTTGGCAACATTCTTAATTGTATGGAAATTCATTAAAGCATATTTTATATATAATTAGCTCAAGGTTGTTGATTCTGCAGGCTTTATGGATTTGAATCTGATTGATAATAAAGTAAACAAGAGAGTCAAATTTAAAGCGTGGCTCTCCCGGGTTAGGACGAGCTTAATACAGTGTACAAGGAATTTGAAAGATCTAGGATATGTGTCTTAATCAACGTTAAGTAGAATGGATAAGCTTTCAGCATTTTGAAAACGCTGGGTTAGGGTTTCCATTCTATTGTGTGTTTTCTGTCTGGGGACTAATAAGCATTACAGAAGACGTGATCTGAAGCGACTTTTATTATTGTATAAATCCAGACTGAACCACCAAACAGTTGTTCGTTTAAAGTCAAGGTAATTTTCTTTTGACGGGTCCATTTGCTTCTCGATTTCTAATTTATTAGCCTGCCTTTTTAGGGCTCTGTCTTCTTCGCAATTAAACTAAAACTTTTTCAGACCAGCGCAGCATTCACTTGACAGACTGTTTGGAAAATTTAAATCGGAGAGGTGATTTGATTTTTTTTTTAATTTTCTAGTTTTAAGTAGCAGCTCTCCTTTCTATATGGGGGAGAGGGAGGGAGCTCTCAATTGGAAATGGATGAAGGGAGACACAAAGGGGGGGGTGGTGGTGGTGGTGGTGGTGGAGGCGGTGGCTTGTTGACTCCTGTACCTTTCAGCCCTCGATCTTTCCGCTCCCTTCTTCCTAGCCCGTTAATCCTAGCCTCATCTCTGCATCTCCCTGTCCGAACTAAAAGTCGGATCACCTTTGGTCGGGCGGGAGTAGAATTCCCGAGACCTTGCCCGTGTAGACCCGGTGGGCACCACGAGCGATTAGTCCGGCCCCTCTCTGCTGATAGGCGCAGATGGGACAGTCCCTCCGGCGCGGCTCTGGGCCTGCTGATTGGTGCGAAGCCACGTCAGTCGGGCCCGGCGAAGGGTCTGGGAGGAGGTGGAGGCGGAGAGGGCTGGGGAGGGCCGCGACCGAGTGACGTCTCGGCACCAGGAAGCCCGCCTCTGGTTTTAAGATGTTAGGCCCACAGGGAAGCGTGGAGCCGCAGATGTGGTCCGTCGCTCGCCCGGGTGCCTGGAGCTGAGCTGCGGCGGGGCAGGGCTCCAGCTCGACGCCGAGGGGGTGTGCGTGTGCGCCCTGCGGAGGGTGCGCTCCGAGGCCCGCGACGCCGCCGCCGCCGCCGCCGGCGCGGGGAATCTAATATCAGCTACCTGTCCCTGTCACTCTTGACACTTCGCCGTCAGGGCTGCGCGCGGGGGGCGGGCAGAGCGCGACCGGCGTTAGCTTTCCTTATTGGAGGGGTACGTGGGGGAGGGAGGGTGGGGAGAAGGGGGTCTCGACCCACTCGCCTTTCGCTTCGGAGCTTGGAAGCCGGCTCCCTAAGGACGCTGAGAGCGCTGCCCTCCCGGCCACATCCCCATGTCTCCGTTCGCCCGCTGACTTTCGGCCGCCGGACTTTTTCGCCGGAGCCTTCCGGAGGAGACGGGGGCGGCTTGGCTCAAGGACTCGGCGGGGGTTGCGTCCCCTGGCTCTGCCCGCGGCCGCCACCGCCGGGAAACTCCGCGCCTAAAGCGCGACCCAGAGCGGGCAGCGGCGGCCACGGGGGCTCGGCGGGGCGGCAGCCCAGGACTCGGCAGGGCTGCGCGCTGCCTCGTCCATGAACTGCATGAAAGGCCCGCTGCACTTGGAGCACCGAGCAGCGGGGACCAAGCTGTCGGCCGCCTCCTCATCTTCCTCCTGTCACCATCCCCCTCCGACAGCCATGGCTTCGGTCCTGGCTCCTGGTCAGCCCCGCTCCCTGGACGCCTCCAAGCACAGGCTGGAGGTGCACACCATCTCCGACACCTCCAGCCCCGAGGCCGCAGGTAAGGCGCCGCGCCGCCCCGCGGACACTCCGGCTCAGCCGCCCGGCGCCGCCCGGCCCGTCTCGCCCCCGAGGAAGTCGGGCCCCTCCTGGGGTAGGCGTGGCGGGAGTGGTCGTTCCGCTCGTCCTCCGCAGAACTTCCGGGAGCTCGGGTTCTGCCGACCCCGCGTGCGTTCCGTCCGCCCGCGATCGGCCTGGCGCGAGTGGGCGCGAGCGGCGCCAGCAGTTCTGCCTCCCTCTCAGTTCCCACCCTCGCCTCCCTTCTATTTCCTGGGTCACAACTGCCCAGCATCGCGATCGGAGCACGCTCAGAGGCCGCCCCGCTTCTGCCACTGCTCTCGGTTCAGCTTGCTGATCTGGGGAGCTCCGCTCGTTAGAAAAGTATTTGGAAAACTACTTGGAAATGCCGTCCGCACAGAGGCATTTTTCTTTTCCCTCTTCTTCTTCTTTTTTTAATCTAAGGAACTGGCGAGTTTGGGGGAATCCCAAACATCTACTTTTCCCAGCCTTCCCAAACCACAGCGAAATCTGAGCTTTCAACGAGGGGGGTCTGTAGCGCGTGTGCGTGTCCCGGGAGATTTGGTGTGTGCTCAGAGGTATATAAATACACTTGAAAGCGCAGGCCGTAAAAATGAACGTGCCGCCGCAGAGCGATAAACATGTAAATAAAACGTGCGGCGCTGGGGGAGGGGAGAGACGGGGCGCACACACCCACTCTTCCTTCTGCGCGCCCCGCAGGCGCCGCGCTCCGCGGCCTGGGCTGGCGCGCGCGCGCTCGGGCCGCTCTGCCCGCTCTGCCGGAGGCGCCGGCGCTGGGGCCGGCTGGGGTTGGTGGGTTTCAGGTGGGCGTGCTGATGGGAACCTTGGTGTGTTTCATTTTCAGAGAAAGACAAGAGCCAGCAGGGGAAGAATGAGGACGTGGGCGCCGAGGACCCGTCCAAGAAGAAGCGGCAACGGCGGCAGAGAACTCACTTTACCAGCCAGCAGCTGCAGGAGCTGGAGGCCACTTTCCAGAGGAACCGCTACCCGGACATGTCCACGCGCGAGGAAATCGCCGTGTGGACCAACCTTACAGAAGCCCGAGTCCGGGTAGGAGGCACCACGGAGCCTGGGAGGGCTGGCGGGAGGGCGTTGTGGA
Organism: Oryctolagus cuniculus; assembly: GCF_051225735.1. Lineage (NCBI taxonomy): Eukaryota > Metazoa > Chordata > Mammalia > Lagomorpha > Leporidae > Oryctolagus > Oryctolagus cuniculus. Next base: position 83,912,713 of record NC_142874.1, read on the forward strand.
GGTGCAGGCCGTGTAGACCAAGGAGTGCTTGTGGAAGGCAGCGCCGCCCGGGAGCAGCCTTGCCAAGGCAGAAGGCCTCGCGGCGGCCGGGATGACGAAGTGGCGGCTCCCCCTTCTGAGGCCGAGCTGGCAGCCTGGCGCAGGCGGCCGGAGCAGCCCCAGCTCGGCGCCCCGCGCTCCCGCGAGCTCCGAAACTGGGCCGCACCGGCATTCCTCCGCAGAGGGCATTGTGTTCTCGGCTTGCAGTCGCCAGACGATCGCTAATAAAATCCCTCCCAGGCCGGGAGCCTCCAACAGGCTCCGACCTGTGCGTTTTTAACAAGGAAAACCCACCAGAGACGCCCTAGGGTTACCCCTCCCTGCAAACTTTAGCGCCCAACCTGGCGCAACTCAGGAAGTCCAGGGCTTCTTGATTTCGCGCTCCTTCCATGCTTTTTGGGTCCCCCCCACCCCAGACATTTAGGTCTCTCCTATACCGTATTCGCTGGTTTTGTGATCTCTGGAAGCAAAGTTTCAGTACACAACTATTCTGCTGGTTATGTCGAAAGGAAAAGGAGAAAAAAAGACTTTTCGGTTTGGTTTATTTATCTTCTCTCAAGAGTTGAACTCTTTGGAGACTGATATGTGCACCCCCTCCTCCTAACAATAATAAGTTTTATAAAAAGCGCTTACCTTAACTTTGTAGCAAATCTGTACTTTATGGATTGGCAAAAAAAAAAAAAAAAACTTAAATAAATGACCCCGTAGTAACATCCTAGTTTATGTTCGTCGGTGGAAAATTCCAAATTTGTTTGGATTCTGGAAGTGGAAAACAGAACAAAGCAGCATCCAGAGGTGTTGCTGTTTAAAAATAAAAGCTCTCTCGGTGGAAAAACGAAGCCCCCAGTTAGAGCAAGAGAAGCAAAAAGGAAAAAAAAGAAGAAAAGAAAAAAATAGGCAACAACGATGATGAATAAAGAAGGAAATGTGTTTCCAAAGCAGAAAGAACTGCCTCTGAGCGGCGTTTGTGCAGAGTTATGAGGCTATGCTGGTGGATAAAAGAGCCAGACTGAAGATGGAGATGGTTTTAGTTTAACCGCCCAGAGCCAGCGCGGGGGCCAGGGCCGTGTGGCTTTTCGCAAGGTCAGTCTTTCATTCGCTTCCCGAGCATCGGAGGCACGGGCCTTGCACGTACTCTTCTGCCGGGGCAAAGTTTAGACAGCCTAGGATGGAGATGGCAAGTGATTAAAATAAAGATACAATCCGTGGGCTTTCTGAAATCCTTCAGAAAAGCCCTTCCACCCCACCAGAATTTCTGCAGCCCTCCCCCCTCCCCCCCACTCCGCACCCCCCGCCGCCCACCCCTCACCCCTTTCCTGCAGTCGGCACGCTGGGCTCTGGCTCCCTCCAGCTGCCTCCTTCCAGCGCGGCTGCTCATCCAGCCAAGTGGGAGTGAGGCGTGCTTTTTATAGCAGTCGGGTGCAAAGAGGAAGGGGGATAAAAAGGAAATCGAGAATGAAAGGAAAAAAGGGGGAAAAAAAAAAAGCGGATTAGGCGGCTGGGCCCGGCGGAGATGTGTAATGTGAAACATCACCGGTGTCAGCTCGAGAGATCTCGGGCCAGGCCCCGCTCCAATACACAAAAGCCGCCGTCTGGGGCGACCGGCGGGCCGTTGTGGATTGAGAGCAGGGTTGTGGCGGGGCCACCGGACGCGGGTGGGGGCTTGGCTGGCCCGGGCGGCCGCTTACGGAGCCAAACCACGGGTCCGGGCCCTTTCGGAACATCGCCAGGCGCGACGGCCTGGCCTGAGGTGGGCGGAGGGGGATGAGGAAGGTAGCAGTGGACCGATCAGTCCGGGGCTCCCGGGGCTCTACATTCCAAGCTCGTGGAGTTTAAGGAGGAGGTGATCTTTTTGCTTTTTATTTGGTTGTTTTTCTAGACGAGCCAGGGTGTCGAAGCCAGACCCCTGTCCAAGGAGCACACTGCGAGGGGGGGGGGGGGGGACAGTGGCGGTCCAGAAGGGGAGGGAAGAGCTGTTGTGTGGGGGAGAGAGAGAGAGAGAGAGAGAGAGAGAGGTCTTCTGGTGGTCCTCCCAGCCCCTTGTTCTCATCGCTGAGTCTGTGGCTTTGGAGTGGAAGCGAGTTTGTAAGGTAGCCGGTGAAGAGCTGGGCGGAAAGCCGGCCGTTCCTCGTTTATTTTGCAAAGTGTTTTTGGACACGAAGCAGGGTCTGGGTGAGTGATCAAGCGGCCCGCAGGCCGCCGGGCGACCGACTGGGGTTTGTGGCGCAGCTCAGAGCCCAGGCTCACAGGCCAGAACCGGCCCCGCCTGTCGCGCCCGGCGGAGGCGCAGGGCTGGCGAGCGAGGGCTGGCCGGGGCAGCTTGGGTGGGGGGGCGGCGCAGAGAAGCAGGGCAGCGCCTCAGGGTCACGGGGGTGCGCGATCCAGGTTTGACTAATCGGCGCTGTGGCATCTGTTTTGCTCCCTTGCCCCCCACCGCCCTCAGGTTTGGTTCAAGAATCGCCGGGCCAAGTGGAGAAAGAGGGAGCGCAACCAGCAGGCCGAGCTGTGCAAGAATGGCTTTGGGCCGCAGTTCAACGGGCTGATGCAGCCCTATGACGACATGTACCCGGGCTATTCCTACAACAACTGGGCCGCCAAGGGCCTCACGTCGGCCTCGCTGTCCACCAAGAGTTTCCCTTTCTTCAACTCTATGAATGTCAACCCCCTGTCGTCTCAGAGCATGTTCTCCCCGCCCAACTCCATCTCGTCCATGAGTATGTCGTCCAGCATGGTGCCCTCGGCCGTGACGGGAGTCCCGGGCTCCAGCCTCAACAGCCTGAACAACTTGAACAACCTGAGCAGCCCGTCGCTGAATTCCGCGGTGCCCACGCCCGCCTGTCCTTACGCGCCGCCGACTCCTCCGTACGTGTACAGGGACACGTGTAACTCGAGCCTGGCCAGCCTGAGACTGAAAGCTAAGCAGCACTCCAGCTTCGGCTACGCCAGCGTGCAAAACCCAGCGTCCAACCTGAGCGCCTGCCAGTACGCGGTGGATCGGCCCGTGTGAGCCGAGCCCGCAGCGCCGGGATGCTAGGACCGCGCGCCGCGCGCTGACGACTCAGCCCGTGAAAGACTGGGAATTACGCTAGAAGGCCGTGGGCACTAAAGAAAGGGAGCGCAAGAGAAGATATAATGAGAAAAGGAAACCACTGAATTAGAGAGAGAGGGGGAGAGAGAGCGCTCCTTTGATTTCAAAGGAATGTCCTCACTGTCTGCTATCTTTGACTACAAGTATTTCCAACAGTTGCAAGGACACACACACACACACACACACAAACAAGTATCTGACTGGATATGACATTTTAACATAACTATAAGCTTGTTATTTTTTAAGTTTAGCATTGTTAACATTAAAATGACTGAAAGGATGTATATATATCGAAATGTCAAATTAATTTTATAAAAGCAGTTGTTAGTAATATCACAACAGTGTTTTTAAAGGTTAGGCTTTAAAATAAAGCATGTTATACCGAAGCGATTAGGATTTTTCGCTTGCGAGCAAGGGAATGTATATACTAAATGCCACACTGTATGTTTCTAACATATTATTATTATAAAAAATGTGTGAATATCAGTTTTAGAATAGTTTCTCTGGTGGATGCAATGATGTTTCTGAAACTGCTATGTACAACCTACCCTGTGTATAACATTTCGTACAATATTATTGTTTTACTTTTCAGCAAATATGAAAAAAATGTGTTTTATTTCATGGGAGTAAAATATACTGCATACAAATCGGTCTGGATTCTTTCTGCTCTCCTCTGTCACCTGGACAGGGCGTCTCAGCCACTGCCTCCTAAACAAACCAGTTCCCACTGCCTGCCCAGTTAAACAGACAAGGCAGCAGCACTTATTTAAATGTGATAGAAATAAATTATAGCCATTCATCAAAAAGCTAACCAAAAAAGGGCACTGGTGAGGGGGGGAGGGGATTCAAAGTCTGGTCTTGCCTTTCAGATTTTTCTTTGGCTTAAACCCAGAGGATTCCTTTATTGCTAGCAAATAACATAAGAGAGAAAAAAGGAGAAATATTGAGAAAATACTGCCGGCTTCGAATGACTCTCAAGTTTACTCCTTTAGGGGGGAAGCCTGCCCCTCCAGAAGTTGTTCTGGAGACATACATGAGCAGGTATAAATGTACAGTTTATATACATTCCTCTCACAAGGAGTCCATCTATCATAAATTTACAAGGGAACACCTCCAGTTCAAAATATTTAGGCCTCCGCGTTTATCTTTTGGACTTAAGTAGAGAGATCCTTCATGTTCTATTGCATTGCTATTTCCAAATCCTTTGGAGACATTAAAAGAAACAAAGACCATTTCTAATAACCACAGCCCTTCAGTTTCTCAAAGAGCCCAGGGGTTGAGAGGTTAGAGTGGAGCTTCCTGAGTCTTGTCCAGCAATATGTAGTTGAGGCAAAGGTCATGCTCCCTGTGTTTCGTTTTAAATAATATTGACCCATTAATTCTAAACCTGCTTGTTCGTGAAATTATACAGGATTATAGTTTGCAAACTACAGGACAATGAAGCAAATCAAGATGAATTACAGCCCCGGCCCTCCCTCCCGTCGTCTGACATCTAAACCGGGAAGGAGGTCCGCGTGAGAGTTTTTAAAAACTTCAAGTTCCAGCTCACTCCTCTATAGGTGATTTTCAGCTTTTTTTTTTTTAAGTGAAATTTGATTTCGGAACAAATTGTAGCAAATACTCAGCACCGCAGCCCAGGGAGGATTGGGTGGGGGTGGGGGCTGAGGTCCTTTGTTATCCTTGTCATCCCCGCCCCCAGCCCCCCAGTGGGCCAGGACAAACACCACCCGGAGGACTGGAGAGCGGAGGGCAGCCGCCACCAGTTTTCTGGAGCTGAGAAAACCTGTGTTTTCGCGCTGAGGTTGCTCTTATCTCACCGAAACGCTACCTAGAAGCTTTGGGAGAACTCAGACACTGAGTCTTTGTTCGGCGAGGAACTGCTGCTGCCACTTAAGGAGATGGAAGATAATGTCCCCGATTTAAGATCAGTGCTCAGCGCACATTAACTTTCTTTCTCTCTTTTCAAAGCTCTGCTACCAACTTGGCGGGATCACGCGGCAGTGGGGGTCAGATGAAAGCCCTTTGGACGAGGGTCACCTCCGTCCTTGTTGTTCACTTGAGAGCAGTGGAGAGGAAAACGGTCCCCACGGGCGGACTTTGGCTTCTGGAGCCGAGGGGCCCGGGGGGCCCGGCCTCCCCGCGCCTCCGCCCGGTCGGGGGGCGGGGAGGGGGAGGGGGAGGGGGAGGGAAGGCCAGGGACTGGGAGAGGGGATTTGGGGATGGGGGCTAGAAGCACCGCCGAAACTTGCCGGCAGGATTTGCGTCTCCTGCAGGTCGCGCCGAGAGTGACTTTCGAGCTCTGGGTACAGGAGGTGGATTTCGGCCTAGTTGCTTTGCGCAGACAGAACTCGACGCGAGGAAACCCATCAATCTGCAGGGGGGAAAAAAATGGAAGTCCAGGTTTGGGAAGGGTTGTCACTTCCCCGACTGGAGTGGCGCAGGCTGGGGGCGGGGACTTGGGACCGGAGAGAGAGACTTTTCTCCAGCACCTCGGCTCCTTTCGCTGGACTTCCGAGGGACGAAGCGTAACCTCTCCCGCTGTTCCTCCACTGCCCTCCGCGCACGCACGCACGCCCGGCCGCCGGCCACTCTGCGCACCTCCGGTTCCGTTCCCTTGGAGCGAGAGGAGCCTGGTTTTCCCGTCGGTGCCGTCGGCCCCCTCGCCCCTCCCGCGCCCGGGAAGCCTGTGCCCCCCCTTACCCCCCTCCAGCTATGGCTCCAGGCACCAGCTCGGTTCCACTCAATCGATTTTTGCTGCATGTCAACACTTATTACCGGTGAGTGTGAGGGTATTTTTTTCTTCTTCTCTAGGTCTCTTAATGATTTCTGAACTAGTTGTGTATTAAAGTGCTTAAAGGAACCTTTAACGTAATCTATAGCATGAACATCAACCTCCCCCGCTTGGGTTCCAAAATGGCGAGTCCGAGGTCAGGCTCGGAGCAGTGCAGGCCTGGCTGGCCTCAGCACCCGCGCCGGCCATTCCCTGGGCGCGCAGAGGTTGGCCCTGCACCCAACCCGCGGTCTGAGGCCTCTCCCTTCCCCCTGCCGACCCGTCGCCTCACCACCTGTTACGCACAACTTTTCTCTCCCCTCCGTACCTCTGGCCCATCCCTGGGTTTTCATTTCACTTTTTAAAAAGCTTTAAAACTTTCCCAAGGCCTCCCACTTGTCATTCCCTTCGTGCTGCCTTCAGATTGGCGGAGATCTGGAGCAAGGTGTCTACAGCCCGCGTGGGCATCGATTTCCTCCCGCTTCCTAAATCGGAGTCTTGCTGTGTACAACTTGATTTAAAAAAAAAAAAATGAATTTAAAACAACGTATTGGGAAGCCTGAGCCGTGAAAGCCGTTTGATGAGGGGGCAAACCCACTTCCCCTCCCTGGCCTGCTCTGGCTCTCACCCCACCCTCTTCCTAGGAGGTGCTGAAACCCAGAGATTCTTTTAGGCGTGTAATCCAAACAAATGAATAGGAAAATAAGAAACAGCGTCTTTGAAAAAAAAAAAATCCTAATATTCCTAGAAAGCCCTATAAATTAACCCAGGGAAGAGCGGCGAGCCCTTTTAAGGTGAGTCCATAAAAACCTAGCGCGATCTCTCAGGAAGACGACCCTGCCCCCCAGCCGCGTCGCGACTGTGACCAAAACAAAGCTCTGTCCTGCAATCCACATTCTAATCCACGAGCGCCCGGGCCGCCGTCTCCGGGCCGCCGGGCCTGCAGCCGCCCGCAGCCGACGCGGGCTACGCTGGGAGGCCCCGGCTGGCGTTTTTAACTTTGTCCAAGAAGCGGGTAGGGGAGGAATGGAGGGCAGGAGGTGTAATCAGATCAGAGGCTTTCATGAATATAGACTCCCTACTGATTTTGATTTATAAACCCCTCGGCGAACACTTAATCTAAGCACACGGAAGCAGGGAAGGTGGCTGACCGAGCGAGGACAGATTTCTGTAGCAGGTCTCAAAATAAACGGCAGATTTCTGGTAGCAGATTTCCCAGAAGGAATTTTGGAAAATATCCCTCCCCCTCCCCCAACTTCCCAAAGGATTGCGTTTTAACTGAACTGGAGAAATTGGTGATTTCTGATGCGACTTTTACAAATGGGTTAGGTAGGAACAGGATTGTAAACATATGCCCTTTCAGGTTTCAGCAGATGAAATTGGGACATTTTACTCCATCTAAAAAGTTGATCCCCCATGCGCCCTTCTCTGCCTTCCTTTGCCTTTCTCCCAGGGGAGGGCTTCTCCTGGTGGTTGTCCTATCTGGAAAGACAGAAACCAGCATTTGTTGTGTTTGGGGGTACAAAACTTGATTTATGTAAGTAGAGTAGTTTATGCATTTTATGTACATGTTGACTTTAGATTTTGTTCCAAGTGTAGGGAAGTCTTGCAAGAAATACGGTATTTCATGGAAGATATACGAGTATTTAATTCTACTTAATTACCTTTTAAAAAATCTTTGCTACTCCTTTTGGAACTGCTGTTAACAGTGGAGTGGCAGTTGTGGAAAGCAGGAGATAACTTGAAGCTTAAGTTACACAGCAGAAGAATGGTTCAAAGAACCACCTACACTCCCTGTAATTTTGAAAACATCTTTAGAGCATTTCATGGCTATACAGTAAAGTGTTTCCTTTGGGGTTGGAGGGGGGTGAAAGAGATTGTATTTTTTGTTATTTTCTGCCTTCATAGGAGCTAAAAAGGGAGGTTCAGCCTGCTTGGGGCTCCCCGAACAGGGTGAGCAATCAGTGCCCTGTGATGTTGATGGATCTTTTTACACCTAGTTCTCCTCCTATGGGCAAAAAAATGCTTAAGGTCTTCCTCACCATCCAGCTCTCTGCTTCTCCTTCAACCTCTTCCTTTCTCGTTTTCTTTGTCCACAGCCAAGGATTTTTGCTGTTTTGGTTTTCTTCATTCTAGCAGCTTTGAAAATGGCTCACTGATGGCTAGGACCTGATGTTCCAAGGCCAAGGCCTGAGGTGGTTTCTTTAGAGCCGGGAGCTTCCTCTGTGCACAAGAAGCCCAGCCCCTCCGCCCGAGCCAACGACAGGCAGGAATGGATGGATCCTCGTCGCTCTGGTTAGAAACCGTCCCTGCTGTGCCCAAGAAAGCGGCGGGGCAGCATCAGGAAGGGGACTTGGAACTCACACTAGTAGCCCACGCAGGTCTCGGGCGCGCTCCCCTGCTCTGTGTCAACAGCCCGCTCAAACTCTGCTTCTCCAGGCAGGGATCACGTTGGGGTTGCTGCACCCAATAGAACCTCGATGGCATCATTTTGTGTCCCACCTAGAGAGGGAGCTACTGGGCTGCACCTGGCCAACTGCGTTTAGTTGACCGCTGGTCTCGGTGACAGCCCCCGCCCCGGGTGTGCGTGCGCTCCGGGGACAGGCGGAGGGACAGAGCGGCAGACACCGTGGTGTCCCTGCAGGCCATCGCCCGACGCTATGGAAAGGATTTTGCCTGCCAGAACCCCAGGTTGCGACTACAGATCACTTTGTCAGAAAACAAAATAATACCAAACAAAACAAAGTTAAATAAAACCCTCCTGCGGGCGCTGGGCCTCAAGCGGTGTTCGTTCACCGGACTCTGCTGACCTCAGCGCCTCGGGCCCTGCTTGAGATCCGTGAAATCGCGGAGGCCGTTCTTATCTGCAGAGGCGACTGGGCGGGGTCTGGTTTATCTGTTTCTCTGTCCAGCAAAACAAAATAAAACAACAGAAAAAAAAAAAACCCTCTCCCGCGAATGCTAGGCGGCAGCGCACGGCTCTAGCTTCCTGGTTCCCCGGCCCCGAAGCCCCTTCCCGTCCATAGCCGGCCGGCTCATCCATTGCGCAGCGCAGGGGAATGGACTTGTGGACAGCTCCAGGACTCCACGAATCCCAGCCCTTTAGAATGACCGAAAGGTGCAGCCGCTCCACCTGAACGTGTTCCCAAGGGCGGCTTCTCCTAGGGCCTTCCTGGCCGCCTGATCAGTGGCTCGGGGTGCAGTTGCGTCCTACCCCCTCCCACTGACCAGAGCGGCTGCTTTTTCTGTAGCGTTCCTGTGTGAGTCCGGCAATGGGCGGGGGACAGGGGCGGGCAGTGCTGAGATGGGCTGCCTCCGTTCACCCTGACGCTGTTTACAGAGGAACCCAGAGAAGCGAGAATCAGGAGGGCCACCCGCGCGCCTCTAGGGTGCCCCTCTAGGATCCTGGCACTGAGTGTTCGCACTCCTGCCGGGAGAGAAAACCAGAAGCCGCTCTGCAACTGCCGAGGCGCCCCCACTTCCCGCGGGCTTCCTCAGCCTAAAGCCCCAGGCTGTGTACTGAAGCCCCTTCGCTGAGGCTGAGCGCGATGGCCCTCGAAAGCCATCTGGGGACAAGCGCCCCCTCCCGACCGCGGGCCGGACGCCCCTGCCAGCGCCGCTCCAGGGCTGCGGCGGCCTGACGAGGGCCCGGGGTGGTAGCCGAACCTCCAGAGACGCGAACGTAACCCTCTCCGAGTCCGCCACAGGAGTCCGACCCCGAGGAGCCTCCCACCGACGCCATCCCTTCTCACCCCGTCTCGGGCCTCTGCGCCTCCACTCCCACGCGGCCATATACCTTGAATGTCATCCTGCCTGCCTCCTTGGAACTGCCTCTCCACGGCCGGGGGTTGAACATTAACCGGCCAGAGCTATAGAGTGGGCTAAAACGTTACATATAAAAATGAATCATCTATCCGATCCTGGGAGAGACGCCCTCTGACGAGCTCTGCCTTTAGGCCAGCCCCGTTCCCGGCCCCGCGTGCCCACTTTTCTGGCGGCCACTTCCTAGGCGACAGAGGACCTGGGGGTTGGAGAGATGCGGGTTACCGAGCCAACCCTTCTTGCGGAACTTCAAGTTATGGGCTTCTCATACGAGCGAGTGTCCTTGCCTCTCGCGCTTGGAGTGGCTTTTCGCGTGCTACATCCCTAAACGCTGGGGGGCGGCTGCTCACAGGGTCGAGAAGAGCCGCAGCGCCCACGGCCCTGGCGCTCGGGTGGGATCCGGAGGCCGGGCTGGGTGGGCAGCGGGTGGCAGCGCGCCTGGGCGCACGAGGCTCCTGGCCCAGTGGTCGCGTGGAAACCCCCTGGCTTGGGTGGACTCCCCACCCCCTACCCGGCTCCCCACTCTTGCTCGGGCCCTACCTGTTTCTGCCGCTGACCTGTTTCTTTAAACACGGCTGATAGTTCTGCAGAGACTTCTTTCTGTGCTAGAGGCCCACCTGCCCGGTCAAACGTACAGGACTGGTGAAAAGATAACAGAGCCGAGGGAAGGACTGAAGTGGGGGGCACCTCCTGAGTGCTTGTGCCCTCACCTGGAAACCTCAGTGACTCACTCACTCGCTCAGCAAATTCCTGAGTAGGACGGGGCTCCCGAGAGGGAGTCTTTCTCCTTCTCCCCCGGCTCGAGAGAGAAAGTGAGAGAAAGAAGCGATGCTAGCTGCAGCTTCGGGAGTGACTCGCCAAAGGTGCAAAACAATTGCGTGTATTTCTTAAGATTGGTTTGTTTCTTAGGCAAAATAGGGTTTTTTTAATTAAAATGCAATACTAGCCCATAAAAACTTCATTGACAAAAATTTAAGTGAAAAAAAACTTTTTTTTTTTTTTTACATAGATGATACCCTTCCAGGCAACCCAGAATCTTCCTCAGACCTGTGCATTGGAGCAGCAGAATTTCCGCCCAGGGATTCACTCGAATCCTTGCACTCAGAGGTATGAGAAAGTGGCTGAGGTGCCGTGCACCTGTGATGTGGACGCTGCCTTATCCCAGCACTCTCACCATCCCCATCTAGCTTTTCCTGCAGTGGGTTCACAGCCTGCAGCGTGAGTTTCTGGCAGGGGGTGGAGGGTGGCGGTGAGACTCGCAGTGAAGGAGGACTTTGAGAGATTCGGCAGGCGTGGAGCATGCAGGGAGTACCATGTGCATACGTTCCTGGGACATCACCAACCAGTTAGCTCCTGGAGATGGGCTTTGAGTTCCCATGGTGCTCCTCCCTCCTTGCAGCCTCGCTGCTCTAACTGCAGTGTACACAGTGTTCTGTGTCATTCCTGTGGGGCAGGACAGCCCAATTCTGCATTACCCCACTCCCCCAAGAAAAATAGAATTGACTCAAAGGTTCCACCAGCTGGCTCCTGAGAGATAATGAACACATCAAAGCCAATAAATAAAAAGAGGCATGAATCACACACTCAGCTGCCCTTCAGCGACTTAGAGACGCAGAGGAACATAGGGTGGGGGAAGGGCATTTACTCTAAAGGTGTGGGTGGTGGAGGGAAGAAGTATTATAAAGCCTATTGCAGCGTTTACTCAAACTGTCTTCTCCCCCTCACCAAATTACCATGTTATCTGACACCCTCAATCTATTTGTGTCCTGGGTAACAGACAGTTTGACCAAGAGGTCACAAACTAGAGGGCTTGGGTGACTGGAAACAAGTTTGACAAGGAAGGAATCTGGGTGGGGTGCCACCACGGAGGTGGAGAGAGGATGAGGCCACAATGGCTGGAGCAGCCTGGCAACCCCAAGTCTCTGCTGGACCCTGCATTTGCACAAATGCCTTGCCACAGACTGGGAGTTTAGGAACAGCGACCAGCATGGCTTCCTTCCCCAGTGAGAGACACTGAAGTCTCTCTCCACATCCCATTTTGCTACCTTCCCTTCATCTCCTGCCTGCTCCATTTCTTCCTTTTCCTCTTTCTCTTCTGCCAGCTCAGCAGGCTCTCCCTAGAATTCTGGGAGCTCCTCCATTTTCCCTGGCTTGTCCCCACTGATGAATTAAGGCTTTGGGTAATGTTCGCTTTGTCGATTCGCTTTACTACATGAAAAGCTGCTTGACTCAGTGTACCTGGACACCACTTGTGCTCCTGAACCTGGGGTGCCTGCATGAGCAGTGAAGTGCCTGCAGGACCGATCAGGAAAGCGTGCTGTCTTCCGGAGCACTAGAGGGACTGCACACAGCCACAGAGCCCCACTGCTACCTGGATCTCCTGGGAGGAGGCACGTGCACACTCCTTTCACGCCAGGCAGCACAAACATTAGCATTGCGAACACCAGAGTGGGAGCCCGCAGTTCAGTCTACCATTCTCATTTTGGAAGCTCCTGCCCACCCCCATCCCCCCAAACTACTACCCTTACACTTGCACGCGTTGTCCAAATTAGGTGCTCCCTGAAAGCACAGAGCAGTCCTTTGTAGCGTTGGTGTGCTGATAGGGGTCCCTCTCTGCATCTCGTTTTTCCTTTGGGTTGTATTCTGTTGTTACTGGCTCAGCAGTGTTTTTATGGTGATTTTGTGTGTGTGTGTGTGTGTGTGTGATTGGAAAACACCTTCCTTGTCATCCTGCTACTCGTTTTAGGTGAGAGCTTGGTTGTAAGGTATCCTTTCCCTCCCAGAAGAGCTGCCCAATTTCATTCTCCTCTGTCCTCTTCTCTCCCTGTGTGACTTCTTCCAAAATCCCACTTAGAGGTCATTTTAAATCTCACAGCTCTCTTCCCTTTGATTTTGTAAATTTCAATTCTGGATACTTCTTGTTTCCATACTCCAAAACCAACTTTTGTCTATTTTACTCTTTTGGATATTACTATGTTGAGTATTTTATTAGGAGTTAAGATTGTTGGGGTCTTTTTGTAGCTTCTTGTGTGAGCCTGGCATAGGATCTGATAAACTGTAGATGTTCAATAAATACCTATTGATCAAATAGTACATTTGCTCATAAAATAAGTTCAAAGACAAGGAAATCTATTGAATTGGCATTAATTAAATCTCAAATTAATTCTAATTAATTTCTAATCCTTTTTGCAGCAGATCAGATATGTAAAAGAATTTCAGCTTAATCTTTTTCACCATCATTGCCATCATCATCAGTATGTCAGAGCACTTTTCAGGATGATGAATCATGATCAGGATTCCTAAGATTCTGGACTGATTTTAATTTTCATATATTTATATTAAAATAAAGATGCTTTTGGAGCTGGCATTGTGCAGTAGTGGGTTAAACTGCTTCCTATGATGCTGGCATCCTATATAAGTATCAATTTGAGTCCCAGCTGCTCCACTTCCCATCCAACTCCCTGCTGATGTGCCTGGGAAAGCAGTGGAAGTTAGCTCAAGTGCTTGGGCCCCTGCCACCCATGTGGGAGATCAGGATGAAGCCTCTGGTTCCTGATTCCAGCCTGGTCCAGCTCTAGCTGTTGTGTCCATTTGGGAAGTGAACCAGCAGATGGAAGATTTCTCTGTCTCTCTTCTTCTCTCTGTAACTCTGCCTTTCAAGTAAAAAAGAAAATAAAAATCTTTAAAAAGTACATTTGCAAATCAATAAGTAAATGGTAGGGACTGGAATGGTATATCATTAATTGGAAGTGGATGGTACTCTTGGAGGCTGGACTCCCCTGGAGAATTCCTAGTCCTGTCATATCATGTCTTAAGTGGCACTACAACGAGGGTCAGATAGCTGGGGATTCAAAAACCCAAACGGGGAGGAAAATATGGAACTTACAGAAATATAATAGGCTAGAAAAATTATCTTTGATTTTCTATAATTGTTATTTTCAAAAGTGTCCACACACTCAGAAAACAATGGGTCATGACTTTTCGCACAGCACTCTTAATATATTATCATCTTTATTTTATGCATAACCTTACTGTAGAAATATAGAGTGACTCAGAAGATAGTTCTGTGAGTACTTCCTAGGAGCCAGGAAATGTGCACTGCTTCTTATATATTATCTCACTCAGTTCTCACAACAATCTTAATAAGCAGTTATTATTTCCTTCCTTGACAGATAAGAAAACTGATGTCAGAAATAAGTCACCTCAGGTTGCCTGGTTAATGACTGTCAGGGTCAGGCCTAGACTAGAACTCCAATCAGGTACAACCCAACAAGGTCATTGAGCAATCCTGCCTCACTGGAAGAATTCCCTAGCTCTTTCTATTGATGTGATTAGGACATGCCATTCATGGGGAGGGTGTTGTGATGCAGAGGGGCTCAGCCGTTGTTCGGGACTCTGGCATCCCACGTGAGAGTACCTGTTTTAAGTTCAGATGACTCTGCTTCCAACCCAGCTCCCTGGTTTTGTGCCCATGAAGCAGCACATGATGGTTCGCTCCCCAGATGACCAGGCCGAAGCCATGAGCCAGGAGTTTCCTCGGGGTCTCCCATGTGGGTGCACTTGGGCTGTCTTCTGTTGCTTTCCCAGGCACACTAGCAGGGTAGTGGTTCAGAAGTGGAGCAGCAGGACTTGAACCAACATCCATGTGGGATGTTGGCACTGCAGGCAGTGGCTTTACCCACTATGCCATGGTGCCAACCCCAGAGAATCTATTTCTTAGTGCATCATATCACGAGGCACACAACATCCAGTTGGTCAGCATTTGTTGATGTTGATTTCTCAATTGAGGTGATTTCTGCCTTATTATTGTAATGTTTAAAAAGCTGTATCAATAGCTTGTCTATCAATGTCATGCTTTTCACATTGTCCCTAGTTTTCACGAGTAGCTTTATGGTGAGGAACTGAAGCTACCTGTTGACAGCCACAAGAGTGAGCTTGGAATTGAATTCTCCAGTTCTTCAAATAACAGCAATCCTGGCAACTGACTGCCACCTCCTTGGAATCTCTAATCAAGAACTGTCCTGCTAAGCTATTCTTAGGTTCTTGACTCTCAACACTGGATAGAAAACTAATATTTATTGCTTTAGGATGCTGTTTTGGGGTGATCAGTTACATTGCAATAGACAACTAATATACTTTATACTTACTTTCTGTATTTCAAGGGTTTGTTGCTTTTCCACTATTAGAGTCTCTCCTTTTTTTGCACTTGGGGCTTTATTGATTCTTCTGTTTTTGCTAGCTTTTAAGCATTTTTGGGAAATGCAATTAAAGATATATTCAATTTACCATATTTAAAAATTTTTTTAAAGATTTTACTTATTTATTTGAGATGTAGAGTTACAGACAGAGAGAGGGAGAAACAGAGAGGAAAGTCTTTTATTCACTGGTTCACTCTCCAAATGGCCACAACAGCCAGAGCTGAGCCGATCCAAAGCCAAGAGCCAGGAGCCAGGAGCTTCTTCCAGATCTCCCATGCAGGTGCAGGGGCCCAAGCACTTACACCATCTTCCAGTGCTTTCCCAGGCCATAGCAGAGATCTGGATCTGGAGAGGAGCAGCCAGCACTGGAACTGGAGCCCATATGGAATGCCAGCACTGCAGTCATTGGATTAACCTATTGCGCCATAGTGCTGGCCCCTTGATTCACCACATCTTATCAGAATTCCAAATAAGTCAATCTTAAGAAGAGATGTGATATAGGGAAGGGAGAGGGCTTAATAGTACTTTGTAAGAAATCTCACAAGAAATATGAAATGAACAGTGACAGTCAGAAAAGACATTTTATAGGAAATAAACAAGTAAAAAAGACATCTTTGCTCCATATTTAATCAATTTATTTTTTATTTTAAAAGTTAATTATTTATTTATTTGAAAGGCAGAGTGACAGAGAGAGGGAGAGACAGAAAAAGAGATTTTCCATATGTTGGTGTTATGGTGTACCGGTTTAAGCCACCGCCTGCAGTGCCAACATCCCATATGGGCGCCCATTTGAGTTCTGGCTGCTCCACTTCCAATTCAGCTCTCTACTAGTGTGTCTGCAAGTACAGTGGAAGATGGCTCAGGTGCTTGGGCTCCTGCACCCATGTGGGAAACCCAGAAGAAGCTCCTGGCTCCTGGCTTCAGCCTGACCCTGCCCTGGCCATTGTGGCCATTTGGGAAGTGAACCAGCAGATGGAAAACCTCTAGCTCTCTCTCCTTCCTTTATCTGTAACTCTGCCTTTGAAAAAATAAAAATAATATTTATTTGTCTACCCAGAACTACTTTCTTTCTCTGGAAGTAGAAGTGTCCTCCTTTTGAGGAAACTGCTCTTCTCTTTACTCAAGCAATAGCAAGCAAGTGACCTTGGCTAGCTCTGGGGTCCTTCCCCAGAAATTTTCAAATAGGAATTTAGAGAGTAGAGGCAGTCCTTTTCATGATGAAGAGATGAGTTGTTAGAAGCCAGGTTTGGGAGCTGGCACTGTGGCACAGTGGGTTAACACCCTGGCCTGAAGCGCCAGCATCCCATATGGGCGCCAGTTTGAGACCCGGCTGCTCCTCTTCCAATCCAGCTCTCTGCTTTGGCCTGGGAAGGCAGTAGAAGGTGGCCCAAGACCTTGGGCCCCTGCATCCACATGGGGGACCTGAAGAAGCTCCTGGCTTCGGATCGGTGCAGCTCTGGCCATTTGCGGCCAATTGGGGAGTGAACCATCGGATGGAAGACCCCTCTCTCTCTCTCTCTCTGCCTCTCCTCTCTCTCTGTAACTCTGACTTTCAAATAAATAAATATCTTAAAAAAAAAAAAAGAATCCAGGTTTGGGGCCAGCATTGTGGCTCAGTGGGTTAAGCCACCACTTCTGACATCGACATCCCATATCCAAATGCTTGTTGAAGTCCCTGGTGCTCTGCTTCTGATCCAGGTTCCTGCTAATGTAGTGCTTGGTCTCCTGCCAACCATGTGGGGGACCAGGATAGAACTCCTGGCACCTGGCTTAGGCCTGGGACATTGTGACCCTCTGGTAAGTAAACTAGTGGATGGAAGGTTCTCTCTCTCTCTCTCTTTCTCTCCCCACTCCCTCTCTTTTTCTTTGTCATTCTGCCTGTCCAATACATAAATAAATCTTTTTAAAAAAGAAGCCAGTTCTTCCTGGAGGAAGATCACAGTCTCTGGTGAGACAGACACTGCTCAACAGAAGCCCTGTTACTGTGATCCTTGAGGCCCAGCTAAACTCATGCCTCTCCTGAGATTTTGCAGCTCAGGACAGTAGATCCCCTGTTCTGCCTAAGACAGTTGAAAGTAGGTCTCTCCTACTTGCAGCAGAAAGACTTCCTGCTTCGGTATAATGTCCCTCCCTCCCCCGCCCCAAACAATCTTCTCTCCTGGAGAGTAAAGTACTTTTAAAAAGAACTCGGCTTTATTTCTACTTATTTGGAAAGAAGAGAGACAAAGACAGACACATAAAAAGCTACCCTCTACCTGCTGGTTAACGCCCAAAGGCCTGCAATGACTGAGGCTGGGCCAGCGCCCGGAGCTCAGTACAGGCCTACCATGCAGGTGGAAGCCATCCAACTACTTGAGCCGTCACTGCTGCCTCCCAGGCTGTGCACTAGCAGGAAGCTGGAATCAGGAGCAGAGCCAGAACTCAGATCCAGAGGCACTCAGATATGGGATGCAGGCACTCCAGCCACTGCTTCAAAACAGTGCGCTTGGAGCCATGATTTGACATAGTGTTTTGGGAGCCTCAAAGGCTCAGTTGTAGCAGAAAATTCTCATCTTCTGGTGGCCTTCTGCTCTCTCTGCCTGGGAAGTGTCGAGGGGTGTGTAAGGACCGTAGTGTACACACACAGAAGCGTGCACACATACTTGTTTAGCGTTTTGTGTCAAGACGGTAGTATTTATGAAGGCCTATTATGTTCCAGGAATTTTCACAAACATCTGCTCTGCGTTAGTCTGAGACACTAGATTTTCAGACTGTTCCTAATCATAGATATGATGATATATTTAAGATAAAAGATATTAGACATTAGTCTTCACAAAATAGGAAAATCTTGTGTAAAAGTTCTCTGTGTCTTTTCATACCTTCTTTGGGTTTAACTTATCACCATTTGGGTATTGCTTTACTTTCTTCTTTTTTTATATATAAAAGGTTATCCCAAGAAACTTGAAACAAGATTCCAGATTCAAATGCTATTTCAGTATTATTCCTTGAATGACTTGCTTCTAAAGACATTTTTGAGAAAGACGATGAAAAATGAACCCCAAATCTGACTCAAACTATAACTAACTAGCGTGACCTGCCTTGAAACTCTAGCTTTATTCATGTAAGTTTTTGTCCTCCCAAGAAGCAGACTGAAACAACTCAGCCCAAATCTACATAAACAGACGTAAGTTTGGGAGAACTGTGGTGTTAAAGGCATTAATTCTAGCTTTGATTATTACTTTGAAACCTGAACAAATAGTGTTTGTCCAGAAATTTCTCATGTATTTTCTTCTCCCTTGCTGCTCCTGGGGAAAAATAATTACAATAGCTAACAGTGCTTCCCTGAAGAAATATCCCCACTGCAAAGGTATTTTTTGCTTTCCCTGTGGGTGGTCCAGCACAAACATTCCCCAGTGGCTGAGACCCCAGAGCCTGCCTAGGCCTCCTGTATGTTCAGAGTTTTAACATCATTATATGTAATTTAAGATGCAAACTCTTAGAATTAATAATAGATAATTGTATTTTTCTGTTAGAAAATTGTAAGGAATTCCAAGCATATTCTATAGAGACTATGCCCTAAGTCTATGCCAAAAATTAAATATCTTCTTGCTCATTTTTTAAAAAATGTAGGATCTTGACTCTTGACTTAGCTTTACCATTTTTAATCCTCTCTTCTATATCCTTCCAATGCTCTCTTCTTAATTCTCAAATATACTCATATATTTGAAATGTAGTGGAGGATTCATAATAATTCAATAAAGTAAAAAAAAATCAGCTTTTGTTACCTAAACAGTTCGTTTCTTAAAAAGTTATTGGGCACTATTGTGTGGTTCTGTCCTATGCACAACAGAAGATAGAAGATAATTTTTTATTGAGATAAGTGTTTTATTTAACATCTCATTTGATTATGACAACAAATTTATGAAATAGGCGTTACTCCTATTTTACTGAAGAGGAAGGAACAAGTAGTACCAAGATGCTAATTAACTGAGTAAGATCATCTAGCTATGGATGGATAAAATTCGTTTTACTCTTTTTTTTTTTTTGACAGGCAGAGTGGACAGTGAGAGAGAGAGAGAGAGAGAGAGAGAAAGGTCTTCCTTTACTGTTGGTTCACCCCCAGTGGCCGTTCGGGCTGGTGCACTGTGCTGATCCGAAGCCAGGAGCCAGGTATTTCTCCTGGTCTCCCATGCGGGTGCAGGGCCCAAGCACTTGGGCCATCCTCCACTGCACTCCCTGGCCACAGCAGAGAGCTGGACTGGAAGAGGAGCGACCGGGACAGAATCCGGCGCCCCGACTGAGACTAGAACCCGGTGTGCCGGCACTGCAGACGGAGGGTTAGCCTAGTGAGCTGCGACACTGGCTGAAAGGTTTTACTCTTAAGCACATTATACTCTGTCCTACCTAAAGCCTCAAGGCAACATTTGACCCTTACCCAACTCCATGAGGAATGAACTACCTCTAAGTGAAGCAGATTTGCTTATGATTGTGCATGGAATGATCCAGCCTGCACTCTCATGAGGCTTAAAATATACAGGAAGTGGGGCCGGTGCTGTGGCGTAGTAGGTAAAGCCGTTGCCTGCAGTGCTGGCATTCCAAATGGGTGCCAATGCAAGTCCTGGCTGAACCACCTCCTATCCAGGTCTCTGCTATAGCCTGGGAAAGCAGTGGTGGATGGCCCAAGTCCCTGGACCCCTGCACCCACATGGGAGACCCAGAGGAAGCTCCTGGCTCCTGGCTTCGGATCAGTGTAGTTCTAGCCGTTGAGGCTGTCTGGGGAGTGAACCACCAGATGGAAGATCTCTCTCTCCTCTCTCTGCCTCTGCCTAAATCTTTAAAAAAAATGTACACAAGAAGGTGTGAATCTGTAGGCTAAGAACTGAAACCTAAGTTAGAATGCAGTGAATATCTGTGGAGTACTAAAAAGTTTCATGGACTTTCAGAAAAGCAAGAATAATTCTAGCTGAAAGGCTCAAGACACCATGTTGGAGACTCCTTTTGACTTTATTTTCAATGATTGGTAGGGTTTTAATAAAAGTGGAGAGAGAATGTTTCAGGAAGATAAAAGATTTGATGATCAGGTGTAAGTGAGTTTCACGAATCAAGAAAAACCTGGTATGAAGAAGTATTGGAAACATTTGGAAGGCTAAATTGCAGCTAGAATATGCCAGGCATTGAAAACTACATGAGGAACTTTGGAGTTCATTGTGTAGGCCATTGAGATGATGGGATGGAGGTTTTTCAGCAGTGTATTAAATCAATAGATGCTGTGCTTAATTAAGTTAAGGCAGCAAGAATGAGTGGCCAGATGAACTGCAACAAGAAGTAAATTTAAGGGTTGAAATGGGGCTTATGGAAAGAAGGAGAGGAGAAAATAGACCCGAGAAAGACAACCAATGGCTTATTGGATTAGAGTGTTTAGGGAAAGTCAAATTTGCTTAAACTTCAATTTTTTCAGTTTATATGATTGACTGAATTATGAAAGCATTACCAGAATTAGAGGAAATGCTATTCATTTGAAGAGAAACATGTAAATTAGGCAAACAAGAAAAGAAATAGTTCATTGCAAGGCAGACAAAGAGAAATATAGTTTTGGAATCCCAGCACTAAGAAGCCCAGATTTTCTGGGAGAAGAATTAATTAATACACATGTTTGTCCAAGACTGACTTTATTGAGAAATCAAGTAGACAGCAACTTATTTTTTTCCCAAAGAAATCTTTTATTTATGGAATACAGACTTCATATATTTCATAAGTACAACTTTAGTAACATAGTGATTCTTCCCACCATATCCACCCTCCTATCCCTCCTCCTCCCCCAGCTCCTACGTCCAGTCCCATTCTCTACTAAGATCCATTTTCAATTAACTTTATACACAGAAGACCAACTCTATACTAAGTAAAGAGTTCAATAATTTGCACAAAAGCAAAACAAAACAAAAACTGTTCCTCAACAGTCGAGGCAAGGGCTGTTCAAAGTCATTGCATCTCAAAGTTAATTTCACTTCTTTTTTTTTTAGAAACTTAATTAATTTTAAAGAAGCATCCAAGAATGATACATCTTTTTCAAGCACTTAGACATAACTGTAACTTATGAGACATAATAATATCCTCCACTTAATACATTAAAAGAAAGTAAGTCTTTGATAATGGGTCTTATCATTAATTAAGGAAGTACCTAAGAAAACAGGCAATGGAGTTGGACACTAGGCATAACTAAAATTTATGAGACATAAAACTATCCTCCACTTAATACACTAGAATGAAATAAATATTTGAAAACAAGTTTTACTGTTAACTCTCATAATCCAACTCTTTGAAGACAGAGTTCCTGCATGGTAAGTTAGTGCACAGTGACTCCTATTGTTAATTTAACAATTAACACTCTTATGTATGACATCAGTGATCACCACAGGCTCTTGAAATGAGCTGCCTAGGCTATGAAAGCCTTTTGAATCCACAAATTCCATCAGTATTTAGACAAGGCCATAAGCAAAGTGGAAGTTCTCTCCTCCCTTCAGAGAAAAATACCTCCCTCTTTGATGACCGCTTCTTTCCACTGGAGTCTCACCCACAGAATTCCTTCATGTAGACATTTTTTGGCACAGTGTCATATCTTTCCATGCCTGAAATGCTCTCATGGGTTTTTCAGCCAGACCAGAATGCCTTAAGGACTGATTCTGAGGTCAGTGCTACTGAAAGTGATTGCCATTCTATGAGTCTGCTGTGTGGTCTCACAGTAACTTATTGTAATTTGTAAAGTAGTAAAAAGCTTGCTCCAGACTTTTCATTTATTTGCCAATTGTATCAGAAAATCCATTAGATACCCTGGTGTAGATTAAGGCATTGACAACAAATGCTTGCTGAATTTCATTACACTGCCCAACTTCTTCCTTGTACAATACAGTCAAATTCTGAGTAGGTAATGGGACATTTTTAGAGATTGCCATCTTGGGGAACAACACTATGGCACAGCAGGTTATGGCCTCAGCCTGCAGCTCCAGTACCCTATATGGGCACCAGTGTGTGTCCTGGCTGCTTCTCTTCAGATCCAGCTCCCTGCTAATGTGCCTGGGAAAGCAGAGGATGATGGCCCAAGTGCTTGGGCACCTGCATCCATGTGGAAGACACAAGGCAGAGTGACAGAGAGAGGAAACGGGGTGGGGGAGACACAGAGAAAGAGAAAGAGAGAGAAATCTTTCACCAACTGGCTCACTCCCCAAATGCCTGCAACGGTCAGGGCTGGGCTAGGCTCAAAGTCAGGAACTAGGAACTCCATCTGGGTCTCCCATGTGGGCACTGGAACTCAAGTCCTTGGGCCACCATCTGCTGCCTCCCAGGTACATTAGCAGGAAGCTGAATTAGAAAGGAAGGTGGAACCTGATCCCAGGCACTCAAATATGGGATGTGGGTGGCCCAGGCAACAGTATAACCAGCTGTGCCACAAGCCTACCCCTGTCAATAAATATACTAACCAGTGCATCAGTTAAGAAATATTCCTTAATGATCTATGAGACATAAGGCATATTCCTAAATCCAATAGGACAAAACAAGAATAACTATAAAATATTTTTTCTACTCTTAAGAAATTAATGGTCAAAGGATAATGAATTTATCCTACTTCATAATTTGCAGAAACTGGTATTTTATAGACAACTCTAGCAATTCAATTATGTTTCAGTTTTCAAAAGCATAAAATGTAGACCTTGATATCTTTAGTACTCACTTTTGGAGGATTCTGTCTAATCCAGTCTTTCAAAAAAAAATTCCTGATGAAGTTGGAGCTATACATTACATAGCATGCTATATTATCATGGTGTATGGGAGAATTGGACCCCAGTTATACTTGGCAGAAAATGAATTTAACATACATGTCATTTCTATAATGATGCATATGAGGATATATGTATTTACCAACTTGGAAGTACATAACGTACATAAGTATATAGGTACACAGAGAAGTACATAGGTAAGGTACATAGAAAGTACATAAGGTACATAAGTATATAAGGTACATAGAGAAGTACACAAGTACATAAACAAATGTTTATCAACATTCATATCAATAAATTGGATTTTGTAAAGCCCAAAACTTAGCATTCTTATCAATAATTCAAAGATCAGGAGTGTTATCAATATGAAAAATTAAAATTCAAGGGGTGGTGTTGTATTGCAGCTAGTTGGAGGTATTTGGGGAATGAACCAGTGAATGGAAGAGACTCCTCTCTCTCTGGCACTCTGCCTTTCAAATAAGATGTGAAAGAATAAATAAAATTTGTATTATTTATTTATTTGAATGGCAGAGTTAGAGAGAGGATGAGACACAGAGAGAAATCTTCCATCTGCTACTTCACTCCCCAAATGGCCACAATGGCCAGGGCTGGGCCAAGGTGAAGTCAGGAACAAGAAGCTGCTTCTGGATTTCCCACATGGGTGCAGGGGCCCAAGCAATTCGGCCATTCTCCAATGCTTTCTCAAGTGCATTAGGAGGGAGCCAGATAGGACATAGAGCAGCCAAAACTGGAACCAATGCCCATATGGGATGCCAGCATTACGGGTGGTGGTTTAACCTGCTACTCCACAATGAATAAATAAACATTTTTTAAAAGATTTGTTCATTTACTTGAAGGTCAGAGTTACACAGAGAGAGAAGGAGAGTCAGAGAGAGAGAGGTCTTCTATCTGCTGGTTCACTCCCCAATTGGCCACAAAGGCCAGAGCTGCACTGATCCCACATGGGTGCAGGGGCCCAAGGACTTGAGCCATCTTCTACTGCTTTCCCAGGCCATAGCAGAGAGCTGGATAGGAAATGGAGTGCCCGGAACTCGAACCAGCACCCATATGGGATGCCAGCAGTGGCTTTACCTGCTATACCACAGTGAAGGCCCCAACATTTTTTTAAAAAAGAGTCTTTGAATTTGAAGACATATGAATAGAAATTTCAAAACTGAAGAGGGGAAAAAAAAACTAAAACTTAAAAAGATCTGAATGGAACACAGAACTGAAACTAAAATTTGGATTTAATTATAGATAAGAATACATTTTATAATTTTTTAAAAACTTTATTTATTTGAAATGCAAAGAGAGAGAGAGAGAGAGATCCAGACAGAGATGTGCATCCCATCTGCTTTGTCATTCCCCAGATGCCCACAACAGTGGAAACTGGGCCAGGCTAAGGCCAGGGGCCAGGAACTCAATCCAGGTCTCCAAAGTGGGTGGTAGGAACCCAACTACTTGAGTCATCCTTTACTGCCACCTGGGATGTGCATTTGCAAGTAGCTGGAACTGGAAGCAGAGCCAAGACTTGAACCCAGGCACTCTGATACGGGATTCAGGGGTCTCAGTAATTCTTAACCACTGTACCAAATGCTCTTTCGTTGGGTTAGTTTTAGGTTTTATTTTTTAAAATATCAATAAATACCCAAAGGGATGAAGCTAGCTTAATAGAAAGTCCTACAAATTAAAATTACCAGAGGTTATAGTAGACATAATAATCAGCCTCCATAATGGTCCCAGTGACTTCAGGCTCTAAAAATTCACATTCGCTTGCCATCCCTTCCCACAGTGAATAAGGTTTTCCTATGCAGCCAACAGGATGTTGTGGAAATGCTGATGTGCAGCTTCCAAGGCTAAGAGAGGAAAGGCAGCAAGTGCCCTCTTGCTTTCTTTTGGCTTACTCTCGAAGGAAGCAGCTGCCTGCCCTGTTATGGGGTCACTCAGGCAGCCCTGTGAAGAGGTGCATGCGGCACAGAATGGGATCTGCACTCCAAGAACCAGCACGAACTTAACAGCCATGGGATGGAGTGTCTTGGCCCCAGAACCTCCAGCAATTGTCAGACTTTTATGTGGCTACAACCTCAACCAGTCTCTTGAATCCAACTTCATGAAAGACTGTGAACCACGGAGTACCACGGAGCTGAGTTGCTTCCAAACTCCTGACTCAGAAATTGAGATAATAAATGCTCATGTTCATTTTGAGGCACCACGTTTTGCAGTAATTTGCTACATGTTAATAGGAAACGAATAGATCTGGAGGTAATTTGCTGTCCTTTTAACAAATCCATGGGTGGGCATTGTGATAACGTCGGGTTAAGTGACTACCTGCAACACCAGTTTCCTATATAGGCTCTGGTTCTAGTCCTGGCTTTTCCACTTCCGATCCAGCTCTCTGCTATGGCCTGGGAAAGCAGTAGAAGATGGCCGAAGTGTGTGGGCCCCTGCACCCACATGGGAGACCCAGAAGAAGCTCCTGGCTCCTGGCTTCGAATCAGCCCAGTTCTGGCCATTGCAGCCATCCGGGGAGTGAACCAGTGGATGGTTCTGCCTCTGTCTCTGCCTCTCTGTAACTCTACCTTTCAGATAAATTAACTAATAATTTAACAAAAAAGAAAAAGAAAGTACATTGGAGAGAAGGTTTGTGAAAGTTGAAAATGTCTTAACAGATTGCTGCTAATAAGCCTTGTGGCCTTTGAGGAGGCCACGCCAAGATGTAAATGTTCTTGGAGTTGGAGGACATGCGCACAGCTGAAATACAGTAGCCTCGTTTTCACACAGTGGCACAAAGTTGTGCAACACTGTCACCTGAAGTTGGGTGGAACTGGAAACAGTGCCTGATAAAAATGGATGACTTAGATAAGGGATTTCCAGGTAGAGTTTGGAAGGCACAGAGCTGCTGCTGCTTCCTTTTATAGTAAAACATGGGAAGGTAGGAAACATAAGCTAAATGAAGGATTCTTTTTTATTATTAATTTATTTATTTGAAAGTCAGAGTTAGGTAGAGGGAGAAGGAAAGGCAGAGAGAGAGAGAGGTCTTCCATCTGCTGGTTCACTCCCCAATTGGCCGCAAAGGCCAGAGCTGCACTGATCTGAAGCCAGGAGCAAGAAGCTTCTTCCAGGTCTCCCACATGTGTGCAGGGGCCCAAAGAATTGGGCCATCCTCCACTGCTTTCCCAGGCCATAGCAGAGTTACATGGAGCCGGGACTCGAACAGGTGCCCATATGAGATGATGGCTCTGCAGGTGGTGGCCCTACCCACTATACCACAATGCCGGCCCCCAAGGAAGGATTCTTAAACCAAGAGAGGCCAAGACTTGGCCTTAAAATTACCTGTCCCTTGAGACAAGAAGCAATGATGAAATCAAGAATTGGCTCAGGCCAAGATCAAACCCTGAGACTGCCAGATAGGCAGGCTGTACATATGAAACTGAATATATAGTTGTCAGATCTTTAGCTATGACCTTGGAAAGCTCTAATGTTGTATCTCAGAGAGACAGACATCAGGACTTTGAGAAATCTTAGCGGTACTGTGCTGCAGAGATCCAAGCAGATATCTCTAAAGAGAAGTGTTTACCTCAAACACATGTGTGAGTGTGGCTTCTGTATAACAAGATGAGTTCACAGAAGACTCAAAAGGTTTTAAAGTGTATTTAGGGGCTGGCGCTGTGGCATAGTAGGCTAAGTCTCCGCTTGCAGCACTAGCATCCCATATGGTTGTCAGTTTGTGTCCCAGCTGGTCCTCTTCCAATCCAGCTCTCTACTAACGGCCTGGGAGGGCAGTGGAAGATGGCCCGGGTCCTTGGGCCCCTGCACCCTCCTGGAAGCCGTAGAAGAAGCTCCTGGATCCTTGCTTCAGACTGGCCCAGCCCTCGCCGTTGTGGCCATTTGGGGAGTGAACCAGTGGATGGAAGACTTTTCTCTCTATCTCTTCTTCT
Source organism: Oryctolagus cuniculus (assembly GCF_051225735.1). Classification (NCBI taxonomy): domain Eukaryota; kingdom Metazoa; phylum Chordata; class Mammalia; order Lagomorpha; family Leporidae; genus Oryctolagus; species Oryctolagus cuniculus. The sequence continues at coordinate 83,939,319 of NC_142874.1, forward strand.
CTGCCAATAACTCTACCTCTCAATTAAATAAACACATTTTTTAAAAAGTAATTTTTTGACAGGCAGAGTGGACAGTGAGAGAGAGAGACAGAGAGAAAGGTCTTCCTTTTCCATTGGTTCACCCCACAATGGCCACTGTGGCTGGCGCACCATGCTGATCCAAAGCCAGGAGCCAGGTGCTTCTCCTGGTCTCCCATGGGGTGCAGGGCCCAAGCACTTGGGCCATCCTCCACTGCACTCCCTGGCCACAGCAGAGAGCTGGACTGGAAGAGGGGCAACTGGGACAAAATCCGGCGCCCGGACCAGGACTAGAACCCAGTGTGCGGCGCCGCAGGCAGAGGATTAGCCTAGTGACCCACGGCACTGGCCGTAAAAAAGTATATTTTATTGTCAGAAATACTAGTATGTGGGACTGAGAGGAACAGAGGTAGAACAAAAGGAAAAGCAGCTTTTGGACCTCCAAATCTCTAGAGGCGGAAACCAGACTTAGAAAAATGCACCATGGGGTCAGCACTGTGGTATTGTGGGTAAAGCCACTGCCTGCAGTGCTGGCATCCCATATGGGCACCAGTTCAAGTCCCGGCTCCTCCATTTCCAATTCAGCTCTCTACTATGGCCTCTGAAAGCAGTAGAAGATGGTCTAAGTCCTTGTGTCCCTGCACCCACGTGGGAGACCTGGAAGAAGTTCCAGGCTCCTGGCTTCAGATCGACACAGCTTCGGCCATTGTGGCCCTCTGGGGGCGTGAACCAGTGGATGGCAGACCTCTCTCTCTGTCTCTCTCTCTCTCTGCCTCTCCTTTTTTCTCTGTATAACTCTTTCAAGTAAATAAATAAATCTTAAAAAAAAAAAAAAGGAAAAATACACCACTGGAAACCTTGGCTACTTTGCATGGAAAAAGGAGTTGATGCAGAGGACAGAACCAAAAGGCAAAAGATCAGAGGCAAGAGTCATAGAAAGTCATCCCTAGGGAGCAGCAGGAATGAGTAGAAGTGAAGCACTTCCAATGTTTGCTTAGCTGGATTTCAGAGTGGCTATAGACCAAGGACTTCTATAGGTTCCATGTTTTTCTACACTTTGAACAGTCCCACCCTATTTCTGTCCCACCACAGTATGTTGGATGTGTGTGTGTGTATGTGTGTGTGTGTGTAGGAGGGCATCTACCTTATCTCTTTTGTTCACAGGTCTTCAGATCAAGGAATTTACTCAAGGACTTGTACTTGAAGAACTCAAAATGCCTCATCTACATCTGGATCTAGGTGGCACGGCAAGATTCTTGACTTTGAGGCGATGTTGTAAGACTTTCGGTGGCCCTGAGAAATACAATACTTTGCATGAAGGAGGGAGGTTAGTCACTGGAGGCTATAGCATGGACTCAAGAACCAGCCTCCTAGATATTTTCCATATAATCCCTGCCTCCTGGTACTCATGCCTCTGTTCAGTGGCCTTCCACACTAGATAGAGCTAACCTGAGCACCCAGCTGTATATGATGGAATGGATGATATATGATTTCCAAGGCTGGTATATACAAGATATTGTGGCTTGAGCCTTGTTGTCTCTTGCATCACTCTGGAGGAGGCCAGTTGTCACACCATGTCATGAGGACACACAAGCAGTCCTATAGAGAAGTCCCTGTGATGACCTGAGGTAGGAAGAATGTAACCACCATGTGAGTTTAAGTCATCTTAGAAGCAGACCTTCAGTCACAGACAAGCTTTCAGAGGACTGTAGCCCTAGCTGAGATTTAACCACAATTTCAAATGAAACACTGAACCAGAATCACTCAGCCGGGCCAGTCCCGAATTCCTGAGTCAGAGTTGTGTGAGATAATAAATGTTTGTTATTGTATTCAGCTGTTAACTTTTGGTGTGATTTGTTCTGCAGCAATAGGTAACTAGTCAGTGAACTACAACCTCAGTATGAGGCTAGAGTATGACGTGATTGCTTACAAATGTTATGTGCTTTTTGGCTGCATCAATTGAATAAAATCTCCCTATCATTTATGGTATCAGTCTAGTTCTAGACTTACACCGGCTTAGGATGTTGTATGAAATGTAAGTTACATTCTTTGAAAGACAGCACAAACACACTCACAACAGGGTCAGTGTTGTAGCACGTGGGTAAAGCCACTGCCTGCAATGTGGATGTGCTATTTCCAGTCCCGGCTTCCCCATTTCCTATCCAGCTCCTTGCTAATGGTCTGGGAAAAGCAGCAGCAGATGGCCCAAATGCTTGGGTCCCTACCACCCACATGGGAGGCTCGGATGAAGCCCCTGGCTCCTGGCTTCTGTCTGGCCATTGTGGCTATCTGGAAAGTATATCAGCAGATGGAAGACCTCTCTCTCTCTCTCCCTCTCTCTCTCTTACTCTCTCTCTCTCTCCCTCCATCCCCCATAACTCTTTCAAATACATAAATAAAGCTTTTTTTCCAAAATGCCTAGTATTTATTTATTTATTTTAAAGATTTATTTATTTACTTGAAAGTCAGAGTTACACAGAGAGAGGAGAGGCAGAGAGAGAGAGAGGTTTTCCATCCACTGGTTTACTACCCAGTTGGCTGCAATGGCCAGAGCTGCACCAGTCCGAAAGCCAGGAGCCAGGAGATTCTTTTAAGTCTCCCATGCGGGTGAAGGGCCCAAGACCATCTTCTACTGCTTTCCCAGGCCATGCAGAGAGTTGCATCGGAAGGGAAGCAGCCAGGATTTGAACCAGCACCCATATGGGATGCTGATGCTGCAGGCGGCGGCTTTATCTGCTACGCCACAGTGCCAGCCCTCATAAATAAATCTTTAAAAAAAAGACATTCAGAACATCTAATGACTACCAGGATGATGAAGACTTAACAAAATACAGACGGTCCCCAATTTAGGATGCTTTGACTTACATTTTTTTTACTTTATGCTGATGCGAAAGCAATGCACATTGGATAGAAACCATACCTTGAACTTTGAATTCTAATATTTTCTTGGGCTAGTAATATCCGGTATGATGATACTTTCCTATGATACTATGACAACAAGCCACAGCTCCCAGCCAGGCCAGAAGTCATGAAGGCAAACATCCAACACTCTACAGTGTACTGTGCAGCAAAGCCACAATGTTCAGTAGATTAGATGATTTGGTGCAGTTTTGACTTCACTGTATTTTCAACTTTATAATGGGCTGACTGAGATATAACCCCATTGAAAGTGGAGGGGCATCTGTACCACATGAGTGCTTGAGACAACTGACAAAGTTCAGCCCTGAGCAGACTTAAGAGCACATGGTATCTGTACATGTGTTAAATGCAGTACTACAAGGAAGATGCGATGGATATATTCCTCATATGCTGTGTTCCTTCAAAGGGGGAGAAAAAGAACAAAAGACTAAAAGTTATAGAATGGCATATTTCAACTAAATATATGGAAATATTTTTGATGCTTCAAATTCTCTAAGAAATAATGACTTCCTCATTGGAAGAGTTGGAACATAGGCTGAATTATCACCCATAAAAAAAGTGCTAGAGGAGACTCCTAAACTAGAATGTTGGATCAGTTTTGCACGATAGACAAAAGGCTGCTTTCCAGTGTGATCTGAAATATATGTATTTAGCTATCTGTAATAAATAGCAGATTTAGAGGAATTCCCTTACAGAAACCTTCGAAGTCTTATGGAAGCACCATCTTGGTACAGTGGACTTTTTGCAGATACACAGAATGCAATTACTGTTTCTCCAGTGACACAAGCATCTAGACAGGAAGCAGAAACCCAGCAGAAGGAAGACACCTCTTCTCCTTATTTGATCTAAAGTTCAAGGGTGGGAGGAAGGTTTTTCTGGAAGAGATGTATTTTTCTAAAGTTAAGATTCAGAATCGGCCTTAGCTTCACTTTAAAGTCAGAACACTGTGGTTTAGAATGATTTACAAGATTTAAAATTAACTTGCCTATCACAAAGTACAATGAAGGTAAGCATAAATCATTTTCTCCACTGGAAATAATTCCATCATCTACTGTTGGAGGTTTATCAGGCACATAATGTACCATACATATAAGTGTAGATTTTGCCCATTAACCCATGTCCCATAATTTTCTTTTAAAATATTTATTTATTTATTTGAAAGGCAGAGTTACAGAGAGGCAGAGCCACAGAGAGAGAGAGAGAGAGAGAGGTCTACCATCTGCTGGTTTACTCCCCAGATGGCCACAATGGCCAGAGCTGTGCCGATCCAAAACCAGGAGCCAGGAGCTTCTTCCGGGTCTCCTACATGGGTACAGGGGCCCAAGGACTTGGACCATCTTCTACTGCTTTCCCAGGCCATAGCAGATAGAAGAATGGGAGCAGCTGGGACTTGAATGAGTGCCCATTTGGGATGCCAGCACAGCAGGCAGAGGCTTTACCTACTACACCACAGCACCAGCCCCCATCCCATAATTTTTGATGACAGAGTTGGGAAGGGAATTGAGGATCCTTATGTCTTAATTCTCAAGGTAATACAATTTTGGAGTCTCTTCAGAGATATAGTAACGTTTCTTAAGTAATAAAAAATTACAAAAGATGAGTTGATGTCATCCTTAAAAATAATTTAAAAAATATTGTTAGTTGGGGTCAGTGCTGTGGCGTACTGGGTAAGGCCGCTGCCTGCAGTGCTGGCATCCCACATGGGTGACGGTTCAAGTCCCGGCTGCTCCACTTTTGATCCAGCGCTCTACTGTGGCCTGGGAAGGCAATGGAAGATGGCCCAAGCGCTTGGGCCCCTACACCCACATCAGAAGACCCAGAGGAAGCTCCTGACTCCTGGCTTCAGATCAGCGCAGCTCCAGCCATTGCGGCCAATTGGGGAGTGAACCAGCAGATGGAAGACCTCTGTCTCTCTCTGCCTCCCCTTCTCTCACTGTAACTCTGACTTTCAAATAAATAAATCTTAAAAAAAGAAAATATTGTTAGTGTAATATTTACAATTATGAGAACAACTTATCTGTAACATGTTATTAAATAATTTAGCTTAATGTAATAATATTTCCTTAAACAGAAATGTGGAAAAGAAAATCATAGTCTTGTACCAAGTGTTTCTGAAGTTAAGAATCTTCTGAGACTGGCGTGGCATAGGGGATGGATATGAGCATCTGTTATTACACACACACACACACACACACACACACATATATATGATGGAGCCATATGAGCACTGGTTCAAGTCCCGACAGATCCACTCCACTTCCAATCCAGATCCCCATATTCCTGCTAATGTCTCTGGGGAAGCAAAGGAAGATGGCCCAAATATTTGGACTCCTGCACACATATGGAAGATTCAGATGAAGTTCTTGGCTCTAGTCTTCGCTTGGTCCAGTCCTGGCCATTGTGGACATTTGGGAAGTGAACCGGCAGATGGAAGATCTCTCTCTCTCTCTCTCTCTGTTTCTCTCTCACTCTCAGCAACTCTGCTTTTCAAATAAATAAATAAATCTTTCAAAAAAGAAAAAAAGCGTCTTTTCTCCGTTTTTTTATATATTGGGATTAATATTTGCATAGAACATATTTGAATGTTATAAAAATGTTGGTTTGTTACCCATTGTTTTTTGAATATGAAGAGCCTGTTAAGTATAATATTTTTAAAAGTTGTTGTAGCCAGCACTGTGGCTCAGTGAGTTAAAGCCCTGCCCTGCAGTACCGGTGTCCCACATGGGCTCTGGTTCGAGTCTGGGCTGCTCCACTTTCTATCCAGCTCCCCGCGAATGTGCCTGGGAAAGCAGCAGAGGATGGCCCAAGTGGGAGACCCAGAAGAAGCTCCTGTCTCCTGGCTTCAGCCTGGCCCAGCCCAGGTCATTGCAGCCATTAGGGGAGTGCACCAGTAGATGGAAGACTCTCTCTCTGTTTCTACCTCTCACTGTAACTCTGTCATTCAAATCAATATAAAAAACTTTTTAAAAAAGTTGTTTCATGGCCAGCGCCATGGCTCACTAGGCTAATCCTCTGCCTGCGGCGCCAGCACCCCGGGTTCTAGTCCCGGTCCGGGCGTCGGATTCTGTCCCAGTTGCTCCTCTTCCGGTCCAGCTCTCTGCTGTGGCCGGGGAGGGCAGTGGAGGATGGCCCAAGTGCTTGGGCCCTGCACCCGCATGGGAGACCAGGAGGAAGCACCTGGCTCCTGGCTTCAGATCAGCGCACTGACCGCAGCAGCCAATGGGGAGTGAACCAACGGAAAAGGAAGACCTTTCTCTCTGTCTCTCACTGTCCACTCTGCCTGTCAAAAAAAAAAGTTTCATTTCAAGTTTTTAAAATTAGTAATCATATTTTCACTAGAATAATCTATATTAAAATGATGATTTTTCATATATATATATTTATATATATATGATGAAGCCCAAATGTTCTGAGATCTTCTGCAAGAGTTTGGCTCCTGTCAAAGCCCGTTCTTCAGTTGCAGTCTTAGAAAATGTTACATTCAAGACATTTTATTATCCTTGGCTAAGCTGCTCAAATTATTTTTCATCAACATTATTTTTGTTTTCTATTAGTACAGATTAAATGGAAAACATATATATGGCAAAGTGTGCTGAAAACATCAACATTCTAGCATGGTTATCTGCCTTTCAAAATTGTAAGTTACTATGCCAAGATTGTCAGATTGCAGTTCAAAGTTCTTCAAATGTTGGCTTTATAGCAATGCGAATGTCCCGGTTTTCACTTCTTACAAAACATATATCCCAGTCTCTGAGCCTTCACCAGTCCCTGGGATCCACCAGGATTAACATTTATAAACTGCAAATACACAAAATGCCAAGAGCCAAGGATTTCCAAATAGATACAAACAAGCTTCCTTGCAATGGAAGATGAGGTAACCCTATTCTTTATTAAGGCAATGGAAAACTCTAATTTTCAATGTATACTGAAATTAAATTCAAATTTTCTGAAAATTTAGATGGTCTGAGTGTAGAATCTTGCCAATGTATAAGAAAATATATTTCTGATAATGATACAACTTTTCATGTTGTATGTGACTTAATGTTAAATATTTAAAATACTGAAAAATTAATGTATTCAGTTCCCTTTTACAAAGGCTAAGCTGCTTTTTAATTGCAAAGCACTGTTAGACTATGTTTGAAGATTTCATTTTAAGGATATTGTAGCACAAAACAAGTAAAACACTTTCAGAATATCTTAGACAATGGAGTATAATTTTTATTGCTATCTACTTATTTTCTATAATGGGAGCTCATGTTATATAATTGTAAAAAGAAAATAAACTATAAAATATAAATAAGTGGATATCTATTTTATCATATGTCTAAATTTTTTGCCAATGTCAAAATGTCTCATTGTTATTGGTATACAGAACATTCATCAAAGTCCAATGATCCTTTTCTTACACAGTTTAAAGTAAAGTTTCACAGTGTTGATTTAAAAGAAAATAAATCCATCTCCAATTTGTATAATTCTTAGGCTTACTATATTTGAGTCATGGTTTTTCATTTACGTCTCTGTTATTTATATTTTAATTCATAGTACTAAAACATTTGAAGTGATATTATTAATTCAAAAAGGATATGCATCTCCATATTCACACTGTAGAGCTACCTACTATTTTAGAAGGCATAATGAGGAAAGAAGAAATTGTACAGAATACACTAATTCTTCCCAGAAACTCGTGATCACTTGTCTTCTTTCTTCATTCCTAAGTAAAAACAATATTGAAACCATCAATGCAAAATAGTGCAAGTGTTCAGATTGCATTTTTTAGAAGTGCTTTAGAGAAAAGAGTTTGGGGAGTGTGGTCTGGAGAACTTTTAGTCCGTCTACATACAAACAATAGTAGTAAATTCTTGACTTGGAGCTGACAGATCTGGCAATTTATATTCCAAACATGTCACATAGATTTGAAGACCCTAAAACCTTCTTTAAATTTCAAGCGCTTGTCATGATGTCCCAGGAATTTTAAAAAAAGGTATGTCATTTCTTTCAGTAAAAGACTTGAAGAACCTTTTTAATGCATTTTTTAAAAGAATACATAAATATAGCTAAATTATTGGAGAACAATTTTATTTTAAAAGAATCAGTGTTAAGTGATGAGCCTAGTCAGAGTTTATTTATTTTTGTGTACTCAGTTCCTAACAGTAACTCACACCAGGTAGATATACACTACATACTCATCCACATGAAGGAAATATTTCAAAAATAAAACTGCAATTTTAAAAATTTGACATTTTGTATTATCCAATTTGGCATTAATTCAATGACAATAACTCATATTACCTTTTCTTTTCTTTTTTTAAAGATTTATTTTATTTATTTGAAGGACAGAGTTACAGAGAGAGGCAGAGAGAGAGAGGTCTTCCATCTGCTGGTTCACTCCCCAGATGGCCGCAACCACCAGAGCTGCGCCAATCCGAAGCCAGGAGCCAGAAGCCAGAAGCCAGGAGCTTCTTCTGGGTCTCCCACGTGGGTGCAGGGGCCCAAGAACTTGGGCCATCTTCTACTGCTTTCCCAGGCCACAGCAGAGAGCTGGATAGGAAGAGGAGCAGCCAGAACTAGAACTGGAGCCCATATAGGATGCCAGTACTTCAGGCCAGGGCTTTAACCCACTGCACCACAGCAACAGCCCCAAATTACCTTTTATTTTCAAGGAACAAATTCATACCATTAAACATGGAGATTCACAGGTAGTCAAAATAATACAATTAGGTGTAATTATAACAATATTGTTTGTCAGTCTCATATTAACTTTTGCTTAAAAAATGTCTTACTACCCAAAGTACTAAAAATATGTCAAACAGAACACAAACCTAAACAAACTGTTGAGGTTAAGTCATGAACAGCTAAAAATAGGAAAGTACAGTAGAAACGTGAATAGGTCTGAACATCTGTCACTTAGATTGCTAACTAAAGTCTCCTTAGTGTATTGAACATGGTTTATTTACATTCATTCCAGAACAGAAGCCAGCGATGGTTCCCATGAGTGTTGTTAAATTTTTGCTGGACTAGATGCTGGGCCAATTTTGGTGGACAGTAACTCCTCACCTAGAAGTACACATGTGTGAAAATTAAAGTGAAATGGAAACGTCAACTGAGGTATCACTGCCTTGGACTTCCTCTCATCTGCTCTCACAGTCATGTTCTAGACGCTTCAGGAAAGCTCTGAACAGCTCGTGAAGTGCCAGACAGCTTCACTGAGACCGTTCTCACAGATTCTGCACATTTTCACTCTCGAATTATGTTAAATGTCTAGATCCACCCTAGGAGTTCTGAGTATCTAGACCTGTGCCATTCCGGTTTACTAACAGGAATTGCTCCCTCTAGTGAATGCACAGGATTACTTCACTTTTGGGCACTCCACTGACTAATTTAATAAATGATATGAATGATGATTATCATGTTGATGCTAGTGGTCTGGCCTGCTTTTATGATATTAAATGTTAATGTTTTGAATAGAGAGGTTTCATAATGATTGATTAGAGATGCTTGCCAGACATTTTAGAATATTACATTTAAGAACTCTGTGTTGAAGAAATAATTTGTTTTTAAACCTCTTGAGATTACTTTTGAAACACAGTTGTTACCATGGTATTTGAAGGCTATGGCCAAGTTGACATTAGCAAAGAAAGAGGAGAATTAATGCATTTGTCCTAGTAATTAAAAGATTATGATAGTAGAAATGTTTGGAAATCTATATCTAAACATAATGCCTGCCTTTGCAATATATCTCAGAAAAAATAAGACATTATCAACCTTATCTGACTGTAACAGTCAGAAATATCGAGCAACCAATGATACAGATGTTCAAGTATTTGCAATTCTCTGGAGTTTTACCAAAATTTCTTCTACAATACCTGAATATAAAGTGAACTAGTGCGGCTGCTATAAAAGAAAGAACATTATTTAACTCTCAGCTTGTTAATGCAGATCTAGCCTTAGAATAATTCATTTGAAATTGCAGGAAAGAGAAATTAAAATAGAAAAGTTATCTAAGTAATTACATATATGCAAGCGATTTATTTAAATGTGGCAATAAAAATAGAGCAAAACAAAATGAAATCAGGCAAAAGACTCATTTTTCCTTCAAAATAGGATTCCATTTTCTGGGGAAATTGAATTACCTACATAATTATTTCTGTACTCACTACTTTGCTTGAATAGGCAAAGCCTTTTACAATATAATTTCAGTTAACATAGCAGATGGCCCTGGTTTGCAGCTGCATCAAGTTATTGTTTTTCAGCATCAATAATAATAGAGTAATTCCATCAAGTTTTATGTAGTTTTCACCTTCCAAGTGCTTAGCAAATATTAATTCTTCATTGCAACACTCCTATGTGGAAGCAGGGATTTTTAATAAATAAAATAATAATCCAATATAATTTAGATGAATGCATTTGAAAGCACCTGTGTAAATCAAGCAGCGAAACTAAAAAATTAAATAATCATATTAATTATATGAAAGGACGTAATATTATTTTATAGTTCATTCTCCCTCCAAATAATCTTAGGAGGAACCCATGGGAGTAAGAGGTCAGTCAAGGTTTAAATATATTTTTTTCCCATTCTCATTTTTCAAGTGAGGGAACAGTTCGCAATATTCCCATGGAGACGTGATTAAATCTTAGCCAAAGCACAACCCTTGCCCCATGTACTGTGGCCTGGTTCGGACCCAGAGCCACCTCCGACGGGCTTCACGAGGCCCCTGGAGCAGAGGCCCCGCCCCCGCATTCTAGGCACGCCCCCAGTTGCCCGGGGCAACGATCCCGGCCCCGGGACGCACCCAGGTGTTTGTCACGGCCTCCGTCCCTTCCAAGCCTTTCCGGAGTCCTCCTCCTACTCCTTCCAAGGCCCCGGGGCTTCTGTGCGCATCGCTGGTTCTCCGCTCCGAGGGGCAGCGACGCTCTGAGCTGGAGGAGAAACCGGCCGGAAGCCGCAGGCAGGGAATCCCGCTGCAGAGGCCGGCCCGAGGGTCCCCCTGATTCCCCGTCCCTGCTCAGGTGGCGCGTGGCGACCCTCGCCGAGCAGAACCAGCGCAGGAGCGCAGCGGGTGATCCTCTGAGAGCAGGGAAGGGTGTGACCACGCGCGCCAGACGCGCCGGTTCTGCGGCGGTTCCCAGCCCGCGCAGTCCCCGAGGTGGCCTGGGGAATAGTCCAAGGAGGCTGTGGTGGGCGACACTCCTCGGTGTCAGCTGCGTCCCAGCTCTCAGCGATCCCTTCCCAACTCCCTGACTCCGACCTTTGTGGCAAATAAAAACAGGTGCTCCTGGGCGTCCCTGACGCTTTTCTGGCTGCTCCGTGCGTGGCGTGTGGTGTTTGCGGATGTTTGCACGGTAGTCCAGCTGCCCTGATCGGTAATCCTGGGCAGCTCTGGATGAGTTTTATGCAGAGGTAACACCCGTGTCTTTTATAACAGTACTAACGAGGAAGAACATATTATTCATTCACTGATTTTACATTTCGTCATAGGTGGGAAACCAAGGGTCTGGAAGGCGGAGTTCAGAGGAAGCAGAACTGTAGGTGTGCAAAATGCGAAACCATTGAGTTGGCGTATTCGCAGTGTTAGAGACAGCACTTCGTTTGAAAAGATGAAGTCCAGGGGAGTTAGTGCCCTGTTTCTCAGCTATTGCTGTTTTCCTCGGTTTTTCCTTTTGAGCGTTCATTTAAGATAGAAGAAGTTCAGTGACAACTGCTATTCTTCTCATCTATCTGTCTTCATTTAGGTTTTAGTGGCTGGTTTGTTCTTTAAAAGTAAAATATTACCCTCCCTCCCCCGCTATGGTTTACCTAACAGCCAATTCAGCGAATAGCCCCCAACTGTCTACAAAGGATTTAGAGGAGATTTTGAAACTACCTATAAAGAATACAAAGATAATGTAAATTTTAGGGACATTCACAGTCGGGTGAAGGGATACCTAATTGCTACAGGTGGTTAGTAAATCTGGTTTTCAGCTTGCTCAGAGCAAGTAGTAACAGAAATGGAAGGCATTTTGGTTTCTGCTAGGCCACTTTGTAAAATCTTTAATCTGCCACTAGAGGCTGCTCTTAATTCTTAATACGTGAGGACTAATCCAGTAAAAAGAGCTTTTTTCCAGCCAGTGAAGAACAGGAAATTACTTTTGGAAGTTAAATTACTTTGCCATTCACAACTTGGTTTATTTCCCATTAACAGTTCTCTTGCCTTGTCTTGCTCATTCCCTGTCTCTCCTCTTACTCTCTTCTTTTTCTTTCCTTTGGTTCATAGCGGTTGTTTGATTTTTGTTGATAGCCAAATGAAAGACAAAAACTCTATTTGGGCTTATGTTTTAGTATTTCAGCATAGTATGTTGCCCTGGGGGTATTTTTGGTTGCTGTTACTAAATTTTCTTTTTTATGATTAGAAAGAAAACTCACCTTTTTTACTAAGGCATGATTCATGATCAAAATCCATTGTGTCTATCCCTTCTCTTGTTAACCATTATACTGAATTAAATGATCATTCTCTTTTCCCCACTCTCTTTTTTAATAAAATGAGGAATATTCAGAAAGGATTTTTCAAATAGCCAATATATAATTAGGTCTCAAATAAGCAAATACAGGATGAGTACAAAGTGAAGATTTATGAAAAGTTTTAATAGTTGATAGAGGTTTTATCTATCTTAGCAAAGGCATATTGCGTTCAAAATATTTGATTTCTGGTAAGTGTGCCCACCCCTTAGTGTCAAATGGCAAAGTATTAACCTATGATGGGAGACTTAGAATAAACATTCAGCTCTTCTGCATAATATACAAGAACTGCCTTTTGTGACTTCCACTTCTTATGGCAAGTGTTTCACAAATGTTTTGTGTTTCTCTTACCATGTTTTGCAAGTGTTTTCTTCCTGACTTTTCATTTTCGTAACAGTGCCTTTCACAGAGATTTTTCATGCATTATGCTTTTATTATTGTATTTAAAATCTCATTACAAACCTGAGATCTATATTTTATTTGCCTATACTGTTTTGATGAGTATATTTTTAAATTTTTTGCTTATTTTTAGTTATTTGAGATGCAAAGAGAGAGGCAGACACAGACAGAAAATCTATCCTGTCTCCTGTCTACTGGTTCACTCCCTAGATGCCCTCAACAGTGGGGCCTGGGCCAGACTGAAATCAGAAGCCCAGAACCCAATCTGGGTCTATTACCTGAGTGACAGGAATCCAAGTACTTGAGTCACCTGCTGCCTTCCAGGGTGTGTGTTAGTAGGAAGTTAGAATCAGAAGCAGAGGCCAGGTCCCAAACCCAGACACTCTCATATGTGATGCAGATATCCTAAGTGGTATCTTTCTGTTTAAATGTTCATTTACTTTATATTTATCTACTTGTTAGGTAGAACCAATTAAGAGAGAAGGAGAGAGAGAGAGAGAGTGCAAGAGCTAGTTCTCCTCCATCAGTGTACTCCCCAAATGCCTGCAGAAGCCAGGGCTTGGCCAAGCCAAAGCCAGGAGCCCAGACCCCCATCAGGGTCTCCTACATGGGTGGCCATCACCTGCTGCCTCCCAGGATGCATCAGCAGGTGGTTGGATCAGAAGCAAAGCCATCAAGACTCAAAACTGGTCATTGTGGTGTGTGATGTGGACATCTAAAGCTGCAGCTTAACCCACTGCACCACCGTGTCCATCTCTCAACCAACAGCTCAGCCATTGCACCATATATGTGCCCCAGGGACTATATTTTTATAGTACATTTTTAAAATTTATTTATTTGACAGATAGAGTTAGACAGTAAGAGAGAGACAGAGAGAAAGGTCTTCCTTCCTTTGGTTCACTCCCAAAATGGCTGCCCCGGCCGGCACTGAGCTGATCCGAAGCCAGGAGCCAGGTGTTTCCTCCCAGTCTCCCATTGTGAGTGCAGGGGCCCAAGCACTTGGGCCATCCTCCACTGCCCTCCCGGGCCACAGCAGAGAGTTAGATTGGAAGAGAGCAATCGGGACTAGAACTCGGCGTCCATATAGGATGCCAGCACTGCAGGCAGAGGATTAACCTAGTGAGCCACGGCGTCAGCCCCTTATAGTACATTTTGAAATTAGGTAGAGTTCTGCAACATTGTTCTGTACTTCAGTATTGTAAAGTGAACTATTCCAAGTATTTTGCCATCCATATTATCTTTAGAATCAGTCTAACAACATTTATAAAGCAGCCTGCTAGGATTTTGATTGGCATTATGCTAAAATTCTATGGGCCAAGCTGAGGCTGGTCATCTTAACAATGTTGAATCTTGTAATCCATAAATGTGGAGTCTCTCTCCATTTATCTGGATATTCCTTTGTTTCTTTTTCCATAGCTATGAAATCTGAGTTACAAATTAGTTGTTGTGGCTGGTGCCGTGACTCACTAGGCTAATCCTCCGCCTGCGGTGCTGGCACCCTGGATTCTAGTCCCGCTTGGGGCGCCAGATTCTGTCCCGGTTGCTCTTCTTCCGGTCCAGCTCTCTGCTGTGGCCTGGGAGGGCAGAGGAGGATGATCCAAGTGCATGGGTCCTGCAACCTCATGGGAGACTGGGAGGAAGCACCCGGCTCCTGGCTTCGGATAGGCGTGGCACTGGCCATAGTGGCCATCAGTGGGGTGAACCAATGGAAGGAAGACCTTTCTCTCTCTCTCTCTCTCTCTCTCTCTCACTGTCTATAACTCTCTCTCTGTCTCTCTCTCTCACTGTCTAACTCTGCCTGTTAAAAAAAAAAAACACAAATTCGTTGTTGTATACCTGGTACTATGTAGATAAAGGATTTATAAAAATGCAGCTGACCTGGGCATTGTTTTTAAGAAGCAATATGATAAGTGTTACAACCTCATGAGTACAAAATGATGAAGTAGATAGTTTTGCAGAAAGAGCAAGGAAACAGGGTCATAGAAATGATATAAGTATTTGCCCAGGGATAAAACCTGGAGAAGCATCCGAGGTAGGAGCAGTGTTTGGTGAGTTCACTTTTGGAACTTAGGGTGCAATGGTTTGACAGTAGGGATAGGGCTGGAGAGGTACAGATCTTGGGGAGTAATGAGGGTCAAGTCTCGTGCTTTCAAGTCTGTTCTTAGGACGGGGTAGAAGGGAGGTGCTGTTAGAACTGAAGAATAGCATGGTCAGATTTTCGTTAAGAAAGACTTCTCTGCCTGCCATGAAGCAGGGGCATTGTCTATTTCACCCACTGTATGTATGTAACACACATAAGTGATTTATAAACATGTATTGAATGAATGAATGAATGAATGAATGCATTTATAAGTCTAGGTAAGACATAAGCAAGGTAAAGACACCCAAATACAGATTACTGAGGCATCACTATACAGATGATATTTAAAAACATGCAGGCATGGAGTCCTAGGGATAGTATGTGAGATAAAAATAGCAGGGGAAGGAGCATAGAATCCTGGGAAACATCAGCATTTCAAGGGCAAGTGAACAAAGAGAATGCAGAAAAGGAGAAGGAGAAGGAATGGTCAAAGATGCGTTAGGAGCTCTAAGGAAGTCAGGAGAGGAAAATCCCCAAGTAAGGGGATATAAAGGGTTGAATTTTGAGCCTCTGTATGTTCACATACTGAAGTTGCATCCATCAGTATCTCAGAATGTGACCATATGTGGAGGTAGGGTCTTTGCAGATATTGTGAAATCCAAGTGAGATCATTAGGGTGGGCCCTAATTCAATACAAAGATGCAAGGACAGAGAGAACACCATGGGAACATCCACATGGGCACCTACAAGCCAAGGAGACTGGCCCGAAACAGGTTCTTCTTTGCAGCCCTCAGTGGGAACCCACGCTGCCAGCACTTGGACTGCCAGCCTCTGGAACCACAAGGCCATGCCTTGCTCTAGTTGAAGTCTCCTGTTAGCCCCCTCTAAAGAATAGGAGGGAAGGGTTAATCATCTTGGCTGTTAATGATTGTTCAGGTTAGATAAAAGGGGAAAAGTGCCCAGTGATGTAGTTATTAATAGTTTGATGGTAGGCAAGAAAGAATGATTTCAGATGCAAAAATCATGATGTGATGAGTTGAAGAGTGAGAAGTAGACCAAGTGAATATTGATCATAGGTGGTTTTTTTGTTTGGTTGTTTGTTTTCTTTTTCTTTCTTTTCTTTTCTTTTTTTTTTTTTTTTTTTTTGACAGGCAGAGTGGACAGTGAGAGAGAGAGAGACAGAGAGAAAGGTCTTCCTTTACCGTTGGTTCACCCTCCAATGGCCGCTGCGGCCTGCACGCTGCAGCCGGCGCATCACACTGATCCCAAGCCAAGAGCCAGGTGTTTCTCCTGGTTTCCCATGTGGGTGCAGGGCCCAAGCACTTGGGCCATCCTCCACTGCACTCTCTGGCCACAGCAGAGAGCTGGACTGGAAGAGAGGCAACCGGGACAGAATCCGGCGCCCCGACCGGGATTAGAACCCGGTGTGCCAGCGCCGCAAGGCGGAGGATTAGCCTATTGAGCCACGGTGCCAGCCGATCATAGGTTTTAAATAATCTTGGAAATCATTATACTTAGTAAAATGAATGTCCCAAGTAGACATCCTAAAATTTAGATTAAGCTAGTTATCAATGAGATCTGTGTGTGATACCAATATTTTGGCTTTCTATATCATTGTTTTGGGAATTGATAATTGAATTTAGAAAAGGGAACTCAGCAAGTATGGTGGAATGAGAAAGCCATGCCAAGATGGCAACTGGCAAGCGAGTGTCAATTACTCAGGAGTGGCTTCGGAAACCCCCTGGGAAACCACCTGGCAACACAGCCTTCCTGGCAACAGGCTGTGATTGGTTAGGGCATAAACTGCCCCTTGACCGGATTGGCTGCCTTGGCTATTTAAGCTGCTGTACCAACTGAAATAAACGAGTCTGAGGGCTGCTCCCTCTGGCCTGCTTTCACCCAGCTCCCGGGGTCTGTGTGGTGTCTTCGTGCCTCTTGCCCCCACCACGCTCCTCCTCTCAGAATGAATCCACAGCAACAAGCAAATGCAGTTTTACTGGAACAGTAGTGATGAAAGTCAGAATAGGATGTCACTCAAGGGTGACATTTTAGTTGGCATAGGTAACTCTTAAAGAAATTTTTTTTTCTTATATTTAACAGGATCACTTACTCTTAAAGAAATTTTTACAGTAACAATAAGACAAGATCTGGAA